>NW_011494894.1:4004853-4045496 GCF_000754665.1 Bison bison bison
GCTTTAGCATCATTCCTTCCAAAGAACACCCAGGACTGATCTCCTTTAGGATGGACTGGTTGGATCTCCTTGCAGTCCAAGGGACTCTCAAGAGTCTTCTCCAACACCACAGTTCAAAAGCATCCATTCTTCGGTGCTCAGCTTTCTTCACAGCCCAACTCTCACATCCATACATGACCACTGGAAAAACCATAGCCTTGACTAGATGGCCTTTGTTGGCAATCATTAGGAAGGCATTATCTTGAACATTTGGGGATATGTGCAGCCTACAACCCAGAATTTTTAAAGGTCAGTCTACTTCTTATCCATTCTCATCCAAAACCTCCCAACTGAGGGCCTGGGGCGTTTCCTTGGCCCCTTTTATTTGGCAGTTCTAATACCCATTTTTCTTTTCCTCTTAGCACTATGATACTGCCAACAACACTGCTTTGCTTTTCTCATATTTTGTGTTGGCTTCTTAGCCTGTTGCCTTGCATAAATTACAAATTTGGCTCCTATACATGGTGCAGGTGCTGACTTCCAGGCTTCTCTATGCTTCTCTTCTCTCGGGGATCTTGTCCGTCAAATTCTAACTGACTTGGTGCTGACATCCAGCTTTCATATCCCCAAGTCCTTTGAGATTGCAAAGTTCTAGTGAACTCCCTGCTTCTTCACTACTTGGCCACGCCTCACATCCTCATCACCCCTACACCCACTGAGATTCCACAGTGGATTGAGCGGGAAGTGGCTAGCAGAATACGGGACCTAATTCAGTGACTTCTCCTCTCACTGAGATCTTAGTCCCGCAAATCCTAGTTGACTCAGCAGCTTTTCAATCTTTCAGACATTTAAAAAATTAATTTAATCTGTGTTTTCTAAATTGCTCTTAGGAAAAAGGAATGCTCCACTGTTAGTTACTTCAGCATAGTCCAAAGTTCATTTAACTATTAACTTGAACAAACATATAACTAATCCCTATTCTTTTTTATTTCCATCCTCCACGTGGTTGTTCAAACATTTACTGCTTTTCTTGAGTCGCCTACCCTACTCACTATTTCTCATCTAAGAAAACAACTCGGGTTCACACTTCACTAGGAAAACAAGAAGGAGAAGATTAAATGTTCTCTTCTAGTTTCTCTTCCCCATCCCTCACAATTTAAAAAATATATTTATAATAGGAAATTGTATTTATTCATACTTAAATTCTTCCCTGATGTCTTAGAAGAATAAGTTTCCATACACTGTTTTCTCAGTTTCAGACTACTCCACCTCCTTTCAGAGATTTCTCATTTATTTATCTCCAACCCCAAATGTAATCTGTATATATTTGCTTGGGCATGGTTACTTCCTTTCAACCTATAAATATAAACAAACATCGATTATTCTAAAAAACAAACACAACTTTAATTGATTCTGCCAATTCCTCAAGATCTTTCCTCTGTTCCATCAAAGTTTTTTGGAAAAATAATATTGTTTATATTTACTGCTTCTAAGTCCCATTACCCATAAACTCCTAACCTATTATGCTCTGCCTTATTTTATTACCATCATCAGTCTATTCTCTCTCATTTCACAATTTTATTGAGATGTAATTGGCAAATGACACTGTGTAAGTTAGAGGCATACAGTGTGATTATTTGCTACACATACCTACCTGCCAAATGATTATCACAGCTGAGGTAGTTAACACCTCCATTTCCTAACATAATTGCCTTTTCTTTTTTATGGTAAGAACATTCAAGATCTACTTTCCTAGCTAATTTCAGGAGCATAATACACATTTGTTTGTTTGTTTAATTTTAGATTCATTTATTTGTTTGACTGTGCCAGGTCTTAGTTTTGGCACATGGGATCTAGTTCCCTGACCAGGGAAGGAACTCAAGTCCCCAGCATTGGGGGCGCAGAGTCTTAGCCACTGGACTACCAGGGAATTCCCAGAAACAAAGTACAATGCTATTAGCTACACTCAGCATGCTGTACATTACAGCCCCAGAACTTATTCTTCTTATAACTGGAAGTGTGTACTTTTTAACAAACATCTCTCTATGTCCACCTCCCCCTCTCACTAACCCCTGACAGTCACCATGCCCCTATCATAACTTCAATGTAAAATTCAGTAGGTTTTTTTTTTGTCTCAATTTTCATTTGATTTGGCATATACGCAATGCCCTTTACGCAATTATCTTCTTTTGTGTTCAAAACATCTTTTTTTTTCCTTCTGATTCCCTAAATACATCTCTGTTTCCTCATTGTATCTGAAATCTTTTACCCCCAGTTTAGTTAGAAACTAACCCCAGTGGTAAGAAATCTTACCACTAAACTATGGACTTTCTCGTCATTGGTCTTACAAATCTCCATTAGAATGTTTTAGAAGAAAGTGAACTCTAAAACATTTAGTGTTAACGTAGTCAAAAACATTTGAAAAGGAATTATCACAGCTACTTATACAGTTTTGGGGGTTTTTTTGTGGCCCTATCACACAGCATGTGGGATCTTAGGTCCCTAACCAGGAAGCAAACCCATGTCCCCTGTAGCAGATGGACAGAGTTCTCACCCCTGGACCCCCAGGGAAGTCCTATTCAGTCTTAAGAATACTCATTGTGCACCCTTCAAGTCACACGGCACATATCAATCCTATAGTATAACTATTCTCAGATCCTCTAAAGCCAATCATCTTCAGGTTTAAATGGCAGTCATCATACATTCCTCCTTGCAGCCTTGAGGAAATGACAAATACAAGATTCTTCATTACACACCCATATATCATCCATTGCTAAGTAGTCCATTTTGAATTTTTTTTTCCCTAAATGCAAAAGGAAAGAAAAAACAAAGCAAAAGAAAACCAAAAAAACTAAAATAAAAATGTGTTCTTTTCCCCAAATTTCTTATTTTATTAATAGTACCATCATTTCTAGCTGTTTGAGCCAGAAACATGAGAGTCATTCTCCTTTCCTCACAGCTCCTGTTTCCAACTTTTACCTATTTCACCTTTAACATGCTGGCTCCTCAGTTCCTCTCGAAATGTCACCTACCCAGTTCAACTAAGTCACCTGGACTAGTCACAGAATTGTGTCTGTTGCTTGTCAACCCACATCCAAGCCACTCTCCATAATACTGCCATACTTGTCTTTGTGAAACACTCTTGACCTTCAGTGCAAGCCTAACCACTGTGATAACAGGCCTACAAGGGCCTCCCCCACTGGACCCCAGGTTTCTTTCTGGTCAGTGACCCTCCTCCAACAGGCACTAGAACATTCAGGCCATGGAGCATCTCTGGAATCCACACATTTCAAACACGCTGCACAGTCACATTGATGGCAGAAGCATCTGTTCTATCCAAGAGAACATTGCTTCTCTTTTACTTAAGCATATCATTGTGTTTTCATTGGACAGTTTAGCTGATAGCTAAACACTAGTCATTTATAACTAAATGTTATTCACGTCTTTGTCCTTGTCCTAAGACTATCCAAGATAAGGGTCTAAAGACGGTACATTTAAAAGATGCATGGAATGAGATGTTCTCTCTATGCTTCCCTTATCTAGTTCATAAGTCAACTTCTATTTTCCTCTCGGGTTACATCGGGCACTGCCCATCGTGTCTCCTAGTGGCCTCATCTTCATAAAATAAAAATAATTCCACATAATCTTTAACTAGCCCTCAGCAATACTGCAGAAGTGGTGACCTTTATTATAGGCACAACCATCTCTCCTCTCTAACTTCTTTCCACTCTTTGTTAGTATGTTTCATACTTCCTAGTACTTTGTCCTACCCCATTTATTTGTATTTTAATACACAAATATCAATGTCATTTATTTTTTTCCAAGTGAATTTGAATTTAACTTTTATTTCCAAGTAGTAAACACAAATATAAATGAATAAATAAGAAAATCTCCAAATCCCAGAGTGCCTTCCTTAATAACTCAAAAAATAGGGCAAAATGCTAAGGGTTTATGAGTAGCAGCCCCTACTCCCTCCAGAATGGGCTCAAAATTAGAATTGTTATGGCTACAGGTGCAACCCCTGCAAATTGCTGGAAATGCAGAAGCTGGAAAAGTTAGTGAAGAATTCGATGTGGTTTAGTAAAACAGATCTTTGACAGTGATTCTATATAAACTGGGGAGAGACGTGCAAAACCCTTATAATTAAGGCAGCATCGTCTGGAACTCAAATAATTATAGAATGCTTTTTCTTCATTTTAAATTATGAAGCCAAAAAATTTTATTTAACACTGTTTGGGGATCCCTTTATCAGGCAGAGTCTCCAATTTGAACACCTCCTATTTTTCACTTTCCTTTTTTCTCACAGCCTCTGATCTTGCATGGTGTCTTCTCAGTGTCACATGTTTCCTTTTGAAATGAATATGAAACTATCAGAATGTACCATCAGCCAAATTGATGTCAGAAAGAAAGCCCAATAACATCTACTCACAATTGACTTGGTACATTTTGTACTAACAAATGACTTACTAGAGTAACGAAGCAAGCTACCATCTGGTGTATAGCAAAAATGACTTATTGTAAAGAATGCTGGTGTTGATGAAAGAACAAAGATACATGGAAAATGACCCAAAGAAAGCTAAACATAGATCTAAAACAGAACATCAAGTTTTGTTGTTGCCTGCATTGCCCTCTTAATTAAATCTCTATGATACCCTTTTGGAAGAAAACAAAAATACTTCTGTTATCAGTATTTCTGCTTGGAACGTTTTAAAGATTCATAAACTAGGGATGTTTATTGGAATCCCTTTAGGTTGGAGAGTAAATCTCTAGAAATTCTTCTGTAGTATTTTAAATCATATTAATATATTTATATCATTAATTTTAGCTATGTGGATTTATCAATATATTATATGTATATAGAATTCCACTCTATGCAAGAATAATTCTTTTTCATTAAAACAGGAGTTCTTAACTTTGACATTACTGACATTTGAGGGGTAGATAATCCTTTGCTCTGGGGCACTGTCTGTGACCTATAACCACTAGAAACCAGCAGGATCTCCCAACTGTGACAACTAAAAATGTCTCCAGGGACTTCCCTGATGGTCTGATGGTTAAGACTTCATGCTTCCAATGCAAGAGGTGCAGGTTTGATCCCTGGTCAGGGAACTAGTATCCTACATGCCTCACAGGGTGGCCAAATAAATAAAAAAATAAAATAAAAAATAAATCAAGACAACAAATGTCTCCAGACATTTCCCAATGTGCCTGGGGCTAAAACTAATCACCACTTTAGAACCATTGCACTAGAGGGCATTATCCCTGCTATCTGATATTTATTCTTGGGATAAATCATTAGAAATTAGCCAAATTCCCTAAGTAGTGTAATTCAATGGGCTATGTCAATCCCATTTTTAAAATATTTTCTTATACTTTTTCCAAATTGAAATATCCCACATCCATATCCATTCCAGACATTAAAACTCTACTTAAGTTATAAAACCCATCTCTACCTCTATTCAAGCTGTAAAGTCTTCTCAGAAGCTTACTGTCAACACTTTTCAAAATTAGTAATACTGTGTAATCTAAACACACAATCTCTGAGCTATTTACACTCATTTCATCCTCCCAACTAGGTTATAAATAGCTCAAAGGCAAAGCTGCTGCACGAATAGACATCAGCATGAGACAGGCTTGAGTTCTAGCCCCAAAACAGAACAGCTGTGTGATTCGGGGTTATTCATTTAATGTCTTTAAACAAATCCCTACATTGGTAAAATTAACAACATCACATATCTCACAGTGCTACAGAAATGAGTATATGAAATATAAAATCCTAAGAACTCTGCTTAGCATTTTTGTTTATTCATTTAACAAACACATTGCATACATTATGCATCAAGCACTTTTCCAAGTGTTTCACAATCGCATTTAATCCTCATTAAAAAAAGTCTAGGAGGCAGGAAGGATAAATTAGTTTAAGGTTAACATAAACACACTACCATTAACATACATAAAATAAATAACCAACAAGAACCTCCTATATAGCACAGGGAACACTTTGTAATTACCAATAAAGGAAAAAAATCTGAAATAATCATATATATGTGTGTGTGTGTGTGTGTGTGTGTGTGTGTGTGCACATAATTGATTCAGCACGCACTGATGACATTAACAATGCTGGGATAAGCACTGGGTTATGTGTAACATTTCTTTTCCAAAGTTGAAATTTCAGAACTGTTACTTCATTTTGCATCTGGAGGTTTAGATTACACTTTGAACACCAACTTAAAATAATTTTGTCTAGGATTTTATCTAAAATATTTTATGAAAAACGTGCTGATGCAGCAAATGAGGAGTGAGAAGGTAAAAGTGCTTCCAAAGAGTAGTAAAATCTACAAAACCCCTCATACCAGATCTCAGTGAACTGTAACTGGTCATTTCAATCTCTGCATCATACAATTTTCTTTTTAAGAAAAAAGTTAAAATATTAAATATACTAAAATAATATATATGATAAGTGACTTCCCATAAATTTTAGACCAGCAGAGCCATGCTCTTTGAAATGAAAACTTTAACAGTATGCTTTTCTTTGGAAATTTAAGAAACATTTAACCTGTTTTCTAATTTAATTCCACTAGATATTAATCACAGCAGTTCAATATATTAATAGAAGTGGCATTTGATTTTGGACAAAGAGTGTCTACTTAGCACATAAGAAGGTTATCATCCCTCAGCTGTAAAAATGGTTTTAAAAATTAGGGTTTTTTTCCTTTAACTTTAGAAAATTAAAGATACTTTGTAGAACACTGAGATGTTAAATAGCATGTATGAAAAACATAAAAAGTTTTTTAAGATGAAGAAGCTCAAGTATAAGATATATATACAATAAAGAACTAAGGAGGGAATCCCCGGAAGACTAGGTGAGTAGGATCCATTCCTGATAGGTCTTAAAAAAATAAAAAGAGAACACATGGGTTGTGTCCCTACTACTACTGGTAATGTACTCTTCACCTTGACGGGAACCTGCTAATAAATTATCTCACAAAAGCGTGGCTGCCAAAAATACCACTGGAATATAGCTCCATTTATCTTATTGAATAAACGTGGTGAAATCCACCAAGGATCCACTGATGTTAACAAAATATCACAAAATAGTATCATTCACTACATTTACCTAAAACACACAAATATATACCTGTAAACAAACAAAAAAAATCCACTGAAATTTAGATAGAGAGGAAAAAGACTAACCATACTCACAAAACCATTTGACAACTTAATAAATTGCATGACATTCTAATTAAGTTCTAAACAGCAAGGCCTTTCTAATATATTTCTATTTTCCTACCACATAGAAAATACTAGATAAGAGATAAGAGACAGATGTGTGTATTCCAGAATACTTTGCTTATCTTGGAATTATTTTGCATAAAAAGCCCACTGGGAAATATTTCAGAATTTTTAGAGTCATGGGTGGATACTCAGAAATATTACAAAAATATTTAGTAAACCAAAATTCATGTTCAATCACAACTGATTTTAGGGAAAAGTTTGATTCAGAAGAGACGACAACAGCAGTGCCATTTATAAAAAGAAGTATTTGCAATTCCATAATTAATCCAAGAAAAGGTTAATTATGTTATAAATCAGTCCAAGGTGTTACACGTTTGAAACCTATGAGAATTTTGGATAGCTATGGATAAAAATATCAGAAGTATTTATAATCTGCAAAAATGCAGTGTGAAATTGTTTTTTTAATTCTCTCTCTAGTGAGGCAAAAAAGGAAGCAATATCAAAGAAGAAAGGTATAGTTATACATATTTATGCATTTTATTCATTCATCCAAAATCCTCTGAGATCTTCCAGACTCAATCACTTATTTTCTAAAAAGTAAGAAATAGGCCCCTGCCTTACAAGTACATGTGACAAGTATTTTGTGGGAAGGGGTTGTTTTTGTTTCACTGGGGGGCCATGCCATGTGGCTTGTAGAATCTTAGTTCCCAGGCCAGGGATTGAAGCCTGGTCCCCTGCAGTGGAAGCACAGAGTCCTAACCACTGGACCACCAGGGAATTTCTGCATGTGATAAGTGTTAAACAGAGGCCTGGACAGCTGTCGAGGCAGCAAAGGAGGGAATTGTGCCCAAGATCATCAACAAGACAGTGAAAGCACATTCCACCATTTCTCTTGAGCCGAAAAAGGAAAAAAAAAAAAGCAGAAAAATTCTGTAAAGCAATTATCCTTCAATCAAAAAAAAAAAAAAAGACCAGAGTGTTGGCGGGGGGTGGGGAGGTGGAGTGGCAGGTGGCAAGGATCCAATCATCTGCTCAACACAGAAATTCAGAATGGAAATTTCCTGTTTCCAAGATGAAAAACTGAAAATTATGTCAAGTGCACAATCTACCTAATAGAAAATTCTTTGATTCATATAAAGATTATATATAAGAAATTAATGTCTTCTTACATGCATATCCAAAATCATTTTAACAATAATATATAATGTTCATTGAGTAATTACTATGCATGAGGCATGTAAATGCATCACATGTATCAACATCTCTAACATGAGAAAAAAAAGAGGAAACTTGCCTGAAGACACAAGACTAATGAGTAGCATTTTGCCCCGAAGACCACGTTCTTTCATAAATACATTCTGCCTCCTCCCTGGAGATTCTGATCACTGTGGAACTCAAGGACAGCTAGAGGAAGGGACTTTCCTGGTGGTCCAGTGGTTAAGAATCCATGCTTCCACTATCGGAGGTCTGAGGTCAAGCCCTGGTTTGGGAACCAAGATCCCTTATAGTCATGAACTAAGATCCCCTAAGGTGTGGCCAAAAAAAAATTTTTTTAATGGCTACAGGAGAGGATAATGTATTTTCATAGTAATTTCTACATTTCCCTTGCTTCTAATGAAGATTCTCAAAAGATTGAATAGGTGATGTTTCTCTACATACAGACCCAACACCACGCCTCTCAGCCCAACATTCACAAATAGGAAGGATGAGTTCTGACTGCCTTTCCCAGGGAATTATTAACACTTTGTGTTGGGAGTCACATCCTTTGAAGAAGTTTAATCCTCTGGATAGTCTAGAGGTGACGGGATTCAGACTGCTGCTCTGGAGAGACAAGACTAGAGTTAAGAGGGCTACCTGTCCTAAAGTTCAAATGAATTTCAATTTTCTGCAGTTTCTACAAGAGTTGAAAAGTCATGCTTCTGCTGTTCTGTGCACAGCGTGATGACTATGGGATGGTCACGGAGCCTGGTCTGTAAGTACTGTAACCCTGAGCACAGGAGTAGAATCTCTCTCTGGTGTGGCTTGTGATCACCAGGAAGACTACTCTGAGACATATCCTAGTGCCTGTCCAAGTGGAAAGCCCGGATCCATGCAAACAACATTTAGCTGAAGGTTTGATACCAATGACAGCAGCCACCAAGGCTTATGGCAGGCCCCACTCCTAATTTAAAGGCAACTCGAAGTGCCTGAGGGCTTCTCTGGTGATTCAGGGGGTAAAGAATCCACCTGCAATGCAAGAGACCTGGATTTGAACTCTGAGTCAAGAAGATCCTCTGGAGAAGGGCATGACTACCCACTCCAGTATTCTTGCCTGGAGAATCCCACGAGTAGAGGAACCTGGTGAGCTACAGTCCATGGGGTCGCAAAGAGTCGAACACAATGGAGAAACTAAGCACTAAGTGACTAAAACACCTGAAGGACCCTGAGGAGGGGGAGATCACCCTTAATCCCCTACCTAATCTGTGAGCCAGGGGCTCAGAGCCAAAGTTAATGTGATTTAGAAAAATCATAAGAGATGAAATTTTATGGACTTGATTAGCATGGAGAATAGTTGTTTGGCTACACAGAGATGTGTGAACTCTCAGAGTAATTACTCCATGGGACTGAAAACCATAAAAAGCAGCACAGAATGATTCAAAAGGAATTGAGCGCTTGCAAACGATTAGCACCTGATGCCTATTTTACATATGAATAGGTGTACACAAACTTCTGCGTTTGGTTCAAACCATCTTAAAGCTGCTCCACTTGATTGCCCCAGTTCACAAGCCCTGCATCAGTACCGTTGTTGATTGGTCCTCAGCTCCACGCCACCCCAGAAAGTAGGAGTAAAGCCACAAGTGTGTGTGTTTCCTCTCTCCGCAAGACGCCCAAGGGGTACAAACCCAACATTCTTCCTGAATCCCCACAAGAAGTCAGGTGGTCCAGAATATTTTAAAAGTCTTCCATTCCCTTTGAATCACCATGTTTTTATACATTCTTTGACAATAAGTGAAAGATGACAATTGCAACTTCTTTTGTGAAGAACAGCCAAGTTTTCAGTAATGATAAGCTTTTATCCAAACTTCTTGCAGTCAACACACTTCGAGTACACATCTCAGTCAAAGCTCTTTGCAGAGAGAGAAATAGTATTTCACAATGTTACAGCAATGCGAAGCAGAGTACCTAAATTTACCCTGACTGTGTTCTTAGAAATGTCCTAAATAAAATCACAGATTACTAAGTGGAGGGAGCATTAAACCATATTAAAGTATTTATAGAGAATATATTTGTGTATATGAGAGGAAAAGTATATTTGTGTATATGACAGGGAGAGTATATTTATGTACATGAGAGAAAGAGTGCACTATATTTGTACAGGTATACAGTACCTTCCATACGTTTGGTCATTTCACTTTAAGTGTGTACTCTGATCTTCATTTCTGCTTTATTGACTATGCCAAGGCCTTTGACTGTGTGGATCACAATCAACTGTGGAAAATTCTGAAAGAGATAGGAATACCAGACCACCTGACCTGCTTCTTGAGAAACCTGTATACAGGTCACGAAGCAACAGTTAGAACTGGACATGGAACAGCAGACTGGTTCCAAATAGGAAAAGGAGTACATCAAGGCTGTATATTGTCACCCTGCTTATTATAACTTATGCAGAGTACATCATGAGAAATGCTGGGTTGGAGGAAGCACAAGCTGGAATCAAGATTTCCGGGAGAAATATCAATAATATCAGATATGCAGATGACACCACCATTATATAAGAAAGTGAAGAAGAACTAAAGAGCCTCTTGATGAAAGTGAAGGAGGACAGTGAAAAAGTTGGCTTAAAGCTCAACATTCAGAAAACTAAGATCACAGCATCTGGTCCCATCACTTCATGGCAAACAGATGGGGAAACAGTGGAAACAGTGACTGACTTTATTTTTCTGGGCTCCAAAATCACTGCAGATGGTGATTGCAGCCATGAAATTAAAAGACGCTTGCTCCTTGGAAGGAAAGTTAGAGACATATTAAAAAGCAGAGACATTACTTTGCCAACAAAAGTCCATCGAGTCAAGGCTATGGTTTTTCCAGTAGCCATGTATGGATGTGAGAGTTGGACTGTGAAGAAAGCTGAGTGCCAAAGAATTGATGCTTTTGAACTGTGGTGGGACTCTTGAGAGTCCCTTAGACTGCAAGGAGATCCAATCAGTCCATCCTAAAGGAGATCAGTCCTGGGTGTTCACAGGAAGGACTGATGTTGAAGCTCAAACTCCAATACTTTGGCCACCTGATGCAGAGAGCTGACTCATTTGAAAAGACCCTGATCCTGGTAAAGATTGAAGGCAGGAGGAGAAGGGGACAACAGAGGATGAGATGGTTGGATGGCATCACCGACACAATGGACATGGGTTTGGGTGGACTCCGGGAGTTAGTGATGGACAGCGAGGCCTGGCGTACTGCAGTTCATGGGGTCACAAAGAGTCGGACACGACTGAGCAACTGAACTGAACTGAACTGACCTTTGAAATGGTAAAAATAGATGCCTTACTCTCTTCATTGTTTTCATCTAGAATGATCATGCAATTATATTATAAATTTCAGAATTTCATAATATAATTGTGGTGGACGTTTAAGATCTTTGTGTTTATTTCTATCATTTTTCTCAAGGAATATATTGAGGCATGTAATTAATCCTTTATAGGAGTTTAAAAAATAAAATGTACTAAAGTGTTCATGGTTATTTTGTTTAAGAAAAGGCAAATCAGCAGACACCCCAAAACATTAGAATCTTTGTCCATTTTGGAATACTTAAAGTTTCAATGTTGTTTCTTTTCTCTGAGCTTTTAAGCACTGTGGACTCGGGATGTATGTGTGTTAGTCACTCAGTTTTGTTTGATTCTTTGCGACCCCATGGACTGTAGCCCACCAGGCTCCTCTGTCCATGGGGACTTTCCAGGCAGGAATACTGGAATGGGTTGCCATGCCCTCCTTCAGGGGGTCTTCCTGATCCAGGGATCAAACCCCCGTCTCCTACATTTCCTGCACTGCAAGTGTATTCTTTACCCACTGAACCACCTGAGAAACCCCAGACTCAGACTAAGCAAATATAAAAGAAATTGCCTAGACCTTGCCTCCCCAAGGTGGTGCAAGGTTAAAGTGTCTGCCTGCAATGTGGGAGACTTAGGTTCGATCCCTGGGTCAGGAAGATCCCCTGAAGAAGGAAATGGCAACCCACTCCAGTTTTCTCACCTGGAGAATCCCCTGGATGGAGGAGCTTGGTGGGCTACAGTCCACGGGTCGAAAAGAGTTGGACACGACTGAGCGACTTCACTTTGCCTCCCCAAATGCAGTCTATAGATGGGCAATGTCTGCGTCATTTGTGTGTTAGAATCTACTCCCCAGATCTTCTGAATCAGAATCTGCATTTTGGACGATATCCCCTGATATAGCCACATTAAAGTTTGAGAAGCAAACTTTATCCCACATTCATAGCCACATTAAAGTTTGAGAAGCACTATCTGGAGAGATTAGGTTAGCCTCAGATCTGCTATTTAAAAATGAAGAATTTGATGCAGATCTTGTTGAGTTTATTTATTTATCTGAAATAAATACACTTTACCCATAGACAAAGACACTATGAAAAATTCAGGTGTGGGATCCTTAAAAAAAAAAAAAAAGAACCTTGAAAAGTTTCCTTAAAATATTAAGCAGGAAGAATTTGTAAAAATTGGTTTAAATACAATGAGTTCACAATTCACCCAAGTATTTTTATTTTCTTCATAGAGTTTAAATGTTGGCATTAAGCTTTGTTGTCTCCTGAATGCTGAAAGAAGATCTATCTGCATTTCTATAGCTGTCCTAAGAAGCCCTAATGTTTATGATGCTAATTTTGTAAAGAGTTCAGCATCCAAGGAGACAAGAATTCTCAGTACATGTGCATAATTAGGATATTAAAAATGTTGAGCACTGATAAGGTATTTTATTGTTTCAAGAACACTATGATATTTATTATCTGATATCACCCTTAGGGATTTCATCTTAGTCAGTGATTTCATCGACCTAGTTCTGAATTCAAGCCTCCATTATCACTTGTTATCATCCATGATCTGTTTTCCCCAACTTCTTTAAAGGAACAGAAATTCAATGCAGGAGCTACGGCATTTGTGCCAGCGATCTTATTTGGTTATAAAATGAGATTTGTGGCCAGGGCTGTGTGCTTTGTTTCATGTATGCACGAAGGAAACTAAATAACCAGCTGAAATTGTACCGTTGCCACGCTCATTCTACAGATATATATCTTCTGTTAGAAGAGGAAAGAGCAATGCAAAATGCAGACTTTAATATAGTATTTAATATAATGTTAACTAATCCAACCAACGTTTGGCACTGGCACAACCGACTGGCTCCTGGTCAGGTCAAATTAATGCAAACTACTTTTTTAAAAATAAGTCTATGGTGAGTCACCAACTCAATGGACGTGAATTTGAGCAAATTCCAGGAGACAGTGGAGCACAGAGGAGGCTGGCGTGCTGCAGCCCATATGGTCACAAAGAGTCGGACATGACTTAGCAACTGAGCAACACATGGTGAGTCGGGTGCGTATCTGAACTTCAAACCACCTCTTCATATGGCGTGAGCATAAGAAGGCAGGGAAAGGCTGGCCCTGAAGCCCTGGGTACTAATGATACATTTGAACAAACCGAGATTAACAGCAATGTCTGGGAAGGGGCTGTCTTGTCCTTGGCTGGCCCAGTGCTCTGAGGTTAAAAAAAAATTTTAAAAAGGAAAAGAGTGAGATGTTATGATTCAGATGTCAGCTCTTACTCCTCTCAAGAGAGATTGTGGGGTGCTCCTGATGCTGTGATGATGTTTTAGCAACATGGGATGGTATTCCAAAAAGAAGCTAGTTAGAATAGGAGGGCTTTACAAGGGACAAAATAAAAAATAGATACAATCTTAGTATTAGATTTTTTTTAAAAATCAGACATAGGTATTTTGTCAGGTGTCAGCTATTTGATTCAAGTGGCATCCTTGATTCAGCTGCCACACGCACAGGAAAACCTGAAAAACCCAACAGCAATCGGTCATGCTTCTCTACCAACATACAAACCTATATGGAAATTTGCCTTTTTAAATAAATGTAGACACTATCAACAGCAGAGGTGGGCCTAGTTTCTGTCATCCTTTGCAGATCTTAGGACATTTTTTATGGTTCTATCCTTGGCTACCTTTAAAGAACTTCTATGCACAAACACGCCAAACTCTGTTTACTAGGTCATTTGTATGGATCAAGCTCACCAAGCAACGCCATCAAGATTCTTAAGTGACAGCTCAGGCCGGCCCATGCCTTTTCTCACAATAATCACCTACAACTTCTCAAAAATAGTTTGGCACGATGTATTGTCCCTCTACTTTTTCTTACCAATCTTATTATTGAATTTATTTCTCTAAGACTCTCTTTCTGTAAGCTCATCAAAGTGACATAATGGGGTGGCAACAATTCCTCCCCCTCAAATAAAGATTATAACTCAAGCAAGATAAAGTCAAATGACAAATGCTGTTTAAAAATGTTAAGAGACTCTCACAACACAATCCTTTCTCCAGTAGTGATTAATGTCAGATGACTATTCTTTTCATGGATGCTTCACTTTAAAAAAGAAGCTTTGGGGAATTCCCTGGTGGTCCAGCGGTTAGGACTCGATGCTTTCACTGCTGTGGGCCTGGGTTCAACCACTGGTCAGGGAACTAAGATCCCACAAGGCACCTGGCATGGCCAGCAAATAAATACGTAAATAAATAAATAACAAGCTTTCTGGAATTCAGGAGTGCAACCTGTGCTATACACACTATGGGGATCTAAAACATACTTGTTGGCTATTTTGCGAGATGAATTAATGTCCAATGTTTATTTTTGAATAATGTTAGCAATATCAACTCAAGTAGGTTTAAAACGATATTTGTGACATTACTCTCTTTCCAGTCCTGACTACAATAAATGTGTGTGTGTGTGTGCTTAGTCGCTCAGTCGTGTCCAACTCTTGCAACCCCACAGGCCATAGCCTGCCAGGCTCCTCTGTCAAGGGGATTCTCCAGGCAAGAATACTGGAGTGGGTTGCCATTTCCTTCTCCAGAACTACAATAAATCAGCACTGCCAAAGTTCCTGAGGATTATGGAGAAAGTACTGACGGCTAAGAAATCAGATCCATACTAGTTGAAGAGATTCAGAGTAGAATTTAAACTGCTGGTGACCTCACCTCAAGCATAATAAAGATCCTTGTCTCTCTAGGACAGAGTTCTGCACCGATATAACAGAAAAGGATGCTGCTACTTTATATGTATGTGCTCAGTCGTGTCTGACTCTTTGCAAACCCAAGGACTGTAGCCCTCCAGGATCCTCTGTCCATGGCATTTTCCAGGCAAGAATATGGGAGTGGGTTGCCAGTTCCTACTCCATGGTAAGTAGTTCCTACTTCCCGACCCAGGGATTGAACCCATGTCTCTTGTGTCTCCTTCTTTGGCAGGTGAATTTTTTACCACTGAGCCACCCGGGAAGCCCATACTACTTTGAATAAGAGATAACTAAAATTTTTAAAGTCAAATTAGGTCAGTAACTTGCATGGCTGATGAGTCACTGACATAGCCTTTAGTCGAATTATAAATGGCTTTTCTAACTAATAGTACATCTAGAGTTGTAAGGCATGTGCTTTTCTCAAGGTCACAGGGTTACCAGATTTTAAATATGGCATCTGATTTGGCTTCTTTTTCACAAATACCTTTCTTCTTGTGAACTCTCATTGAATTGATGAGAATTCAAAGTAGTATAAAAAGCAAAAGAAGAATAACAATAAAAACATTGGCAGAGGCATGATTAATTGAAGTGTATCACTGTATGAGATAAAATTTAGAAAATAAATCCCTGATCAGATTAGATGTAAAGAAATTGTCCTTGTTCCATCATGTCTCCTGAGAAGCATTGCTCATCAGATCCCACCTCCTGGTCACCCCCTGATTTCCGACTTTTACTAACTTCCTGGACACTCTTCTCCAATCACTGAAGGCTTGAGCTCAAATTCTCCATTCCTTAGTTATTTAACCTCTCTCTCTCTCTCATGGCCCATTTTCATTGTGATTTCAACAAGCTCAAGTCACTCCTATTTTTAAATATAAAAAGCATGTTCTACAGTCACCTCAAATATATTTAACATACTCTGGCAAGATCATTTTTCTTAACTTTTTAGTTCACGTTGGAGTATAGCCAACCAACAGTGTTGTGATAGTTTCAGGTGGGCAGCGAAAGGACTCAGCCACACTTATACATGTATCGATTCTCCCCCAAACCCCCTCCCATCCTGGCTGCCACATAACCTCCAGCAGAGTTCCCTGTGTTATGCAGTAGGACCTTGTTTGTATCCATCTTAAATATAGCAGTGTGCCCATGTCCCTCCCAAATTCCTTTAACTATCTTTTCCCGCCATCCTTCCCCCCTCCCCCAGCAACCATAAGCAGAACAAATATGTTTTAAAATAAAGGGCGAATCACGTGACTTGTGACTCAAATGCCATCAGGTTCTTCCTGCTGCATTTCTGATAAAATTGCAGGCTTGTTGAATTAGTCTCATTCTCCTTCACCTTTGCTGTGTGTCCAACAGCTCACGACCTCACAAGTACTCTGCCCTTCTCTCACCCTTGAATATGCTATTTTCTCTGCCTGAGACTCTCCGTGCTTTCAGCACTAGATGCTTCTCCTTCAAGTACCAGTTTAAATGCCATTTCAGCAGGAAAGACTTCCCTGTTTCCCAGACTGATTAATGGCAATCTCCATTCTTTCCTCAGAACCCGTTCTGAGAGGTAGATTGCCATTTCCATATTTTAGCAATAATCTACAACTAACTTTACCCATTTCAGCATCACAGTACTTATTCATTTTTCTTTGTATTCCCACATCCATGACTCCCAGTCATTTGAATGGTAAGATTAACCAGGAAAACTGCATTTTAAAACATAGAGAAGGATACTGACAACAAGTTAACTCAAAATTATCCTCAGGCTTTTGTTCACATCATTTCAAACTGTCCCACACCAGTTTCTATAGCTATTTTCACACATAAAAAACACAACTTAAAGGAGTAAGAATTAGATAAACTGCATTGTAAAAAAAATCCCATAGGCACAATATCTCACAGACGCAGGTAATTTAAATTCTTGACTCAGTCCTCTTTCTAAAGGAGAATACAAATGTCTTTGAAATCCAAAACTCTGTATGTCATAGGACAGTCATTTTATCTGACTCCAAGTACTCACAACTTTGGCCACCTGACGTGAAGAGCTGACTCAATGGAAAAGACCCTGATGCTGGGAAAGATTGAGGGCAGGAGGAGAAGGGGATGACAGAGGATGAGATGGTTGGATGGCATCACCGACTCAATGGACATGGGTTTGGGTAGACTCCAGGAGTTGGTGATGGGCAGGGAATTAGTGATGCAGTTCACAGGGTTGCAAAGAGTCGGATACGAATGAGCGACTGAACTGAACTCGCAACTGATGTAAAGTCAACTTAGAACACTATTCCAACAGATAAAAGAGCATTATAGAACCATTCGAAATGTTATCATTCAAAGCTGTAGACAAAGATAATTACATCTGAAGAAGGGACAGCCCCTGGCTTGTCAAGGAACTCAAGCCACTGAAGAGTGAATCATATTTATGTATTTTCAACAGAAGAGCAAATAAGAGAACTTACGCATGTCACCAAAGGTTCCCTTTGTCACTTTTGTGGCACGCAGCACCACTACTGTGAACTTGTGGGAATAATGGTGCTCCACCTGGAAGAAAATAAACGATAATGAATTTAAAACAAGCCTGAAATATAAGATTCAAGCAAATTGTCCTCATTGCTTCCTTGAGACAAATCGAAAATATTCCAGTTGAAAGGAAGTAACATGCATACCAGAAACATTATTTGATCTTGAGGTTCTTTCTTTTTTGATCCTCTCCTCTCTGTAGCACAGACGACTGAGATGTTTAGATCATGCTTTAAAACGTCCCTACGGCCTGACTGCTAGAACAGCTTTGCAGTCCCTACTTTACAGGGTTTATCAAGCCCTGAGGAAAAATGTAAATAAGGACTGCAGGCTTTCTGGGTGTACAATCAGGCTTTGTACTGGGTGATAAGTAAGACCTGCCTTAGAAAGGTGAAGTCCAGAGGAAGATGTTTGCATTATCTAAATTTGCTTGTTTTTATTGTTACTGTTCAATAAAACTCTTTTTTCTGGTATAACATTTCCAGAGCAGTTTTCAAAATTCTTTGGATCTAAAACAATAACCAGCAGACTACTTAATTTTAACATATCTGTTAAAACCATACATGACAATGTCAAAAGTTTCTATTAGCTTAATAGCTTGTATGCACATAGGAAATATTAAGAGGTAGAAGACTTCATTAAACACTTTATTAAACACCTAACTGGAAATTAGTTCTCAAATAACTCTACTCACCAAAGCAGAATGGGAAAGCAGGAATTTACAAAATTCTCTGAGCAACTGTAAAGATTACAGTCTTTATCTAAAGTTCAAGAATTTTTGTTTTAGGAGAGACTCACATTTATAAGTTATTACTGTGTATGTTGGGAGAAGGTAATGGCACCCCACTCCAGTACTCTTGCCTGGAAAATCCCATGGATGGAGGAGCCTGGTAGGCTGCAGTCCATGGGGTCGCTAAGAGTCAGACATGACTGAGCAACTTCACTTTCACTTTCCACTTAAGAAGGAAATGGCAACCCACTCCAGTGTTCTTGCCTGGAGAATCCCATGGACGGAGAAGCCTGGTGGGCTGCAGTCCATGGGGTTGCACAGAGTCAGACACGACTGAAGCGACTTAGCAGCAGCAGCAGCAGCAACTGTGTATGTTTGTGTGTGTGTGTGTGTGCGCGGGCGTGCGTGCACGCGTGTTCAGTCATAGCCAATTCTTTGTGACCCCATGGACTGAAGCTCACCAGGCTTCTTTGTCCATGGGATTTCCCAGACAAGAATACTGGAGTGGGTTGCCATTCCCGACCCAGGGATCGAACCCATGTCTCCTGCGTTGGCAGGCGGATTCTTTACCACTGACCCACCTTTGAAACCCAAGTTACTCCTACTTTTCATAATTTTAATAGACTTGCTAAACTGGTTGAAAAGTCCATAACTAATTAAAAGAAGCTAAGAAATTGACAATACTGAGAAGTGGGAACGCATGTATACCTGCGGTGGATTCATTTTGATATTTGGCAAAACTAATACAATTATGTAAAGTTTAAAAATAAAGTAAAATTAAAAAAAAAATTAAAGCAAGGAGGCAGAAAAAAAATTAAAGAATAAATTCAAAAGAACCAGCAGTAGTGAAATATAGAAGTAAATGTTACAAAGTATTCAACAATTTCTGAAGTTATCACTCTATCAACAGAGTAATTTATGTTCAGATTTATAACAGCATCAAGATGAGATGAAGTCATGAATAAGCATATCTTGTTTAAAAAGACAGAAGCATATAAAATCTTTCAAGATAATTCTTATTCAAGATTATTGTCAAAGAGAAATACCTTCCATATTCAGAAGAGCTCTGAAGAGCCAAAGTTATTCCACATAAATGAAATTATCACTCATAAAAAAATGAATCCCTAAAAACAGGCATATTGTCTTATACTACTACCAAAAATCACACACACTCCTCCCACCAAAAAAAAAAAAAGAGAAAGAGAGAGAAAGAGAATCAAAGGAATTCCCTGGTGGTCCATGAGTTAGGACTTCGTGCTTAGACTGCATATCGTAGAACTTTTAATACCACAAGATTTTTCAAATGTCTAAAACCTTTCCTGTAAGATAAAAATGATTATCAATACTCATCTATTATTTAACACAATTTTTGAAATTGCTACAAATGTACTCATGTCAAATGTTTATTAATAACATGTGCAAAGAGATGATATTGTTAGTATAAGGATTCATTGAGAATGAACCATATGTTAAATATTCTAATAGATGCAAATTCTGTTTCCCAATAATCCTACAAAATAGATGCTACTATATATATTTACAGATGAGTAAGTGAGATTCTGAGATATTAAGTAATTCCCAGTATCTCACAGACAGTAAAAGCTAAAATTGAATTAGAAACCAGTCTTCCTGTCCCCAGTGTCTTTATTCTTTCTATATTCCTTTACTTATAGAGAATAATAATACCAACACTGATTCCTGATAGTAAAAAAGGGCTACTTCCATTTATTAAAGTTTTATAGATAGTTACAATCTAGTCTATTATATCTGAAGTTAATCTAAAGTCTCTCTAGTAATTGGGTAATTTTCTCTATCATTCAACTCTCCATTTTAATCTGTTTTTATTTCCATTAGCCTCAATTCTATCTTACTAACTACAATCAGAACTTGTATATACGAACTTGCACACTGCTCACAGAAGATAAGGAGCAATCACTTTCTTGGTTTTTACGTTAATTTTGGAGGCATCACAAATCTTCAGATGACCAGTAAATTAATGGTCACACCTTCAAAACAAGAGTGTCAAAAGTATGCTCTTTTTAAGTGCTGTAAAGAGCCATGTTTCCTGGGGCCAGTATCACATACAATTTCAAACTAGTATGGACTAGGCTAGCTTCTAACTTGGATAAGAGACTTTTGATTACGTCTCAGGAATGATGCCAGAGGAAATAATGTTATTGAATACAAAACCAGTGTTCCCTGTGGTGCGGTGGGAACCTAATGACTCAGTACGGTATTTACTTGGTAGTTGACAAAAGAGAGGCCGTATTTCAAGTAAGACGTCAAATATAAGCTCAATGCCCTGACTCAGTCACCAAGATTAAGCCTTGCCTTCAGGTCTTGGATTACCTTACTCCGAGTGTCTTTCCTTATGCAAAATCTTTTTCATATTGAAAATCATGACCCGCCTCCCCGGCTCTTTTTTTTCCCCACAACTACAATTTCCAAGTCATCATGAAAACTGCCACTGCATTAAATTCATTCTGGAGAATTATACTGACATCTGTAACTAAAATGATTGGGAAAAAGAACTAATCAATTTATATAAAATCAATCTGATGATTATCCTAATCTGTTGAAAGTTCTACTGTTACAAAGAAGAACCAAAGAACAATCATGAAACAAATCTGATGGAAGAAAAGGTAGATTCTGCACACATTTTTTTTTCTGTTCAACTGCCATTGCCTAATTTTAACTCATATTAAAACTAAAGGCTGTTAGGATGATAAGGACTACAGAATCTCAATACTGAACACAGAGATTGTGATCACCATAATCAGCCACAGGCAACTTCAGACAGATCTCAGCAATTTTGAGAAGAATCGTTGCATTGATGTCATCCAAGAGTCAAGATACTTGTTTAGATAAAATACTTATTTTAAATGTCACATTCTAATGTGATTTCATTCTAATACATTTAAGAGACACAGACCTTGTAAACTATTCTTCCACATTTTTTAAAGAAAAGAGCAATCAGTTTATTTAAAATCAACAGTTCTATCTAAACTTGCTTTAAGAACTATTAGTCATGGATTGGCTGTATTACAAATTACCCTAATGTCCAAAACACCAAATTTGGCAACAAAATATAACTTTAGCAGACATCATTAAGAAAAATTAGAATCAGAAATATGACTTGTGCACAGAGTTGGACATGACTGAAGCGACTTAGCAGCAGCTGCAGCAGCAGCAGCTTTTCTAGCCTTTGACTTCAGTCAACAAAAGCCTGGACTCTGTCAATCTTTGCTGCAATTATGCCAGACTAAAGGCTCAAGCCCCTTCGTGAAGATGCATGTACCCTAGTTTAAAACTTCCCCAATTTTGCAGTTTTGGAAACACTATTTTGGGAAAGAAGCCTGCCATTCTCCTTACTTGCTGCAAATAGTAAATCCTTCCTTCTCTTGATCTTTTGCTTGATGTGTCTTTTGGTTGAACATTCACCCAGTTTTCAGGTAACAATAATCCTGAAAAAAAATCTACATTCTCCTAGGAGTAATTATGGCTAAGGTAAGGCCTGTGAAGTATAGATACACCTTTGCCCTACTGGAGGGGCTCACTAGAACACAAGAGGCAGCATGAGCACTTGAAAAGTTCTCCCCGTAAGTCCTTAAAGTCCTCTGGGTGTCAGATACTTATTTGGTTTAGAATTACTGACCTAGGTGATATGTCATATTCATTCAAATCTAAGATGTCTTTGCACTGATGACTTTCAGAGGTGAACTTTAAGTCTAGTAGACCCAACAGACTTGAAAATATGAATATATTTACAGATACTATTTTGGATAATATACCCTTTTTTAAGGGACTTGTTAAAAACCTCTTTGTCTTACTTCTTTCCCTCAAGCATTAATTGTAAAGTGATTAATATCTAAGAGACACAGGCAAAAGTCAGAAGGTTTTCACAATATAGTGTTTTGCACTTTCCATCTTCATTTTCTACCCCTGCAGTGCTATGATATATAAGAAATATATATATATTTGGTTATTCAGATAATCAAATATACATATATCATAACAATTTTATAATTATATAATTATGCATTTTATAATCATAGAATTGAGTTGAATTCTTGGTCACTCTGCTAGTATCCAAGAATTGTTTGTTGATGTGGAGAACCCTTCACACACATGTTGGAACTAGGTCCAGGAACCCCTTGTAGCCTCGGTTTCCTCATCTGTAAAATGGCAACTATAATATTACCAACTACATGGGGTTTCTCAAGGGTCCCCTGTTACAAACACAGATTCCAACATTAGAATTTCACACAAGGCAATATTGAATGTCAAGTTTGGGGGATAGTTTTACCATCTGTGGAAATCTTTTAAGATGAGGTGATTATCTTCTTGGAATTATCCAGAGGCACAACGGATTTAGAGTAAAAGGAAGACATTAAATTTCACTTGTGATGGTGGCAGACTAAATAATCTGAGTTACCACTTCCCACAGAAAATAAATACAAATGGAATGAGGTTTTACAGGGTAAGTAAGCATTTTCCTAAAAGTAACCATGATGTTTAATTTCATTTGTCAACTTGGCCACAAAGTGCCCAGATTAAACATCATTTCTGTGTGTGTCTATGAGGGTGTCTGCGGATAAGATGAGTACTTGAATCACTGGAGTTGGGAAAGGAAATTGCCATCTCCATTGTGGTTGGCATCATCCAATCCGTTGAGGGCCTGAAAAGAATAAAAGGAAGAATTTGCCCTTTTTTCCCCTATCTCACTGCTTGAGCTCATTTTATCTCCTGTCTTGAACTGAATTACACTGCTGTCTGTCCTGGATCTCCAGTTTTCTGATGGTAGATATGGGACTTTTCAGTCTCCATAACCTCATAAGACAATTCTTCACAATATATCTCCATGGCTAGATCAATCTGGTATAGTCTGAATGTTTGTGTCCCCCCAAAATACATGTTGACATTTTAAACCCTCAAAGATGACAGTATTAGAAGATGGGACGTTTGGGAAGGAAAAAAAAAAAAACAAACAAACATGAACGGTTAAGTGCTTTTATGAAAGAACTGAGAGAGATGCTTTGCCACATCCACAAAGTGGACACTGCAGCTACAAACCAGGCCCTCATCAAATACAACCATGCTCACGTCTCAATCTTGGACTTCTCAGATTCCATAAATGTGAGCAATAAGTTTCTATTGCTTACAAGCCAACCAGTCCGTAGTACTGTTCAGTGCCTTGTTATAAGTTGCTCAGTCGTGTCCAGCTCTTTGCGATCCCATGGACTGTAGCCTGCCAGGCTTCTCTGTCCATGGCGAGTCTCCAGGTAAGAATATTAGAATACTACAGTGGGTTGGAGTGGAAGACTAGAGTGGAATACTGGAGTGGGGTGCCATTGCCTTCTCCTAACCTGAAACTGGGATTTCCTTTATCCCAGACTGCTGGCTTCCCAAGAAGCTTGATGGAAACCAATGAAATTCTGAAGAATTATTTCTAGAGATGATTTTTCATTATAATGATGTTCAGCAAAATCAAAGGTCATTAGGAACACGAGGAGGTATCACACCAAGACTACAAACCAGCACAATTAATTAACAGACACAGAAATAGTTCTCTCCATGAAACAGTGAAACTACGCTTACCATGTTTAAGGAAATTGAAGTCAAACTTCAGTATGATTTAAAAAAAAAAAAAAAAAGGCTCAGAAGTTTTGAAAAAGAACCAAATCAAAATTCAAGAATTAAGAAGTAAACCCGGTGACTTTCCAGGGATCCCCAGCCTGTGCTCTATGGTGAAGAAGCAGAGATACGGACGTTATTTTAAATGCACGTACTTTTGCCTCAAATGAAAGGCTTGTGGCAGGGAACGGCTGGTATCAGAAAAACAGCAGAAGCTTATCATTAGCCGTCCTCTTTCTCACTTTGCTAGAATTTGTTAGTGCTCACCAAAAATATGCTCTTGCCATAAACCTCCTTGTTCCTTGTGCGCTGTTCTGGTATTTCTGTAATGATTTCTCACCTTTATATTTCTGATTTCCCAGCAGCAGTATCTCACCTCTTGCTGCCCCCTGGAAATATCTTACCTCATTAAGTCTGTAAAGAATACTTATGTACATAACAATTTATTATTTATAAAGCCCTGTGGAACAGACATACAGGTACTATTCATACTGCATGCGAAGCAGCTAAAAGCTTAAGTGCTCAAGAGCACGTAACTGAAGTCTGGAATTGCCACTAAAACAGTAGTTCTTTGATGACCTACTCAGTGGTTTCCCCCACCCCCCATGTTACCATAATAATCTAGAATAATAGCTTTGTACTTTTTTGGTAACATTTCCAGTCATCCTACAATGACCTTTTTCAAAGGTCCCTGTATTTTAGCAGGCAGTCAGGCTCGCATACCCAGGTGGTTGACCTCAGTGTGGACACAACCTCAGATTTCCGTGGATGTGGGGCCCTGGCCCTCCATTGCTAATAGGTGGTGGGAAGAGCTCTGGATTTTTTTCACTCCAGTGAAGTGACTCATCCCTTCAGAGTAAAAAGATGGAATTTTTTTTAATAAATATTTTATTAGACCTGTGGACATTGCATTCTGCCATAGATGTGTTACTCCACTTTCTCCTCCATTCTTAAAAGTTGGCACCAATGGAAACGAGAACTTGCTGTATCAGCCCACAGGATTCTCCAACATGTCCCTGCATCACAGGTATGGTGAAGATGAATCCAATCTTCACTGCCTTGAGGCAGCTGAAACTGCGTTGGCCCATCTGGCACCCTTCACTACGAGTAAGTTGGCTTAGCTTTCCACATCTTTCCTTTTTAATAAACTTGTTCTGTGTTGAGTGCACTCACCTATATATTGTGAAAAGTATCTTTCTGTGAAAACTAAAGCAGGAAATTTTGTCACAAAAGCAATTTACACATAGACACACACGTGCATAGTTGTTTGTTTTTTTAAACACATAACAAAAACAAGCATGAATAATACCAGAAAGCTCTTAGGATCCTCTGTATTGAAAAGGGCTATACAATCACAGGGAACTCTGCTCATGTTATGTGGCAGCTTGGATGGGAGGGGAGTTTGAGGGGAGAATGGATGCATGTGTATGTATGGCTGTGTCCCTTTGCTGTCCACCTGAAACTATCATAATATTGTTATATAACTGGCTATATTCCAATATACAATAAAAAGTTTTTTAAAAAGAAAAGGGCTATACCTTGGAATGTTGATGGAGTGTCCAATTCTGATGCTGGGGAAGGTCAAGAAAAATGTGATACAGGTGTGTGGCTTTGGCACATTTCATCACATTAGGGTGCCATATAGGTAATTATTGGGCTTCCCTGGTGGCTCCAACAGCAAAAAATACACCTGCAATATGGGAGACCTGGGTTCGATCCCTAGGTCAGGAAGATCCCCTGGAGAAGGGAATGGCAACCCACTCCAGTATGCTTGCCTGGAGAATTCCATGGACAGAGGAGCCTGGTGGGCTACAGTCCACAGAGTCACAAAGAGACACAACTGAGTGAGAGAGAGAGAGAGAATTATTATGACCTACATATTTGGCTATAGTTAACAAAATCTGCAAGGAAAGATGACGGAAATGAGCCTTAAAATATTCAGATACAGTTTGATTTTAAATATTTTATCCCTTGTTTAAAAAAAAAGAGAAACTAAATGGCCAGGTAATCCGGTCAACTGCCATGAGACCTGTGGGACTGCACAGGCGTTAATGAGGTGAATGGTCAAATGAGGTAGAAAAGCGAAGGTCATTTGAAATAATGTTTTTCAAAACGTATTATCCTCCAACCATACCTAACTTCTTTCTATTCCTAATGGCATGTACTTTCTTACCTCCAGACTACTTACTTCACACATGCCCTTTCCAATCCAGTCATTTTCTCACTCTTTTCCTAACCTTCAGGTCTGTGCTTACATGTCACTTTCTCAGGGAATTCCAGAAGATTCCTGTTATTAGTTATTCACGTTGTATATCCCCAGAGTAATCTTCATCATCTCCTATCAGAGTCATTACGATTATTATAGATTGTTTGTCTGCCAGATATAAGCTCAATTTGGACACGACTAAGTGACTGAGTTTTGGGCTCCAAAATCACGGCAGATGGTGATTGCAGCCATGAAATTAAAAGATGCTCACTCCTTGGAAGGAAAGTTATGATCAACCTAGACAGCATATTGAAAAGCAGAGACATTACTTTGTCAACAAAGGTCCGTCTAGTCAAGGCTATGGTTTTTCCAGTGGTCATGTATGGATGTGAGAGTTGGACTGTGAAGAAAGCTGAGAGCTGAAGAATTGATGCTTTTGAACTATGGTGTTGGAGAAGACTCTTGAGAGTCCCTTAGACTTCAAGGAGATCCAAGCAGTCCATTCTAAAGGAGATCAGTCCTGGGTGTTCTTTGGAAGGAATGATGCTGAAGCTGAAACTCCAGTACTTTGGCCACCTCATGCAAAGAGTTGACTCATTGGAAAAGACTCTGATGCTGGGAGGGATTGGGAACAGGAGGAGAAGGGGACGACAGAGGATGAGATGGCTGGATGGCATCACCGACTCGATGCACGTGAGTTTGAGTGAACTCCGGGAGTTGGTGATGGACAGGGAGGCCTGGCTTGCTGCAATTCATGGGGTCACAAAGAGTTGGACACGGCTGAGCAACTGAACTGAATTGAATTGACTGAGCACTAATATAGCACTATAAGCTCGATTCAGGGATTATTTTGATTCCCAGTGCCTACTGACCGGGACTAGAACACAATGGGCATTCAATAAGTTATGATAAAGGAAATTCCCTGGCAGTTCAGTGTTTAGAACTCCACACTCTCATTGCCAAGGGCCTAGGCTCAATTCCTGGTCTGGGAACTAAGATCCTACAAGCTGCAACCAAAAAAATAAAAATTAAAAAATAAAATAAATGATGATAAGTGCTCAGAAAAAAAAATTTTTTTTTAATAAATTTGGAGTCAGAGTGAATTCAAAGTCTAAATGTTAAGATTTAGAATTATACTTGGTCTTCGTCCCAAGCTCAGGGTTATACACTTTAACCTTATCTTTCTTCTCAGTTTCAAGTGCCAAAGTGTTCATGTCAACACTTTGATTGCATTCTCTGAGTTACAGAAATTATCCATATATCTTGAGATGGTAGAGTGAGGAAAAAAACTAATTTGCACAAAAAATATAGAAATGTCATCATTATGAAAAACCAGTTAAAAAGAACTTACCTTCATTGTTTAAATTCATCTACAAAAAACCATAATGGTGGAAGGAATGTAGGATATTGTTTCAGAAAACAAAGATTATCTCAAATTAAACCTTGATTATATGCTTTTTACAAGAACTACACATTAAATATAAGGAAAATGTAAATTGAAAGTGAAAGGATGCACTTATCAAAGAAACTAAAAGGGATTATTTTAATAAAAGACAAAGTAAAAATTCAGTCTCTAATAATGAGATTAAAAAGACCTATTAAATGATAAAATATCAATTAAACAGAGATATATACAATTCAAAACTTATATGCATTAATAATATATCTTAAAAATTCATAAAGCAAAAGTTGAGTATGAAACACATTGTTGTATATGGAACCTTTACCAGAATAGACAATGTGCGAGAGCATCTCATGTAAAAACTGAAACAGCAAAAATTATAGAGTATATTCTCTGAACAGAAAGGAATGAGATTAGAAATTAATGAGAAAGAGAAACAAAAAAATTACCAAATGTTTGAAAATTAAGAAATAAATGTTTAATCTATGTGTCAAAAAATAAATCATAATAAAATTTAGAAAATTCTTTTAATTGAACAATTATGAAAATAAAATATTTTCAAACTTGTAAGCTATACCTAAAATAGATGGTCTACTATCAGTAAAGTGGAAAAATAAATGAATATTAAAAATTAAAAGGGAAGAAATAAAATGAGTTATTCACCAATAGCAGGAATGTACAAGTTAAAAATCTAAAAGAACCTACAAACTATTAGAATTAATAAAGAAATTTAGTAAGTTCACTGCATCTGCAAAAACTGTTTCCATATAAATGCATTGGTATTTTAGTTTCTAGTTGAACATTAGTTTAACGTTAGTTTCATGCATTGAGGGCTCCCCTAGTGGCTCAGACAGTAAAGAACCTGCCTGCAATGCAGGAGACCCAAGTTCGATCCCTGGATCTGGAAGACCCCCTGGAAAAGGGAATGGCAACCCACTCCAATATTCTTGCCTGGAAAATCCCACAGACAGAAGAGCCTGGTGGGCTACAGTCCATAATGTCGCACAGAGTTGGACATGACTGAGAGACTAATGCTTCATGCATTGTAAATAGATTGGAAGATTCAATATTATTATCATGTCATCTCTCCCCTAAATTACCTACAAAATAATTTCAGTTCTAATAAAAATCCCAGCATTTGTGTGTGTGTGTGTGTGAGTTGACAGAGTGATTTCAAAACTTATATGGAAATGCAGAAGCCTAAAAAAAGACAAGGAATCTCAAAGAAGAAAAGGTTGGAGGATTTACACTACCATTTCAAAGCCACAGACATTTAAGTAGATTGATATTGGGGCAAACAAAGACCAATAGAAC
This sequence comes from Bison bison bison, assembly GCF_000754665.1. Lineage (NCBI taxonomy): Eukaryota > Metazoa > Chordata > Mammalia > Artiodactyla > Bovidae > Bison > Bison bison. Next base: position 4,034,133 of record NW_011494894.1, read on the forward strand.
TGAAAAGAAACCAAATCATACATTGCCTGATTAGCAAAGGTACCATTGCCATTTAGTGAGGGCATGACGGTTATCAGTGGACTAGATAAGTAGTTTGCAGTATACGGTATTCAGGGCTTCCCAGGTGGCGCTAGTGGTAAAGAACCCACCTGCCAATGCAGGAGACTTAAGAGACATAAGTTCGATCCCTGGGTCAGGAAGATCCCCTGAAGGAGGGCATGGCAACCCACTCCAGTATTCTTGCCTGGAGAATCCCCATGGACTGATAAGCCTAGTGAGTTACCATTCACAGGGTTGCAAAGAGTCAGACACGAATGAATAGACTTGGCACGCATGAGCACAGGATTCAAATAATGAGATACTACATGGCAATGTAAAAGCGTGGAATTCTGCTACTCACAACAGCATGAATGAATCTCACAGACAAAGAGTGGAATGCAGGCATCTAATGAGGGTCAAGAATAGGAAAACGGATCTTTGGTAATAAAAGACAAATAGCTGGTTAGTTTTGTGGAGCTTACGGACTGGAAGGGACATGAGTAACTCTTTCAGGGTACTTATAATGCATACCTTTATCTGGATGATGGTTTCATGGGTGAAATACATGTGCAAAAATCCATCAAGCTGAACAATTAAAATTTATGCACTTTATATATTATATGTTTCAGTTCTTTAAAAAAAATCAAACATTAAAAGAAGCTTGCAAAAAAAAAATACTTTTCAGGAGTTTTAAGAAGAAGAGAATGACTAGCAGAGATGGGGGTGAGGGGTACCTGAAGAATCTATTTAATTCAGCAGCAAAGAGGTCCTTAGTGATGAGACCCTTTTGTGAAGTAGAAAAGCTGAATACAGTTTTCAATGATTCAAGTTGTGAATGGAAGAAAGAACTACAAAAAGTTACAGTATAGTAATCCTTGCTATCCAAGCAGGGAGAGAGAGGATGGCAGCTTGTGAGGCTTTGGGTAAGAGAAGAGCGGTTCAATTTAAATAGAAATGAGGCTTTGTATTATTCCTTAATATCCATAAAAACTATTTCTAGTCCATGTAAATCTAATTGGATCTCAAGTGCTAAACTTAGCAAAGAAAATGTTTTCTCCTCTGCTTCTATCATCAGAAGAGAGAGTACACTTCTAATGGAATTTGGAAAGTTCCACCCTAAAATCTGAAATACTCAACATTTTACTAAAATTACCCAACCATAAAAGACTTTGTTTAAATATATCTTGGGCTTCCCAGGTGGTGCTGGTGGTAAAAAATCTGCCTGCCAATGTAGGAGATATGGGAGGTGTAGGTTCAATCCCTGGGTTGGGAAGATCTCCTGGAATAGGAAATGGCAACTCACTCCATTACTCTTGCCTGGAAAATCCCATGGACAGAGGAGCCTGGTGGGCTACAGTGCATAGGGTCACAAAAAGTCAGACATGACTGAGAGATTGAGCACACACAATATATCTAACTAAAGGACAGTTTACAAAATTAATTACCTTGAAAATGCATACCAAAGTATAGTCCTTAATGCAATAATTATTTTCTCTCTCTGTCATTTCATATGAAGAGTGCAGGTTGACATTTGCTAAGTGAGAACTACACAGTGTCTGACTTTATTTTTCTGGGCTCCAAAATCACTGTAGATGGTGATTGCAGCCATGAAATTAAAAGATGCTTACTCCTTGGAAGAAAAGTTATGACCAACCTAGACAGCATATTAAAAAGCAGAGACATTACTTTGCCAACAAAAGTCCATCTACTCAAGGCTATGGTTTTTTCCAGTGGTCACATATGGATGTGAGAGTTGGACTATAAAGAAGGCTGAGCGCCGAAGAATTGATGCTTTTGAACTGTGGTGTTGGAGAAGACTCTTTAGAGTCCCTTGGACTGCAAGGAGATCCAACCAGTCCATTCTAAAGGAGATCAGTCCTGGGTGTTCATTGGAAGGACTGATGTTGAAGCTGAAACTCCAATACTTTGGCCACCTGATGTGAAGAGCTGACTCATTTGAAAAGACCCTGATGCTGGGAAAGATTGAAGGCAGTAGGAGAAAGGGATGACAGAGGATGAGATGGTTGGATGGCATCACTGTCTCAATGGACATGGGTTTGGGTGGACTCTGGGAGTTGGTGATGGACAGGGAGGCCTGGTGTGCTGTGGTTCATGGGGTTGCAGAGTCGGACACGACCGAGCAACTGAACTGAACTGAACTGAACTACACTTTTTATTGTTTCATGAACATTCAATACTATTTCAGATGTTTTGGCATTTTCCCTTCCAAATCCCTTTTTTCTGGAAACTTACAGTGATAAAAAGAAGAGATGAGTTAGTTTTATTACAGATTCTACCTTATTTGAACCACAGTAAGTTTACATAATTTTCATCTAAAAATGTTAGACTTTTCATAGATTTTTATATTTTTGTCTACTTAAAAGAAAGCTGCAAGTTAAGTTTTATTTGGGGCAAAATGAGGATTGCAATGCAGGAGACAGAACCTCAGATAGCTCTAAGAATCTGCTCCAAAGAGGTCAGTATATATGTGATTTCGGTGAAGGGTGAGTACATGCAATCAAGCACATATTTTCCAGAAGGTTTCTACTAGTCTTTTGAAGGTGTTGTTAGTCACAAGGAGCAGTTGTCACCATGAAGGATTTTAATGCTTTTCTAGACATGGAAGATGTAAGAATCAGGCTCATAAAATGGGCTCCTGAAAATATCTATCTAAAGACCTATTCTGCCAGTTCCCCACCCCCGCTCCCCATCTCCAGCACATTTATACTCACTACCTGCTTCATTTATACTCTCTACCTTGAACTCCTTTCAGGGGGTAGTTGAAGGTCTCAGCAGAAGCACATGATTTAATACTTGTAAAGGTAGGTAGATGGCAAGTGCCCATGGCAAATGCCAATTTGTAACTGACACTTAACAAGCAACATCACCGATACTCATGCACAAAAGTATGTCTGACCCCCTCCCAGGAGAATATATAAGCAGTAAATGACTTACTATAATGTGTTGATAAGGATCTATAAATGACATGTTGGTTTCAATCACGAGAAATCTCTTCACACTCCAAAGTCTTCTTTGGCACTCTAGCTTCTTTAAAACCTACAAAATAAACAGTCCTTATTGTTAAGCCTTTTCTTAGATGCATTTACAAGATTTAAATGATGATAGATGTGACTCTTAGGAAGTAAATTCTACCCAAGGGGACTTGTGCGGATTGAGCTCCCTAATTGTTTATACGTGTGGGTATACACACATCACTTAAAAAGGATAAACATATTCTGCTATTACTGCTTACTTTCCATATTTGTTCAAATTTATTCTGTGAGTAATTATTAGGAAACTCCAGGATTATTTTTTTTTGCATTTGCCAAGTACTTCATGAGAAATTTATTGAAATTGTGGAAAATTAAAAGTATTTTTGTACTATTTATAATCAAAAAGCCACATGCTATCGTTTGTTTTCTTAATTGGATCAGTACTACACACATTCACAATTTTAAAAAAGGAATGCTTTTCATTTTAGCTATGTGTTAAGTTTTAAAAACACATTCACGTTAAATTTCAACTTTTAATGCTGATTATTTTAAAGAAATGATTTGTTCATTCTAACGTACCAGTTTAATTTGAAAGCAGTTAAATGAAATTTTAAGTGATTAAAAATAGTGCTGGACAAAATGATGGAAACAAGCAAGTGAAACTACAGAATAACTGGGAACTTGATCTCAGTAAAGGAGCAACTATAGAGGGTGAGGAGGCATGAATTTAGAATTTAGAGTTCCAGGCAGGCCGTTTGAGGAACTGCGAGAAAACACTGGCTGGTGAATGGTGAGCAAGAGTAAAAGTGGCTCATGGTGAGTTTGGACATACGGGGAGGAGCAGATCATGCAAGGCCATGGAAGCAACAGCTATTCACCTAGATAGAGCTCACCCACCCTCCAGGACTCAGCTGAAATGTCGCCTCCACTGAGAAGACTTTCATGATGTTCAGAATAGGTTTGGTTTGCCTGTTCCCGGTTTCATTTGTACCTTGTACTTCTTTTTCAAGTCTTTGATTCCACTTACACAGTGTCTGCCTTTTCTGAGAGAACTAAAGACGCGTAAAGTCGGTGACCATATTTATCTTGTTCATAGAGTTATCCATCCCTATTGCCTAGTGCTGTGCCTAAAATATAGTAGGTTGAGGATAATATTTGTTGGATAGATGGGTGGATGGATGGATGATAGATGGGTGGATGGATGGACAAATATTACATAATTTCAGGTTTACGTATGAAGGAAATTCACAGAATAGTACTGGTACTCTCTTTTGATGTCCCTCTTTTTCATTCCTAACTATTCTTAATGTAAAAGGATGTTAAATATCCATCTCTAATTTTAAAAGAAAAAAATAGGAACAAGTGAAATCCCAGAAGGAGTGAGACTAGTACTCAAAATGTTTACAGGAAATTTGTTGCTGGTGCCCAAAGTTTGGTTTCAGCAACTTTATTTCCTCTTTCCATTTCTAGCAACTCCATTCATAACCCCTGTGCTTACCACCTAACTCTTGACCACTTCTGTCACTTCTGTATCCTGCACCAGGACCTAGATAGAGGCTCTCTCCATATTAAAGCCAAAAATAGGCAACATGCATACAATAGCTAACTGCCCAGGTCTATGGATTTTCCAGTAGTCGTGTACAGATGTAGAGTTCAACCATAAAGAAGACTGAGCACCGAAGAACTGATGCTTTCAAATTATGGTGCTGGGGAAGACTCTTTAGAGTCCATTGATCAGCAAGGAGATCAAACTAGTCAATCCTAAAGAAAATAAACCCTGAATATTCATTGGAAGGACTGATGCTGAAGCTGAAGCTTCAATACTTTGGCCACCTGATGTGAAGAGCTGACTCATTGGAAAAGACCCTGATGCTGGGAAAGATTGAAAGCAGGAGGAGAAGGGGACAACAGAGGATGAGATGGTTGGATGGCATCACTGACTCAATGGACATGAGTTTGAGCAAACTGTGGGAGACAGTGAAGGACAGGGAAGCCTGGTGTGCTACAGTCCATGGGGTCATAAAGAGTCGGACAGGACTTAGCAACTGAACTATATAAGATATTATATTGGGGAAATCTGGGTAATGAATATATGGAAATGGCAATTTTTGCTGTTTTTTTTTTTTCTGCTGTTTCTTAACTTAGATTATTTCAAAATAAAAAATATATCTTAAAAGTCCACTATATGTGAATAGGTGCAATTTATACATACAATTTTCATTCCAAACTTAAAGAAGCAACATCAGTCATATGGGAAAACTGTTGGGTAAGGTTCAGTTTCTTCTGAAAAAAATCATTGGTTATTATTGCCAGACAGTGATGACATTTTCAGTTCCAGTTACAAATAGGCACCCATTCATCCTTTTACTTCCCTACACTGTTAATAGTAGCAATAGATATCTTCAGTTTCTGTGGAATACAGCATTTCTGTCCACCTAGCCACATTAAACACTGAGAAAATGCCACCCCCCACCACCACCCCTTGCAACTAGCACAGCCTGGAAACATTATTGCAACCAGTTTGCATAACCACTACCATGAATGCTTATAAAACAGCTGTTTGGAGAAGGGTTGGGGGGAGGGTTGTTTGTACTAATTAAGCTGAATAACCAATCTTGGTGAGTGTACAGTCTTTTAAGTCTGAAGCAACAAATATGAAGCTCATAGTTTCTTTTATTCTTTTACCTCCCTCCCTTCCCTGTAATTAGATACTTCCTGAACACTAATGAGGGGGAAATGCAGATACACTTTTCAACACACACTTGCCTGTGCGATGTAACTGTTGGCTTTCAGTGAATGCTTCATAGTGTGTGGTCTATCCAAAACCCTGTTAGTCATGTTGGCAGGAGAGATGGACTGCCCTCGGGAAGGTGGGAAAAAAAAAAAACCAAAACCCACAGACTAGAAGGTTTTGTCATTCTCTTTCCCCACCTATTGGCTTCTCTGGCGGTTCAGGCAGTAAAGAATCTGCACCATGCAGGAGACCCAGGTTCAATCCCTGGGTGGGGAAGATCACCTGGAGATGGAAATGGCAACCCACTCCAGTATTATTGCCCGGAGAATTTCATGGACAGACAAGTTTGGCAGGCCACAGTTCATGGGATCGCAAAGAGTCAGACACATGACTGACTAACATTTTTCCCTGCCTAGAATTATGGGAAACAGGAAAACAAGGGATTATCATGGACATGTGAAGGTGGACTGAAGGTGTTAGTCACTCAGTCGTGTTCGACTCTTTGGGACCACCATGGACTGTAGCCCTCCAGGCTCCCCTGTCCATGGAATCCTTCAGGCAAGAATACTGGAGTGCATAGCCATTTACTTCTCCAGGGAAACTTCCTGACCCAGGGATCAAACCCATGTCTCCTGCATTGCAGGTGGATTCTTTACTGTCTTAGCACCAGGGAAGCCCAATCATGGACACACTTCAGAGATATTGCAGGTTTGGTTCCAGACCACCGCAACAAAGGGAATATTTCAATAAAACTAAGCACAAAAATGCTTTGGTTTCCCAGTGCATATTAAAGTTATATTTAAACTGTAATGTAGTCTATTAAGTCTGCAGTAGCATTGCGTCTAAAGAACAATGTACAAACCTTAATTTAAAATACTTTATTGCTCACTAGCATCTCAGCCTTTCAATTCAGTTTAGTTGCTCGGTCATGTCAGACTCTTTGCGACATCATGGACTGCAGCACACAAGGCTTCCCTGTCCTTCACCAACTCCGGAAATTGCTCAAACTCATGTCCACCGAGTCGATGATGACATCCAACCATCTCAGCCTGTGTCATCCCCTCCTCCTCCTGCCTTCAATCAGTCCCAGCATCAGGGTATTTTCTAACAAGCCAGTTCTTCACATCAGGGGGCCAAAGTATTGGAGGTTCAGCTTCAGTATCAGTCCTTCCAGTGAATATTCAGGACTGATTTCCTTTAGGATTGACTGGTTTGATCTCCTTGCAGTCCAAGGGACTCTCAGTCTTCTCCAACACCACAGTTCAAAAGCATCAATTATTTGGCACTCAGCCTTCTTTACAGTCCAGCTCTCACATCCATACATGACTACTGGAAAAACCATAGCTTTGACTAGATGGACCTTTGTTGGCAAAGTAATGTCTTTGCTTTTTAATATGCTGTCTAGCTTGGTCATAGCTTTTCTTCCAAGGAGCTAACATCTTTTAATTTCATGGTTTCAGTCACCATCTGCAGTGATTTTAGAGCCCAGGAAAATAAAGTCTCTCACTGTTGCCATTGTTTCCCCATCTATTTGCCATGAAGTGATGGGACCAGATGCCAAGATCTTAGTTTTTTGAATGCTGAGTTTTAAGTCAGCTTTCTTACTTTCCTCTTTCCCCTTCATCAACAGGCTCTTCAGTTCCTTTTCTCTTTCTGCCATTAGGGTCTTATCATCTGCATATTTGAGTTTATTGATATTTCTCCTGGTAATCTTGATTCCAACTAGTGCTTCATCCAGCCCAGCGTTTCACATGAGGTACTCTGCATGTAAGTTGAATAAACAGGGTGACAACATACAGCCTTGACATACTCCTGTCCCAATTTGGAACCAGTCTGTTGTTCTGTGTCTGGTTCTAACAGTTGCTTCTTGACTTGCATACAAGTTTCTCAGGAGGCAGGTAAAGAGGTCTGGTATTTCCCTCTCTTAAAGAATTTTCCACAGTTGGTTGTGATCCACACAATCAAAAGCTGTAGCATAGTCAGTGAAGCAGAAGTAGATTTTTTCTGGAATTCTCTTGCATTTTCTATGATCCAGTGGATGTTGGCAATTTGATCTTTGGTTCCTCTAGCTTTTCTAAAATCAGCTTGAACATCTGGAAGTTCTCTCTTCATGTACTATTGACACCTGGCTTGGAGAATTTTGAACATTATTTTGCTAATGTGTGAGACGAGTACAATGTGCGGTAGATTGAGCATTCTTTGGCATTGCCTTTCTTTGGGATTGGAATGAAAACTGACCTCTCCCAGTCCTGTGGCCGCTGCTGAGTTTTCCTAATTTGCTGGCATATTGAGTGCAACACTTTTACAACATCATCACTGAGGATTTGAAATAGCTCAGGTGGAATTCTATCACCTCCACTAGCTTTGTTCGTAGTGATGCTTCCTAAGGCCCACTTGACTCTGCGTTCCAGGATGTCTGGCTCTAGGTGAGTGATCACAGCATCATGGCTATCTTTGTCATTAAGGTCTTTTTTGTATAGTTCTTCTGTGTATTCTTGTCACCTCTTCTTAATTTTTTCTGTTCTGTTAGGTCTATAACATTTCTGTCCTTTATTGTGCCCGTCTTTGCATAAAATGTTCCCTTGGTATCTCTAATTTTCTTGATGAGATCTCCAGTCTTTCCCATTCTGTTGTTTTCCTCTATTTCTTTACATTGATTGCTGAGGAAGGCTTTCTTATCTTTCCTTGCTATTCTTAAACTCTGCATTCAGATGGACATATCTTTCCTTTTCTCCTTTGCCTTTAGCTTCTCTCCTTTTCTCAGCTATTTGTAAGGCCTCCTCAGACAATCATTTTGCCTTTTTGCATTACTTTTTCTTGGGGATGGTCTTGATCCCTGCCTCCTGTACAATGTCACGAACCTTTGTCCATAGTTCTTCAGGCACTCTGTCAGATATAATCCCTTGAATCTATTTGTCACTTCCACTGTATAATCATAAGGGATATGATTTAGATCACACCTGAATGGTCTAGTGGTTTTCCCTACTTTCTTTAATTTAAGTCTGAATTCGGCAATAAGGAATTCATGATCTGAGCCACAGTCAGCTCCTGGTCTTATTTTTGCTGAGTGTATAGAGCTTCTCCATCTTTGTCTGAAAAGAATATAATAAAATCTGGTTTTGGTATTGACCAGCTGGTGATGGCCATGTGTAGAGTTGTCTCTTGTATTGTTGGAAGAGGGTGTTTGCTATGACCAGTGCATTCTCTTGGCAGAACTCTGTTAGCTTTTGCCCTGACTCATTTTGTACTCCAAGGCCAAACTTGCCTGTTACTCCAGGTATATCTTGAATTCCTACTTTTGCATTCCAGTCCCTTATGATGAGAGTGAAAGTCACTTAGTCGTGTCCAACTCTTTGTGACCCTGTGGACTATACAGTTCATGGAATTTTCCAGGCCAGAATACTGGAGTGGGTAGTCTTTCCCTTCTCTAGGGTTATCTTCCCAATCCAGGGATCAAACCCGGGTCTCCCACATTGCAGGTGGATTCTTTCCCAGCTAAGCCACAAGGGAAGCCCAAGAATACTGGAGTGGGTAGCCTATCCCTTCTCCAGTGGATACTCCCAAACCAGGAATCAAACCAGGGTCTCCTGCATTGCAGGTGGATTCTTTACCAACTGAGCTAGAAGGACATCTTTTTCTGTGTTTGCTCTAGAAGGTCTTGTGGGTTATCATAGAATCATTCAACTTCAGCTTCTTCAGCACTAGTGGTTGGGGCACATACTTTGATTACCATGATATTGAATAGTTTGCCTTTAGTGAGTCATAATCTTTTGCTGGTGGAGAGTCCCACCTCAATGTTGATGGCTGCGGACTGACCAGGACGGTGGTTTCTGAAGGCTGGGCTGACTATGGCAATTTCCTGTGTGTGTGTAGCAGTTACTTAGAATGAGACAACAGTGGAGTTTGCTGCATCAATTAATTCTTCCTCAAAGCAAAAGTTCTCTGTAGCATGCAATGTCATTGGAGAGCATTTTACCCAGAGGAGGACTTCTTTCAAAATTGGAGTCAGTCCTCTCAAACCTTGCTACTGCTTTATCAACTAAGTTTATGTAATATCTTAATTGTTTTACTGTCATTTCAACAGTCTTCACAGCATCCTCACAAGGAATAGATTCAACCTTAAGAAAACACTTTGCTCATCCATAAGAAGCAACTCCTCATCCTTTCGAGTTTTATCAATCAGACTGTAGCAATTCAGCCACATCTTCAGGCTCCCTTCTGGTTGTAGTTCTAGTTCTCTCAGCATTTCCACCACAGTTATTTACTCCACTGAAATCTTGAACCCCTCAAAGTCATCCTTGAGGGTTGGAATCAACTTCTTAAAACTTCTGTGAATGTTGATATTGTGACCTCTTTCCATGAATCACAAATGTTCTTCACGGCATCCAGAATGGAGAATCCTTAATAAGGTTTTCAGTTGACTTTGCCCAGACCAATCAGAGGCAGCAACTGCCATATAAAATTTACTTCTTAAAGAACAAGACTTGAGTCAAACGGATGTTGTGTCAAGAGGCATGAAAACAACATTAATTTCATCTCTATCTGAGCTCTTGGGTAATAACTGCATTGCCAATGAACAGTAGTAATATTTTGAAAGGCCTTTGTTTCGAGAAGTAGGTCTCAATAGTAGGCTTAAAATATCCAATAAATCATGTTGTAAACAGATATGTTGTCATCCAGGCTTTGTTGTTCCATTTATAGAGCACAGCAGAGTAGATTCTGAAGGGCCCTAGGCTTTTTGGAATGGTAAATGAGCATTGGCTTCAACTTAAAATCACCAGATGCATTTAGTCCCTAACTGTAAAATCAGCCTATCCTTTGAAACTTTAAAGCCAGTCAATGACTTCTCCTCTCTAGCTATTGAAGTCCTAAATAGCATCTTCTTCCAATAGAAGGTCGTTTCATCTCCACTGAAAATCCGTTGTTTAGCCACCTTCAGTGATTATCTTAGCTAGATCCTTTGGATAATTTACTGTAGCTTCTACTTGAGTACTTCCTGCCTCACCTTGCACATGTCTTCCTTACTGAAACCTCAAGAACCAAGCTCTGTTAGATTCAAACTTTTCTTCTGCAGTGTACTCACCTCTCTCAATCCTCATAAAACTGAAGAGAGTTAGAGCCCTGCTCACCATTAGGCTTTGGTTGAATTAAATTTTGTAGTTAATTGGATCTTTCATCCAGATCACTGAAACTTTCTCCATATCAGCAGTAAGGCTGTTTTGCTTTCTTACCATTCATGTGCTCACTAGAGTAGCATTTTTAATTTCCTCAAGGACTTTTCCTGTGCATTTCACAACTTGAGCTAACTCTGGCACAGGAGGCCTAGTTTCTGGCCCATCTCAACTTTCAACATACCTTCCTCACTAAGCTTAACCTTATTTCTAGTGTTTTATTTAAAGTGAGAGACATGTGACTTTTCCTTTCATGTGAACACTTAAAGACCATGGTTCAGTTCAGTTCAGTTGCTCAGTCGTGTCCGACTCTGCGACCCCATGAATTGCAGCACACCAGGCCTCCCTGTCCATCACCAACTCCCGGAGTTCACTCAGACTCAAGTCCATTGAGTCAGTGATGCCATCTAGCCATCTCATCCTCTGT
>NW_011494894.1:4045596-4048308 GCF_000754665.1 Bison bison bison
CTCCCGGAGTTCACTCAGACTCAAGTCCATTGAGTCAGTGATGCCATCTAGCCATCTCATCCTCTGTCGTCCCCTTCTCCTCCTGACCCCAATCCCTCCCAGCATCAGAGTCTTTTCCAATGAGTCAACTCTTCGCATGAGGTGGCCAAAGTGCTGGAGTTTCAGCTTTAGCATCATTCCTTCCAAAGAAATCCCAGGGCTGATCTCCTTCAGAATGGACTGGTTGCATCTCCTTGCAGTCCAAGGGACTCTCAAGAGTCTTCTCCAACACCACAGTTCAAAAGCATCAATTCTTCAGCGCTCAGCCTTCTTCACAGTCCAACTCTCACATCCATACATGACTACTGGAAAAACCATAGCCTTGACTAGACAGACCTTTGTTGGCAAAGTAATGTCTCTGCTTTTGAATATGCTATCTAGGTTGGTCATAACTTTCCTTCCAAGGAGTAAGTGTCTTTTAATTTCATGGCTGCAGTCACCATCTGCAGTGATTTTGGAGCCCCCAAAAATAAAGTCTGACACTGTTTCCCCATCTATTTGCCATGAAGTGATGGGACTGGATGCCATGAACTTCGTTTTCTGAACGTTGAGTTTTAAGCCAACTTTTTCACTCTCCTCTTTCACTTTCATCAAGAGGCTTTTTAGTTCCTCTTCTCTTTCTGCCATAAGGGTGGAGTCATCTGCATATCTGAGGTTACTGATACTTCTCCCGGCAATCTTGATTCCAGCTTGTGTTTCTTCCAGTCCAGCGTTTCTCATGATGTACTCTGGTAGGGCCTATTAATTGGTCTAATTTCAAGATTGTTGTGTCTTAGGGACTAAAGAGACCTGATGAGAGGGACAGAGGTGGGGAGCAGACAGCGGATAGAGTATTCAGAACACACACAATATTGACTAAGTTTACTGTCCTATATGACTGCAGTTTGTGGAGCCTCCACACAATTATAGTAGTTTCTTTATCTGTAACATGGGAGAAATGGTTCCCACACCTCACAGAGGCAATGGGAGGATGAATTGAAGGTATGTATGTCAATAATTATGCACAGTACCTAGGAAGTCATAAGTATACAAACTTGTCATTTGTTAGTATTAGTTATGAAACTGATGCTTTTTCCCAAATTCCGAGATATATTTGGCTCTATGAAGATTTTTAAGAAACTCAAGTAGGCAAATTTGATGAACATCTTTTCTATAAAGACTGTGTATTTGTCATACTCAACAATGAGGTTTAATGGAGATTAAAAAGTACTGCTATTTCTGATCCATCAAATTATATATATGTATATGCGACTGTGGTGGAGAGATCTGACAGAATGTGGTCCACTGGAGAAGGGAATGGCAAACCACTTCAGTATTCTTGCCTTGAGAACCCCATGACAGTATGAAAAGGAAAAATGATAGGACACTGAAGAGAAACTCCCCAGGTCAGTAGGTGCCCAATATGCTACTGGAGATCAGTGGAGAAATAACTCCACAAAGAATGAGGGGATGGAGCCAAAGCAAAAAGAATACCCAGCTGTGGATGTGACTGGTGATAGAAGCAAGGTCCGATGCTGTAAAGAGCAATATTCCATAGGAACCTGGAATGTCAGGTCCATGAATCAAGGCAAATTGGAAGTGGTCAAACAAGGGATGGCAAGAGTGAATGTTGACATTCTAGGAATCAGTGAACTGAAATGGACTGGATTGGGTGAATTTAACTCAGATGACCATTATATCTACTACTGTGGGCAGGAATCCCTCAGAAGAAATGGAGTAGTCATTATGATCAACAAAAGAGTCCGAAATGAAGTACTTGGATGCAATCTCAAAAACGACAATATGATCTCTGTTTGTTTCCAAGGCAAACCATTCATTATCACAGTAATCCAAGTCTATGCCCCAACCAGTAACGCTGGAGAAGCTGAAGTTAAACAGTTCTATGAAGACCTACAAGACCTTTTAGAACTAACACCCAAAAAAGATGTCCTTTTCATTATAGGGGACTGGATTGCAAAAGTAGGAAGTCAAACACCTGGAGTAACAGGCAAATTTGTCCTTGGAATACAGAATGAAGCAGGGCAAAGACTAATAGAGTTTTGCCAAGAAAATGCACTGGTCATAGCAAACTTCCTCTTCCAACAACACAAGAAAAGACTCTATACATGGACATCACCAGATGGTCAACACCGAAATCAGATTGATTATATTCTTTGCAGCCAAAGATGGAGAAGCTCTATACACTCAGCAAAAACAAGACCAGGAGCTGACTGTGGCTCAGATCATGAACTCCTTATTGCCAAATTCAGACTGAAATTGAAGAAAGTAGGGAAAACCACTAGACCATTCAGGTATGACCTAAATCAAATCCCTTATGATTATACAGCAGAGTGAGAAATAGATTTAAGGGCCTAGATCTGATAGATAGAGTGCCTGATGAGCTATGGAATGAGGTTCGTGACATTGTACAGGAGACAGGGATCAAGACCATCCCCATGGAAAAGAAATGCAAAAGAGCAAAATGGCTTTCTGGGGAGGCCTTACAAATAGCTGTGAAAAGAAGAGAAGCGAAAAGCAAAGGAGAAAAGGAAAGATATAAGCATCTGAATGCAGAGTTCCAAAGAATAGCAAGAAGACATAAGAAAGCCTTCTTCAGCGATCAATGCAAAGAAATAGAGGAAAACAACAGAATGGGAAAGACTAGAGATCTCTTCAAGAAAATCAGAGATACCA
>NW_011494894.1:4048408-4048978 GCF_000754665.1 Bison bison bison
CCAAAGGAACATTTCATGCAAAGATGAGCTCGAAAAAGGACAGAAATGGTATGGACCTAACAGAAGCAGAAGATATTAAGAAGAGATGGCAAGAATACACAGAAGAACTGTACAAAAAAGATCTTCATGATCCAGATAATCACGATGGTGTGATCACTGACCTAGAGCCAGACATCCTGGAATGTGAAGTCAAGTGGGCCTTAGAAAGCATCACTACGAACAAAGCTAGTGGAGGTGATAGAATTCCAGTTGAGCTATTCCAAATCCTGAAAGATGATGCTGTGCAAGTGCTGCACTCAATATACCAGCAAATTTGGAAAATGCAGTAGTGGCCACAGGACTGGAAAAATTCAGTTTTCATTCCAATCCCAAAGAAAGGCAATGCCAAAGAATGCTCAAACTACTGCACAATTGCACTCATCTCACACGCCAGTAAAGTAATGCTCAAAATTCTCCAAGCCAGGCTTCAGCAATATGTGAACCGTGAACTTCCTGATGTTCAAGCTGGTTTTAGAAAAGGCAGGGGAACCAGAGATCAAATTGCCAACATCTGCTGGATCATGGAAAAAG
>NW_011494894.1:4049309-4049906 GCF_000754665.1 Bison bison bison
ATTTAATTTATATGCAGAGTACATCATGAGAAACACTGGACTGGAAGAAACACAAGCTGGAATCAAGATTGCCAGGAGAAGTATCAGTAACTTCAGATATGCAGATGACACCACCCTTATGGCAGAAAGTGAAGAGGAACTCAAAAGCCTCTTGATGAAGGTGAAAGTGGAGAGTGAAAAAGTTGGCTTAAAGCCCAACATTCAGAAAATGAAGATCATGGCATCTGGTCCCATCACTTCATGGGAAATAATTGGGGAAACAGTGGAAACTGTTTCAGACTTTATTTTGGGGGGCTCCAAAATCACTGCAGATGGTGACTGCAGCCATGAAATTAAAAGACGCTTACTCCTTGGAAGGAAAGTTATGACCAACCTAGACAGCATATTCAAAAGCAGCTGACATTACTTTGCCAACAAAGGTTCGTCTAGTCAAGGCTATGGTTTTTCCTGTGGTCATGTATGGATTTGAGAGTTGGACTGTGAAGAAGGCTGAGTGCTGAAGAATTGATGCTTTTGAACTGTGGTGTTGGAGAAGACTCTTGAGAGTCCCTTGGACTGCAAGGAGATCCAACCAGTCCATTCTGAAGGAGATCAGCC
>NW_011494894.1:4050006-4058502 GCF_000754665.1 Bison bison bison
CCATCTCATGCAAAGAGTTGACTCATTGGAAAAGACTCTGATGCTGGGAGGGATTGGGGCAAGAGGAGAAGGGGACGACAGAGGATGAGATGGCTGGATGGCATCACTGACTTGATGGAGGTGAGTCTGAGTGAACTCCGGGAGTCGGTGATGGACAGGGAGGCCTGGCGTGCTGTGATTCATGGGGTCGCAAAGAGTCGGACATGACTGAGCGACTCATCTGATCTGATCTGATATGCGACTTCACTTTCACTTTTCACTTTCATTGGAGAAAGAAATGGCAACCCACTCCAGTGTTCTTGCCTGGAGAATCCCAGGCACAGGGCAGCCTGGTGGGCTGCCATCTATGGTGTCGCACAGAGTCAGACACAACTGAAGTGACTTAGCAGCAGCAGCAGCATATGCGTACATATATGTGTGTGTGTGTGTGTGTGTGTATAACTCTGATTTATCTGCTTCCAAATTCAAAGCTTTCTCAATTATTCTGGATATAGAAACATGTTCTAAAAGCAGTAAGGGTAGTTCATTACTGTTTCCATCATCATCCATAAATATAAATACACACACACATAGTTACTAAGACATCAGTAAAGTTTTAAATCCTTAAATTATTTTGCTGTTGCTTTTCTAAAACCTAGGCTAAGAAAAGAGTTAGACATCACCAACAAGCACAGAAGAATGAAGCTGCTGCTACTGCTGCTAAGTCGCTTCAGTCGTGTCCGACTCTTAGCAACCCCATGGACTGCAGCCACCAGGATCCTCTGCCCATGGGATTTTCCAGGCAAGAGTACTGGAGTGGGGTGCCATTGCTTTCTCTGGAAGAATGAAGAAACAATAAGAATTAACTAAATGAGCTGCTTTAAATTAGAACTGTCTCTCAGGCTGTGTATGTGTGCTAAGTCACTACACACACACACACACAGAAGTCGCTCAGTCATGTCTGACTCTTTGCAACCCCATGGATTGTAGCCCAACAGGCTCCTCGGTCCATGGGATATTCCAGGCATGAATACTGGAGTGGGTTGCCGTTTCCTTCTCCAGCTAAGTCAGTAAGCCATGTTCAATTCTTTGCAACCCTATGGAATGTAGCCCACCAGACTTCTCTGTCTGTGGGATTTTCCAGACAAGAATACTGGAGAGGGTTACCATTTCCTTCTCCAGTGATCTTCCCAATCCAGGGATCAAACCTGAGTCTTCTGTATTCCTTGCATTGGCAGGCAGATTCCTTACCACTGAGCCACTTGGGAAGCCTGTCTCTTAGGCTGAACCCTAATTTTAATACAAGGACTTCCCTGATGGTACGTTGGATAATGGTCTGCCTGCTAATGCAGAGAACACAGGTTCAGTTCCTGGTCCAGGGAGATTCCACATGTGCTGGAACAACGAAGCCCATGCACCACAACTACTGAAGTCCATACGCCTAGAGCCTGTGCTCTGCGACAAGAGAAGCCACTGCAAGAAGGCCTCGCACCACAGGTAGAGAGTGTCCCCTGCACCCTCGACAAGAGAAAGCCTGTGCAGCGACAAAGACACAGTGCAACCCAAAATCAAATACACACACACACACACACACACACAATCTGTTAAAATAACTGTCCCATTTCCATGGAAATGGAAAAGCATGCCACCAGATACAAAGGTACAGATTAATGAGCTGGGCCTGTTTCTCAAGCCAGGAAACCAAGACTATGGTTTGTGCCTGTTGGGCTCCCTCACTGATGTTCATCCACAATATTCCTTTTGAATTGACTTTTTCCACTCTGTTTTTATTCCTAGACCACTGACACTGCTTCTTTGTCTCTCAAAATTTCATTATTGAAAGTTCACTGTTTATTCAGACAAGTTTATATGGAAAATCTCCTAGAGTTTCAGAACAGAGAAAGATTTATGTGGTTTAAAACAGACAAGGCTTGCTGGAGAAGGCAAAAATCTGAGCTGATATTTGAAACCAGGAAAGGGCGCAGATGTCTAGAAAGGGGACGATGAAAACATGTGCTGTGGGGAAAGGTCATGAATAGCAAGCTACAGCCACAGTAGAGATGCCCATCCCATCTCAGGCTCTCATCAGTGCTACCCAGCCACCCCAAAATGCCGCCTGAAACCTTCCTACCACTCCCACCACATACCTTCTTGGGCTTGCCATGCATGGTCTGTGAGATCTTAGTTCCTGGATCAAGGACTCAAACCCAGGGCCCTTGGCAGTGTAAGCACAGAGTTTTAACCACTGGACTACCAGGGACTCCCTCCCCCACATGCCTTCAGTACAGCAGAGTCTCTGCCTGTCCTTCAGGATTCTGCATAAACTCACTCTCGGAAGTAAAGCGTCTCTTTTATCTACATGGTTAGGACCCTGTATTTCTCCTAGATATCTCTTACCACAGCATTATGTACTCTACTGCCATGATTTAGAGGGTATGTCTCCTCAAGCTGTGAGCAACAAGAGGGAAATTCTGTCTCATTCTCCCCGTATTTATTCTTGTTGGACCTCAAGTGATCACTAAACTAATATTTATTAAGGGATGAATGACCAAACTTGGGGATCTGCATGGAGTACAGGGGAAAACTGATTAAACCATAGATGAGGTTCTGCCTTGAGTAACAGTTAAGGAGAAGTAGAACCTAATTATAGAAAGAACCTGGAATGACAAGCTGGAAAATATCTCAGCAATTACTAATTTAAATACTTAATCTTCAAAGATCACATTAAACATTTGCTAGATGCCAGTGATGCTGTGCTAAGTGGTTTATATATATCCTCTTGTTTTATCTTCATGATAAGAGAGGGATTGCTATTGCCATTTTAGAAATAAAGGGTGAGTGTTTAAAATCAGTTTTAAAATCACTGACAACTCAAACTGAGGCAGATGGGCCCCCGTATACTCTACAAGAGAATACTGACTTCCAGAAAGACTAAGAAGTGTTTCCCAGCTCATCCGGGTGACAAATGTCGAGCTGGCCCTAGAATCCTGACCCTCTAACTCATACCAAGTTCTCTTTCCACATCATTCTGCCATTCTACAGAAGAACCCACAGCACAGGCAGAGAAAGGGGACACAGTGGAAGTGACACTCTGCATTTGTTTGCTAGGGCTCCTGGAATAAAACACCACAAGCTGCATGGCTTAAACAACAGAAGTTTATGTTCTGACAGTTTTAGAGGCCAGAAGACTGAGAGCAAAATGCCAGCAGGCGTGGGGTTTTATGGCTTTGCTGTGTCTTAGTTGCAGGACGTGAGAGTCTCTAGCTGTAGCTCTGGCTTCTCTTGTGGTGCAGGGGCTCTAGACCACAAGGGATCAATACTCGCAGTACACAGGTTTACTTGCCCCACAGCATGTGGGCTCTTAGCTCGCTAACCAGAGATTGAACCCATGACCCCTGCACTGGAAGGTGATATCTTAACCACTGGACCACCAGGGCAGTCCCAGGCTTGGCTTCTTCTGATGCCTTTCTTCTTAGTTTGAAGATGCCAGCTTCTTCCTGAATCCACACATGGTCTTTCCTCTGTACCCATGTTCCTCTGGTGTCTCTTTGAGCGTCCAAATCTTTGCAACCCCATAAACCATAGGACAGAGTCCACCAGGCTCCTCTGTCCATGGAATTCTCCAGGCAAGAATACCAGAGTGGGTTGCCATACCCTTCTCCAGGGGATCTTCCCGATGCAGGGATCAAATCCAGGTCTCTTGCATTGCATGCAGATTCTTTACCGTCTCAGCCACCAGGGAAGCCCCTTCTTACAATACCAGTCAGTTTGATGAGGGCCCATCCTGAGGGCGTCCTTTAACTCTGTCATCTCTTTAAAGACTTTATCTCCTAAAGCAGTCACATTCTCAGGGCCAGGGTGGGGGTGGTTAGGACTTTAACATATGAATGGGGAGGAGCACAAATTAGTCTATCACAGTTCAGTAATATAAACGCAACAGATAAACAAATAAGCATACAATTGCTAATGGAGAAGGGTGGCATTTGAGAAGGGAGGAGTAACCAGCAGAGAGGTCCCTAGAGTAACTAGAGAGGTGCCTAGTTTAGGTCATAAAATAGGCACCTAAATAGGACTGTGAGGAGATAAAGGAGAGAGAGCACAGCACTGTTTAGATAGACCAGCCTCCCTCATCTGGTTATTTTGAAAGCACACCCCATACGTGCACATGTGCGCACGTGTGCATGTACGCGCACACACACACACACACACACATAGTGTACTTCAGTGAGACACAATGCATAATGTAGTTTATTTCACCCTTTCATGATTGGGAAATACAAAACTATTTTAAGGACCAGAGAACCGGCTAGCCCAGTTTCACACGCTGCGTTACAAAAAAGCAATAATGTCTCCTCACAGTTTGCTGTTATTTTTCCATTGTTTCACCTCTTTGGTGGCAAAAAATAAGGAGCCACTCAGGCTCTATTTTAAGATCACAAAAAAGCAGCAGTCATAATCACCACCTAGACAGACCTTGTGCACATTTGTAAGCTGAGGTCTAAAGATACAAACAAACCTAGAGTTCACCCAGTTACAGAACAGCTGAACTCATGCTGCACTCTCAAGCTGGGGCCCTTTCTTTACACCCTTTCAGCATCCCTTCCTCTCCTTTCCCTCCACTCCCCCGAAACACTCAGGCTAAAAAGATAATAGAGCCCAAATTAGAAGAGCATTTGTATACAACTTAGCTTGACCACTATTTTAAGTTGCTAAGCTATTTTTTGGTGGTGTGAAGCAGGCTTAAGATATGAATCTGAAGGAAAGGAATAACTGAGTTTCTCTCTGTGATTGGTTAAATAAAGCTGGAAAAGAGCCATTTTCACCTTTTATCCTTTTTTAGATTTGAATCATAGTTATTAGACGCTGACTTCCAAATCCTACATGCATGGTTTTTAAAAATTCCTCTTCTCACAATGGACCTAGAGTCCATCATACAGAGTGAAGTAAGTCAGAAAGAGAGAAACATCATATATTAATATATATATATGGAATCTAGAAAAATTGTACAGATCAATGTATTTGCAGGCAAGGAACAGAGACTTGGATGTAGACAACGGGTGTGTGGACACAGAGAGGAAAGGGGAGGACGGGCTGAACTGAGTAGCACTGACATATATATACACTACCAGGGGTGAAATAGACAGCTAGTGGGAACCTGCTTTGTAGCACAGAGAGCTCAACTCAGTCCTCTGTAATGATCTTAAGTTGTGGGATGAGGGGAGGTGGAGGGTGGGAAGGAAGCTTAGGAGGGAAGAAACACCTGTGTACATATAGCTGATTCACTTTGATGTATAACAGAAACTAATATCATATTGTAAAGCAATTATATTCCAAAAATAAAATATGAAAAAAAAAGTTTTTAAAATTTTTCTTCCCCACACAGAATGCTATGGAATAATGTCTCACTGACACTGAACAAACTATATTATGCTCATTTTCAGAAAATGTTCCACCTTTATATAAAAGAAACCTATCATGGAGAGGAATCAGTATTAATGCTTCTTATGATGCTGAAGCTGAAACTCCAGTACTTTGGCCACCTCATGCGAAGAGCTGACTCATTGGAAAAGACTCTGATGCTGGGAGGGATTGGGGGCAGGAGGAGAAGGGGATGACAGAGGATGAGATGGCTGGATGGCATCACTGACTCAATGGATATGAGTCTGAGTGAACTCCAGGAGTTGGTGATGGACAGGGAGGCCTGGCGTGCTGCGATTCATGGGTCGCAAAGAGTCGGACACGACTGAGCGACTGAACTGAACTGAACTATACCTAACAATGTGGCACAAAATGCCAGGAAAAGGAATGGATTTTGAAAAGTGCATTTATTTCTACAATTTTCTCTCTCCAGACCAGACGGTTTGCAAATATGTCCCCCTAGAGTGTATCTGTGTTTTGTTGAGGGCTCCACTCCCTCTTTAATTGCTGCCTCTTTTTATGACGTACTCAAGATTGCCACAGCAGGGAAAGCCATATCTTTTTCTAAAGAAAACAGTCCAGGGAAAACCCCCAGGAAAACCGTCATGCTGGCTTCAGTGTTTCATGAAAGCCATTTTATTACTGGATGAGTTATAACATTCTGGAGAAGTTTTACTTTTCAACTCACACTGTAACTATTTAAAGTAGCCACTGAGGTTGATCTCATAATTAAAAGTGGGATGCTGACTATGATCTTGAAGTGGAAAAAAAATGAAAGAAAAAAATAGCAGGAGTTGTGGAAGATCAAAGGCCGGGTATACCCGCCCATCTCATGGGATACTGGGAAGCTAAACCATGAAGCATGACATGAGCGTTCTACAAATCCTGGATTGTGTAACATTATGAATTCAAGTTCATCATTCTGTTTTCAGGTTGTAAGAAGTTTTAGAAGGGGTTTCTGGATACAGTGAATGACAATTCGCTTTTGAAATAATCCAGAAATTTAGTCTTTTGCAGGATTAAGAACTCTGTTCATAGAAAGTGTGCATTTGAGGAGGAGTTCTCAGGAGCCCTTAATATGTTTTGTGTCTTGGATCTCTCTGGCAGTCTGATGAAGCCTACAGACCCCATGATATAGTCTGACACTGAAAAATTCTTAAAATGAAAACACTGGGTTACAAAGGAAACCAATTATACTGAAATACATGGACTCTATGCAGTGTAGTAGACCTCTTAAATGGTATTTATGTATGTTTTGAAGGCTTGCGTCTTCTCTTGCTACCTTTGTGGAATACACCCATGTAATTCTAAAGTTCAATGTAAAATTTTTTAAGACAGAAGAACTTACAGAATGATAAGGGGTAAAACAATAGAAAACTAAATTGCTTTTGTTCTCCCTCTGCTAGCACTATAATAAACATGCAAAGCCAACCTGAATATTTAGGGGTTACATATAATAAGCACATGGAGAAAGAAATGGCAACCGCCTCCAGTATTCTTGCATGAAAAAGGCCATGGGCAGAGGAGACTGGAGGGCTGCAGTCCATGGGGTCACAAAGAGTCAGACATGTCTGAGCGACTAACACACACACACACATGTAATAAACAGAAATAAATGCACTTTTCAAAACCCATTCCTTTTCCTGGCATTTTGTGCCACGTTGTCAGGTATAGTTAAGGTTGAAATGAACTAGAAATACTCATTTGCTCCAAATTATGAAGTTTACATTTCCTCAACCTTTGATCAACAGCAGAGAACAGAGACAAGAACATTAATAAAACCTGTCAGAATGTTTCAGTTGAGCTTCCGCCCATGAAATATAATGCCTCAATGGGTTTGCGAAAATGCAAAATTACCAAAAGCAAAGTTACACTCTTCCCTTCGTTTTGGACAGGAAGAAGTTTGATAACTATACCACAGCCTAAGGACATATGGGCAGCACCAGGAATAAAGTCCAGGATGACTTTCCAACACATGTTAGACACATGTCATTGAAACAGGGAGGGAAGGAGGACAAAGAGGCATCTCCTGAGTGCCAGGCAGTGTGTCTGAGAAACATCTGAGCCAGAAGCACACTCAAGTTCATCTGATCACAAACAGCTTCCTCTCCATACCTCCCTGCCCAGCCTGACACACACAGATTCACTGCTTCCATTCATGGAAGCACCTGGCCATCAACAGTATAAAATTAGAGCACTTCAATAAAAGTACTTATGAAAAATGGCTATTGAATCAAAAATTTATTACAAGATTTTTTTAAACTTTGAGGAAATACAAGAGTCAGTATTTCTTTTTTTAATAACCTTTATAAAACTTTTTATTTCATATTGGGGTATAGCTGATGAACAGCATTGTGATAGTTCACGGTGAACAGCAGAGGGACTCAGCCATATATATACATGTGCCCATTCTCTCTCCAACTCCCATCGATCCAGGCTGCCTCATGACATTGAGCAGGGTTCCCTGTGCTGTCCAGTAGATGCTTGTTGGTTATCCATTCTAAATACAGCAGTGTGTACATAAAAAGACCCTTCTTTTCAACGGTGGATTACAATCACTAAATGTTTCAGCTCTCTTTACATTGCACAGTTATATTCTTTGCAGCCAAAGATGGAGAAGCTCTATACACTCAGCAAAAACAAGACCAGGAGCTGACTGTGGCTCAGACCATGAACTCCTTATTGCCAAATTCACACTGAAATTGAAGAAAGTAGGGAAAACCACTAGACCATTCAGGTATGACCTAAATCAAATCCCTTATGATTATACAGTGGAAGTGAGAAATAGATTTAAGGGACTAGATCTGATAGACAGAGTGCCTGATGAACTATGGAATGAGGTTCGTGACATTGTACAGGAGACAGGGATCAAGACCATCCCCAGGGAAAAGAAATGCAAAAAAGCAAAATGGCTTTCTGGGGAAGCCTTACAAATAGCTGTGAAAAGAAGAGAAGCGAAAAGCAAAGGAGAAAAGGAAAGATATAAACATCTGAATGCAGAGTTCCAAAGAATAGCAAGAAGACATAAGAAAGCCTTCTTCAGCGATCAATGCAAAGAAATAGAGGAAAACAACAGAATGGGAAAGACTAGAGATCTCT
>NW_011494894.1:4059206-4064161 GCF_000754665.1 Bison bison bison
TCAGAAAACAAAGATCATGGCATCTGGTCCCATCACTTCATGGGAAATAGATGGGGAAATAGTGTCAGACTTTATTTTTCTGGGCTCCAAAATCACTGCAGACGGTGACTGCAGCCATGAAATTAAAAGACGCTTACTCCTTGGAAGGAAAGTTATGACCAACCTAGATAGCATATTCAAAAGCAGAGACATTACTTTGCCAACAAACGTTCGTCTAGTCCAGGCTATGGTTTTTCCAGTGGTCATGTATGGATGTGAGAGTTGGACTGTGAAGAAGGCTGAGCGCCAAAGAATTGATGCTTTTGAACTGTGGTGTTGGAGAAGACTCTTGAGAGTCCCTTGGACTGCAAGGAGATGCAACCAGTCCATTCTGAAGGAGATCAGCCCTGGGATTTCTTTGGAAGGAATGATGCTAAAGCTGAAACTCCAGTACTTTGACCACCTCATGTGAAGAGTTGACTCATTGGAAACGACTCTGATACTGGGAGGGATTGGGGGCAAGAGGAGACGGGGACGGCAGAGGATGAGATGGCTGAATGGCATCACCGACTCGATGGAGGTGAGTCTGAGTGAACTCCGGGAGTTGGTGATGGACAGGGAGGCCTGGCGTGCTGCGATTCATGGGGTAGCAAAGAATCGGACATGACTGAGAGACTGATTTGATCTTATCTGAATGGTTCCAAGTCTATAACCACTGTCTTCTAGGGAGCACTGAGGTGGCCTTAGGAGCTTGCAGGAGTTGAGGAGTAAGATATAAACCATACACAAGAACCCAGCTAGACATCCAAGAAAGGTTGGCAAGGCAACAGTTAAACTTTTAGAACTTAACAATCTGTCAACTAGGAAGGAAAAGGAGCCCAGCAGGATGGCTCCTGGAAATAGGTAAAGGCACTGAGGGTCACTGAAGTATAGAACCAGGCCTACCAGTTGGCTAAGCCCAGAGTCCAAGAGTTTAAAAGAACAAAGACTCAGTCCTTGCCAATCAGATGCTGGAAATCAAGCTAATTTATGACTACTCCCTACTAGTTAATAATTACCCTAGAAAAAAGGATGTGTCTTCTACAAGCTCATGAATTTCTATGTATTTTTGTTTTCGGTGTTTTGTTTTATTTGCTTTGTGTATTTGGTGGTTTATTTTAAGGATTTCTAGATATTCTTTCACTCTTTAAAGATTTCACTCTTTCTAGATTTCTTTCACTCCCGCTGAAACAAAACAAAACAAACCTCTCCAGAAAAACTTAAGCCATTCTGGCTTCTCTAGGTTTGCTCCTGGCATTTAAACACAGCTGGAGATAAACCACCGAACCTGGCAAACTGGTTTTTAATCTTAGGTTCACTTTCTCAAATCTCAGAGCGGCTCTCACGACTCCACAGCATCTCTCTAAATTGTTCTGGTGCCCTTGTATGCCAACACTAGAAAGACTTTCTTCTCCCCTTCAAGTCTCTCACATGACCCCACCCTCACTCTTGGCTGTGACCTCATTTCCCTTCACTGAAAAAACAGAAGGCAGCAGGCTGAAGTTCCCCATCTTCCCACCAGAGACTCTGCAAACTCCTCTGCCCAGGCACTTGGGTTCTTCTACTCCCCGTCATGAAGGAGGCAGAGTTCCTCCTCCTGTTGTGACCCATGGGTGGCTTCTAGACACAAAATCCCTCTATCTTCCTCAGGTGCTTCCCCCTAATGGCCATGCGTTTCTTTTCTAAGTTATCAAACTTTACTTTCTACTAGATCAGCTGATCGGCAAACTTTGCTAGTCTCCCCGCTGACTTCACATTCCTTTTGCCTTCATGTTTCCATTTTTTAAAAAATAGTAGGAATACACCACTTGCTTTAATGACTAGAAAAACAATTATGGTTACTATTAAAATATCCATAAATTACCAAATAAAGCTGAAAAAAAATCCCTTCCAACCTGTTTTCCAGTGTCGAAGATTGCCTTCTCTCTGGGTGTTTTTCCACCCTCTTTTTCCATCAGTGAACATGCCTGGGGTCTCTCAAAAGACAAACTCCCACTTTCTACATCAGTACCAAAGATGCCCCAACATAACTCCTCAGGGTTCTGCCAAGAGTGTGTCTCCATTTTCACGTTGTGTTTCGTGGACAGATTTCTCGAAAGGGCCATTTGCTCCCAGTGTATCTATTCATGTCCTCAGAGTCCTCACCTCCCATCCCCTCCGCCATGTTATCGAATCCCCACCACTCCACTGGAACTGCTCTTATTACCACCACTAATGACTTCCAAGTTTTCAAATGTGGTTGTCAACTGTCCTATCCTGTTTCTCTGGAACCACTTTGCTTTTTTGGTTCCATGACATCATCCTAACTCCTGGTTTTCCATCAGATTTCTTGGTTGTTCCTTTGCAGGCTTATTTGCAAATGCTGTTCTCTGTCTGAAGCTCCCATCTGAGCCTCACCACCCTCAATCCCTTCCCCTTTCATGCCTGGCTTCTCAACCCTCACATCCCAGTTTAAATTTTACCTCCCCAGGAAACCTTTCCTTCACCTCCCCAGGTTAACCTGTACTAATAAAGTCCATTTGCTCCTCTTATTATTTGCTTAATTATTATCTCTCTCCTCCAAGAAGGAATTAACTCTTTATTCAGGTATGTCATAAACGTAGCACAGTGCCTAGCATGTAGTTAGTATTAATTAAAACATACTGAATTCATGAAGGAAAAAATGTGCATAGCCCAGAGATCAAACATTCCTGGATAATACTAGCATCTGCCTTTTTATTTCCTTGACCCAGCAGGTAAAATTCTTAAGTGAAAAAGTGAGTACAGACTATCTAACATGCTTTCTCTAATACCTCTTTTTCTCTGAAGAATTTTAAAAAGGTATATGTTTCCTACTCTTTTCTTAGGCATGTTACATATATTAATGAATGCGCGTGCGTGCTAAGTCACTTCAGTCCTGTCCGACTCTTTGCCACCCCATGGTCTGTAGCCCACCAGGCTCCAGCTCTTCCCTGGAATTCTCCAGGGAAGAATACTGGAATGGGTTGCCATGACCTCCTCCAGGGGATTTTCCCAACCCAGGGATCAAATCATATTCATGAACAGTATCTAGAAATTCTTTTCTTCACAGAAACTTATAATTTCTACAAGAGTGCTCTTTTCATTGTGACAATAGCTCATAAGGTATTAATCAACCAAACCAATTTATCAATTTAACACATAATTTAAGCAGACAGTAAAATTTTCTGCAAACACTGAATGAGTCTCAAAAAACTGGTTCTTTTATTGCTTTTCACTGACAACAGAGGGGTCATTAGTGATAAAAATAAGAAAAAATCTCATATAAACATTGTGAACTTTTATATATTTTAAATATAAACCCCTGATTGTCACTGCCTCAAAAAATAAGTACCACACATCTTAATATTTTGCAACTAAATTTTTAATTAAGAAATCTTTTTAAATTAGAATTTTTGCTGTGAGAAATCATCCTAAAATATGTTAAGAGCATACTTATCAATGATATAATGATATTCTGAAGTTATATTTGAACATGAATTCCCATTACACACTGAAAGCAATGATTTTGAAAACTATTCCATGAACTACAGAAATGCCCTAGCATTGTCTCTTTGAGATCTAAGTTCATATAACCTCAGCCAGTTTTAAACTCATCTGCCACTTCTTCATGACAGTTGCTTGGAAAGGAAGTTGATACCTGTTTGAGGTAGATAATAACAGGGATTGATGGATACTAAGAAATCTTAATTACAAATGCAGGAATCTAGTATGTCCTCAAAACCATATGCATCTTTAGATACTTTCCTCCAGGCTGCTGCTGCTGCTGCTGCTAAGTTGCTTCAGTCGTGTCCAACTCCGTGCAACCCCATAGACAACAGCCCACCAGGCTCCCTTGTCCCTGGGATTCTCCAGGCAAGAACACTGGAGTGGGTTGCCATTTCCTTCTCCAATGCATGAAAGGGAAAAGTGAAAGTGAAGTCACTCAGTCGTGTCTGACTCTTCTTGACCCCATGGACTGCAGCCTACCAGGCTCCTCCATCCGTGGGATTTTCCAGGCAAAAGTACTGGAGTGGGGTGCCATTGTTACTTAATTGCTCTAAATTACTTTCCTTACTGGACAGATGGCGCTAGTGGTAAAGAATCTGCCTGCCAATGCAGGAGACACAAGAGACATGAGTTTGATCCCTGGGTTGGGAAGAACCCCTGGAGAAGGAAATGGCAACTCCCTCCAGTATTCTTGCCTGGAAAATTCCATGGATAGAGGAGCCTGGAAGGCTACAGTCCATGGGGTTGCAAAGAGTTGGACGCAACTGAGCACATGTACACACATGCACTTTTCTTACTACTCACATAATACTGCATCAGCTACATATAAAAAGACCACAAAATGGACTACCTTTTTGTCTCAAGAAATAAACAATGAGAGCCTGGGGACAATTCTGGTGTTCCAGAGGTTAAGACTCCACGCTTCCACTGCTGGAGGCATCAGTTCGATTCCTGATTGGGGAATAAGATCCAGCATGCCAGGAAGAGGCTGAAGAAAACTTACAGGCACCAGTTATCTCCCCTTAAACAATCCTAGGCAGACACTGTCTCTTCTACAATTACAGATGCAAGAATCTCGCAAGAATACATAAAGGGTCTAACATCTCAAGTTACTGCTGAGGTACGGCACTCATCTTGTTGAAGGTGTGGACAAAAAGTATGGGGCAAATAGGAAGTGTGTCAGTTTACTGACCAAAATTCAGAAGCTACCTGCTGACCTAATGTATCAAGTGGCACAGTTTCATCTAGCAGTCAAACATGACCTACTGTGTATTACTTATGACGGAGTTTTATATATGTGTGTAATAAGCCACTCTATAACTAAAGTTGATTTTTACTCCAGAAAAAAAAGAATATTTAGTTTAGGTAAGCTACTGAGTTGTTTGGAAAGGTAAAATAATTGTTTTTCATACAAATGATAAATCCAAAGT
>NW_011494894.1:4064261-4078053 GCF_000754665.1 Bison bison bison
TAAATCCAAAGTCAGAGTAACTATTTTGATACAAATGCTTTAAGCTAACCACCAATATTAATGAGGCCAAAAGAACCATAGGCTCTGCAGGTTGTACTCAGAATATTCTAAAAAATGCTCTATTACTAAATAAAAGCAAAACCTTTGGTAGAATTCGTGTTTTTTGTACAATTCATAATATGTCTATTTTGTATTTTGGGGTTAAACTTCACATACCTTATTTTCTTAAAGTAGCATATATCTCTATACAATGCTAAATAGTTACAAAGTAAGAAATTCTAAATTATATAATACTTCTTGAGACTTTCCTGGCAGTCCAGTGGTTAAGCCTCTGTGCTTTCAATGCAAGGGGTGCAAGTTCAATCTCTAGTCAGGAAAATAAGATCCCACATGCCCTGCAGTGCCTCAGGCAAAAAAAAATTAATTAATTAATTGGGGGGGAAAAAAAGGAAAAAAAATTTTAATTAAAAAGGAGCTAATTCAACAAATAAATAAATCATATACTACTTCTTCAATCATTCTTAAATGTTTATGCAACTTCCTCTATTATGTCAATCAGTAATCTTATAATCCCATGATAAGAACAGAATAGTTAATAGGGGAACTGTTGGCATGTGTACTTTCTAGTTCTTCCCCCTATAATTTTTCTGACGTTAACACAAACAGGAAGAGGTTGACAGTCTTAAATAACATGCATCAAAACTGGAAATATAAACCAATCAATTAGTCAATTGAAGCATACAAAATACATCAAAATAAAAATCCTAAGACTTGGATACTAAATAAGCTAGAGCAAGTCCCCAACATATGAACTAGTTCTAGTCCAAGAGCGTATTCGTAAGTCCAACAGAGGTAGCCTAGGTACCCAGTTAACACAAGCGACTATATAGTGCTGTACTGTGAGGGTTTATAGTAATACTTGTCACACAAATAATATATACATAAAAAACCAACACAAAAGATAAAGAAAACATTTTAAATCTTACAGTACAGTACTTTGAAATGTACAGTAGTATGGTATAACAGCTGGCATACAGGGGATGCAACATATGTTCACATCTTTGAAAGTTTACAACTTGAAGGTTTGTATATAAGGGACTTACGGTATTTAACTGTCCACTCACACCTCTTTCACATTTGTAAAATGTGAATATCTGCTCTGCTAACTTACATGGTTATTGTGTGAACAAAGTTCTTAAGTAATCTCTTTATAAACCACAAAACGCTATGCAAACAAAAGGTATTATTGTCCCTCTGATATTTTGTTTCAAACTAGGTAATCAGAAAACAGACTGTAAATTAAATAAAATGAAAAACAAAACTCAGTGTTATAAAAATGAGTTTTTCATATTATGGAAGACTGAAATCACACATATTATGGATATTTGTTTTCTAACTCAAAACGAACTATTACCTAAAATGCATAAACTTCGCTGCAGACTTCAGAAGTCAAGCAAATGAGGAAGATTAAGGAAAAGGGTGCAGTTGATTTACAAGTGCACTCTCCTCCCTATAAAAAGGGAAAGCAAGGGAAATGAGTGCAACGTGGTCCCAGTCCTTCATCTTTGACTCAGTGGTTATTAAACTCTGACAGGGATCACTTACAGACGATTGCTGAGTTTCACTAAAGCTATTTCAACTCATTCAATAAGCAATCAAACTGGTGGTGCAGCTTCATAAATCGGCTTATGGAGAGCACTGAATTATTTAAGCTTATTTTATATTTGTATGATGGAGAAATAAATTATATTTTCAAAGAATGGTCTAAGGGTGGACCAGGAATCGAAGAGAATCCCCCAAAAAGTGAGAATCACACACTGGCAAGGGTAGCAAAATTTGGGCGCATCTCTTTTTCTCAGGTGTGTGGCAGCACCAAAAGACAGCAACAAAATCGGCTCTGTTGTACTGGTTTTTTTGGAAAGAACTCCAGAACCAACTCTTTGGTTCTCCCAACTGTCACTGCCCTAGTGGCCAAGGAGCAGAAGATCAATAGCTAAAGCTTAAATTCATTGTCTCTAAGTTGGTTCTTGACAAACACGGACACCATTTTCTTACAAAGCCTTTAGAAAGAGTCATCTGTAACCCTTAGTCCTGTCTCCATCTTCTCTGCATTAAGCAAGCCTGGACGTTCCTAAAGCTGTGGGAGATTCTACAAAAGTTTTGGCCCTCTTCTCGGAAACCTCTTCTACTTCCCTGATTTTGTAGAAAATGACAGTCTATGAGAATAAAAATAACTTGCTTTCATTTTTCTATGCATCTCACCCACTTTTTACGAAAAGTTATCAGGAAACAATATGAACAATCCTCTAAACTTGAAAAAAGCAATGTTTACAGAATTTCTATTTCCATTTCAAAATTTGGCCCTTAATGTTAAGACCCCTAACACTCTTCAAAATTATTGAGGACCTGAAAGGGCCTTTTGTTATATAAGTTATATCCATTGATATTTACCATATTAGAAATTAAAATTGAAAAAAAGATTTAAAAATCACATTAAAAGAGGCAATTCATAAACACAGAGACAGAAGAGGCTGTCATGAAAACTGTTCAACCTTATTTCTGAAAGAAATGGAAATTTAAACAAGATACCATTTTCATATAACAATTGTCTCAGTTTTTTGATTTGCTGTTATTTGTTCTGTTTGTATATTAACATCATGTTGGCTTAGGGAAATTATACTCTTATTCTATTTATACATGGATACAATATTTATCAACAGAAAATTGGCAAAAATAATAACTAGCACTCCACAATATTTTGCTGAATATTTTTTAAATCCTCTAGATACTCAATAAATATTATTATTAACCTTTTAGAGTTGACAAAAGAACATTTTGATAAAGCATTTGACTTAAGGATCTCACCTGTACTTAGGAGAACTTTTAATAGAACTTGAAAAATACATTTTAAAAATCTATCCAGGACTTCCCTGGTGGCACAGGACATAAGAATCCACCTACCAACACAGGGGAGACTGGTTTGATCCCTGTCCAGAAGATTCCACATGCCACAGAGCAACTAAGCCGGTGCGCCATGACTGCTGAAGCCCCAGTGCAGCAACTACCGAGCCCTCATGCTCCAGAGCCTGTGCTCCACAAGAGAAGCCACGCCAACGAGAAGCCCAACCGCTGCAACGAAGAGTAGCCCCTGCTCGCTGCAACTGGAGAAAGCTGGCACACAGCAATGAACACCCAGCACAACCGAAAATAAATAAATAAATAAATTTTTAAAAATCTATCCAAATGAAATAAACAAACATTTGTATTGAGAGGTCCTAAGTGAATCACTATTAATAACAGCAGAAAATTTTCATCCATGTAAAGATCTAGCAATTTATAATCAGCCAATACAGAATTTCCACTGACAAAAAATTAGATCTTAGAACCATACTCTCTGGCTCAGGGCTAGATTGCCATTGCTTGCATAGTGCCTGACACATGGGAGGGCTCAGTAATATTTGTTTATTATATGAATGAATAGTAAAGAAAAACCAAAGACTATAAAAATGTCTTGAGAGAAAATTTCATGATTGAGGAGGAGCATGTTACAAAACAGCATGAACAGCGCATTAAATTAATTAAACGTGGAGGTCATTAGACTCAGGTGACCCTGATCCCACCACAACCTGCATCAGCAAACCAAAATTTAAGCCAGTAAATGCCTCAAAGTTACAAAATCAAAAACTAAGGACAATCATTCAGAAACAGCCAACTAAACTTTAAGCTTTAGTCAATATATTCCTTACTTTGTTTCTGCTTTACCTCTATAAAATCTCTCCCCCATATAGTGTCAGTGAAGCACTCCTAACCACTTCGAGTTGGGCACTGCCTCATGCCAATCACTTTTTCCTCAAATAAACTCAAAAAATTTTAATATGCCTCAGTTTATCTTTTAACAAGTGCGATCACAATTTTGTGAAATCTACATATGGATGAATGTATTATAGAAAAATGTCTAGAAATATGAAGAGATGTATATAGTTGAATTCCTTGTGTCTATGCTGATGCATGCTAGTTACTCAATAAATATTTCTGATTGAATAAATGACATTTTAAAAGTAGTTACCCCTTAGGGGGACTATATGTACAGTTTTCCTTTTCCTCTTTGCAATTTCTATATTTGACAAGATTTAACCAGTAAGCGTGAATTATCTTTGTAATAAATAAGAATATGATAAAACATAATTATGCTGGGAAATGTCATTAGGAATTTTGGAGCAAAAGTAGCAAATATAGACATCCTACAATCTAATAAAAAAAAATAACATGTATCTCACTTCCCTATTATGTTTTACTGATTGCATTTGGCAATAAGAAATATCAGATGTTACAGAAAAATGGCAAGCTTAAGATTGTACAGCTACTATTGGGGTGGAGTCTAGAATGTAGGTCATTTGATTTCCAGGCAAGTAGTTTTTCTATTACACCAATTATTTAGAGTTCTGAAACACTAACTGAATAAATGCAATATTCACTATAAGGCAGTTCTTATAAGTGAAATAATTTGCTAATTATTTTATACTGTCAGAAAACTCCAAAATTCTAAGAAATACTATGTTTTCACATGACATGAATCATTTGGAGAATCTGAAATTCCTAAAGGTGTTTAAAAATTTGTGCATTTTAGAGGAACATATGTCATTATTCAGGGAAGGGGTCTATAGCTTTCATAAGATTTGTAAAAGGGTCTGTGAAAATAAAAAAGAAGTTGAAAATGACTAAAGCTTAACTCTGCAACCAAGAGGAAGAAAAAAACTAATGGTAAATAAAAGGCATAAGAGAGGAAAAGGAACCATAGCTAATTCTGAATTCCTCTTTTTTATTCCTGGAACATATTTTTTTAATATGCAAACAATTTGGTTTTTATGACTTTGCTTTCTAAGCAGACACTAGGAATGATACTGATGGGTTAAAAACACAGGCAAATTACCTCTGTGGGATGAGCTTTATCAGGTACTGTTAGCAAGAAGCTGATAAATGTAAAATGTAAAAAAAAAAAAAAGAAAGAAATTAACATTGCAAGTCACTTTCAAGATATTTTTCATTCATGTTTAATTGAGAAAAGGAAAATTATTAAATAGATTTCTTAGTTTCTTGTCCCATGAAATGTGCTTCCCCTACAGGAAGTTTGTGAAGCAGTTTTGAGCAAATGCAGATTAAACACTTCTCTGTGCATTTCACAATTATTGCTTAAATGAAAATTTAACTCTTCCTTTGCACAATGAAAGAACCAAATACCTGTTGTTTAATCCCAATATTCAACTTGATCGGCAAGGTTTAGAGATATCTGGAATATAATTTTAAAACTCTTAAGCAAGATTTGTTTCATTACTCTTCCCTGCAAACATCTCTTAGGCCACAGTTTCAAATTTGTGCAACAAACAGAAATAAAACAAAACAGAAATTCCCTTTGAATCCAAAAGGTTATACATGCAAATATCATAGCTTGAAATTGACATACACCCAAATGGTCAGCCTCCAGCGTGCTCCACCTCCCTTAGATGAATACGTGCTTACGTCATCAACCAACCTGAAGACCATTTCTTGTTTTACTTTTTGAGGTCATTTCTAAGACTAAAATGAGTACAATATAGGAGACTTAAATAAGTTAAACCACTATCATTTCAAATCCAAGTGGCTTTTTTATTCTTTTTTTAAGGAATGCTTTCAATACGAAATTACTAAAATAGTTTCACACTCAAAACTTAACTTTCTTATTTGAGCAAATCTTTTCCACATCTAGTTCCAAGCTCTGCCCTCTTGGCATGTCCAATAACTTAGAAGGACGAATCAGAAGGCCAGTCATTGTACAATCAGTTTGTCAATGTTGTCTGTCTTTTCGCACAACACTGCTACACATTAAATACCCAGGTACGCTTTGCATAAGTAACCGAAATGACCGTTTATCAATTAAACCTTAAATGAATCGATAAATTCCTTCACTAAAGATCCTCAGGACTGTCAAACAGCAGGTTGCTTGAGTATGGGTATTGGCCACCACCTCACGTGGAGCTCTAGCTAGAGTCACCTCGCCGCGGTTCTGAACGTTAGCTTTCTTTCCGGGCTGTAAAAGAAGGAAACGCCTTATCTCGGACTCCACAGTGCATCTAGCCCCCGGAAAGCAAACTGGCATTTGTTAGAAGGAAATTAAGGTCCCCCGATCTGTGTCTCATTGCAAAAGGCAGAGGACATGCAGACTTTCGAGAGAGCGATGACTCCTGGTCTTCCCTCCGTCCCTCCTTCCTTCCAAGCAAGGTAGAAACTAAAAGTTAGCGAGAATGGGAGAGAGACCTGGAGCTAGCGGGGGTGGGGGTGGGGGAAGAGTAAATAGATTGCTTACAGTTCCCAGAGTTACAGTGAGATCCTTCGGGCTCCTTTACGCCTCTAGTTTTCTGTCGGGATCCTTTCTTAGCCCGGGACCACAGAGAAGTTCAAGTCTTATCCTTGGTAGGAGGGGCTAAAATGTGGGCTGGTTTCCTTTCGTCTTTGCAGATGCGTTAAGGTGGAATTAAAGAGGAAGGGAGGGAAAGCGCTGTTCTTGGAGGAGCTAACATCTTAAATGTCAATGTTTACTGTTTAGAACTAGGAGGCTGAAGTCAGACATCATGCACAAGTAAAATGTAAGTTAACCAGTTCTAAATGTCATGGATGCTGTGTATGTGTGTGTATGTTTGAATATACTTCTTGTCCTTAAGTAGCTACTGCTTCCTCCTTTTTTTTCTAAACAAGAACTCAATTGAAAAGATGAATATCAGGATGGGGAACACATGTATACCTGTGGCGGATTCATTTTGATATTTGGCAAAACTAATACAATTATGTAAAGTTTAAAAATAAAATTAGAAAAAAAAAAAAGAAAAGATGAATAACCCAGAGCATTTTTTTTTTCCTCTTTACAAAGGCAAAGTTTATAACGAACCTAAAATATAGGCTACACATTTTGGAGATGAACTATTAAACCACTTAAAAAATGAAATCCATTTAAATATTTCCTCCCCAAACACCAAAGGCCAGTTAATAACCACGTGCTTGTAAATTTAAGATTAAAGACATACCAAAGAATGTAATACATATGTTGAGATTTAGGGGGAAAAAAATCAAATCAGGTTAAATCAAAAATATGCAAAGTAAATTCAAATACCTGATGTCACTGTAACAAAGGTATATAGATTAAATTTATCCATATTCCGTAAGAATCCATTAGTGTCTTTAAAGACTGACCTATTCATTTAGTATATCTTGCTTTTCAAACACAGGATCTTCTAATTTGGTCTTTTTTTAATTTATTTTTAATTGGAGGATAATTGCTTTACAGTGCTGTGTTGGTTTCTGCCGTACAACAGTGTGAATCAGCCATAAGTACACATATGTCCCCTCCCTCTTGAAACTTGCTCCCACCGGCTACTGCATCCCACCCCTGGAGGTTGTCACAGAATACCACGTTGAGCTCCTTCTGTTATACAGCAATTTGCTGTTAGCTATCTATTTTACATATGGTAGTATATATGTTGGAGAAGGCAATGGCACCCCACTCCAGTACTGTTGCCTGGAAAATCCCATGGACAGAGGAGCCTGGTGCTGCAGTCCATGGGGTCGCACAGAGTCGGACACGACTGAGCGACTTCACTTTCACTTTTCACTTTCATGCATTGGAGAAGGAAATGGCAACCCACTCCAGTGTTCTTGCCTGGAGAATCCCAGGGATGGGGGAGCCTGGTGGGCTGCCGTCTATGGGGTCGCACAGAGTCGGACACAACTGACGCGACTTAGCAGTATATATGCTTCAGGGCTATTCTCTCAGTTTATCGCACCTTGTCCTTCCCCACTGTGTCCATAAGCTTGTTCTCTATGTCTGTGTCTCTACTGCTTCCCCGCAGACAGGTTCATCAGCACCATTTCTCTAGATTCCATATAGGCGTTAGTGTATGAATTTTGTTTTTCTCTTTCTGACTTACTTCACTCTGTATAACAAGCTCTAGGTTTTATCTTTCATACTGAGCACACTCTTTTAAAACATTTTCAAAGACTATAACTTCCACAGATGCCATCATTAAATTTTCTGGAAAATTATTTGCTTTCTGTAGCCCAAGATCCAACTTTTTTGTCTTGATTTTCTCCCATAAATTCAAACTGCTATATCATCAATCTCTCCTTCCTAAAAAAAAAAAAAAGGTCTGTGGTGTCTCTAAAAGTCAAGATTTTTTTCTTTCCAAAGAAGATTCTGAATTTCTGAAGGTTAAGTATGCTAAGTAGAGGAACAGAGAGCACACTACTATTTTTTTTTTTTTACCTTTTTCCCAAGGTAACAAAAAAGAGTATGTTTTGCATGGCAGACATCCTAAGACTCATTTTTTTTTAATTTTATTTTATTTTTAAACTTTACAATATTGTATTAGTTTTGCCAAATATCGAAATGAATCCGCCACAGGTATACATTTGTTCCCCATCCTGAACCCTCCTCCCTCCTCCCTCCCCATACCATCCCTCTGGGTCGTCCCAGTGCACTAGCCCCAAGCATCCAGTATCGTGCATCGAACCTGGACTGGCGACTCGTTTCATACATGATATTATACATGCTTCAATGCCATTCTCCCAAATCTTCCCACCCTCTGCCTCTCCAACAGAGTCCATAAGACTGTTCTATACATCAGTGTCTCTTTTGCTGTCTCGTACACAGGGTTATTGTTACCATCTTTCTAAATTCCATATATATGCGTTAGTATACTGTATTGGTGTTTTTTCTTCCTAAGACTCTTGTGAAGAAAGACTCCTTTGAAAAACAGCTTCACCATGCTCAAATCAGTTTGATAATAAAAAATTGTACCTCAGTATTTGGAGGGGATAACAGTGTGTAACCTGTTAAAGATAAAAGTTTTGATTCTGTTGTTCAGTCTCTTAGTCATGTCCGACTCTTTGCAACCCACGGACTCCAGCGCACCAGGCTTCCCTGTCCTTCACCATCTCCCGGGGTTTGCTCAAACTCATGTCCACTAAGTCGATGATGCCATCCAACCATCCTGTCTTCTGTCATCCCCTTCTCGTCCTGCCTTCAATCTTTCCCAGCATCAGGGTCTTTTCTAATGAGTCAGCTCTTCGCATCAAGTGGCCGAAGTATTAGAGCTTCAGCATCAGTCCTTCCAAAGAATATTCAGGACTGATTTCCTTTAGGAGGGACTGTTTTGATCTCCTTGCAGTCCAAGGGACTCTCAAGAATCTTCTCCAACACCACAGTTTGAAAGCATCAATTCTTTGGCACTCAGCCTTCTTTATGGTCCAATTCTCACATCCATACATCTTTAAAAGCATTTTATCAAAAAAAGTTTTGATTAAATGCTTTTAAAGAGAATTCCAGGGTATGTTATGATTAGGGTTAAAACATATGGGGAGGACTTCCTTGGTGGTCCAGTGGTTGAAATGCCATGCTTCCACTGCAGAGGGCATGGTTTTGATCCCTTGTTGGGGAGCTTCCACATACTACACAGTACGGCAAAAGAAGCAAACAAAATGTGTGGGCAAATGAAGCGACTGACAAAGAATTAATCTCAAAAATAAACAAGCAGCTCATGCAGCTCAATTCCAGAAAAATAAACGACCCAATCAAAAAATGGGCCAAAGAACTAAACAGACATTTCTCCAAAGAAGACATACAGATGACTAACAAACACATGAAAAGATGCTCAACATTACTCATTATCAGAGAAATGCAAATCAAAACCACAATGAGGTACCATCTCACGCCAGTCAGAATGGCTGCTATCAAAAAGTCTACAAACAATAAATGCTGGAGAGGGTGTGGAGAAAAGGGAACCCTCTTACACTGTTGGTGGGAATGCAAACTAGTACAGCCACTATGGAGAACAGTGTGATGTATGTGTTGATGTATGGCAAAACCAATACAATATTGTAAAGTAAAAAATGATAATAATAATAAAAATTTTTTAAAAAGAACAGTGTGGAGATTCCTTAAAAAACTGGAAATAGAACCGCCATATGACCCAGCAATCCCACTGCTGGGCATATACACCAAGGAAACCAGAATTGAAAGAGACACATGTACCCCAATGTTCATCGCAGCACTGTTTACAATAGCTAGGACATGGAAGCAACCTAGATGTCCAGTGGCAGACGAATGAATAAGAAAGCTGTGGTACATATACACAATGGAATATTACTCAGCTATTAAAAAGAATGCATTTGAATCAGTTCTAATGAGGTAGATGAAACTGGAGCCTATTATACAAAGTGAAGTAAGCCAGAAAGAAAAATACCAATACAGTATATTAACATATATGTATGGAATTTAGAAAGATGGTAATGATGACCCTATATGCGAGACAGCAAAAGAGACACAGATGTAAAGAACAGACTTTTGGACTCTGTGGGAGAAGGCATGGGTGGGATGATGTGAGAGAATAGCATTGAAACATGTATATTACCATATGTGAAATAGATCGCCAGTCCAGGTCTGATGCATGAGACAGGGTGCTCAGGGCCGGTGCACTGGGATGACCCTGAGGGATGGGATGGGGAGGGAAGTGGGAGGGGGTTTCAGGATGGGGAACAGATGTACACCCATGGCTGATTCATGTCAAAGGGCAAAAACCACTATAATATTGTAAAGTAATTAACCTCCAATTAAAGTACATAAATTAATTTTTTTAAATGTATGGGCAGATGTTTGCCTCTTTCCACCCTTACTAAATCAGGCTGACTTAACTCCATCCTTATAGTGAATAATCTACGGCAGGTATGTCTCTTCCTCTCTGGAATGCATGTCGGATCACCTCGAATTGCCCACATTCTATTCAGTTTGGCTCCCTACCTATGATCTCATTGTTTGCATGGACTCCTTGATGAATGATGCCTATTCAAATTGGCTGTCCTTGCTTTGTCCTAGTTCCTCCAAAAATGTTTCCAACATTAGCCTACTAGTTCCAAGAATCTCCACCTTAGGTAATACAGTCCCTGCTTTCATAGCCTGTCTCAATATATAGGATGAATTAGGTGTGAAGACTGTTATTCATCCTATGTGCTGGGCCTGCCCATCAAGAAGATTTGTTAGAAGGAATACAGGTGGGCCCATCTGAAACTGAGCAATATTGTATGTAGCAGCCTCTTTAAGTCCAATCCCACCTTATGCATTATTACTAGTCTTTAAGTTTCAGATCCTTTACCATTAGTTATGAAAATTTTGAAAAATTTAGACAGAAGATAATAAGGTAATTTAGTCACTAGATAAGTAAGCAAAAAGAACAGCCTAAGAACTTGCTGAATTAACTACAAGAAAGTAGTTATCAAAATCCATGGCTTAAAAGCAGAAAAGAAGACTGATGTTTCATGACTGATTTTTCTTCCTATATGTGCAGTCGCTTTCTATTCTCTTTTTCACGACTTCTACTTCACCTTTCCTATATTCTAAGCACATGAAAATGATCAGTCTCCCATGACCTTGGACTTGAGGAATAAGGTACTATTTGATAGTTTAATCCGTACATCCAGTGAAAATTATTGCCAACACGGGCTGCTTTTAGAGAGACCTGAGTAGAGGACTCTAATACAGATTGCAGATAGAACAAAGAAGGTTCTAAATGGTCACCAGTGAACCAATTTACTTATAATAATATGTCCCTCTCGTATACTGCTTCACTTGGGTGTTCTAGTCCATGATGCAACAATAGTGATAGTAAAACAATTAATTGGTATTGTCACTGTTTGTGAATATAATTAATGAGTCATTCCTCTCTTTATGCATTAACAAAATCAAGTTAATAAGACACCCCAATCAAAGAAAATGGAAGTAATTCTCACTTGTGAATTTTTTTGTCATCCAGCTAATTAACTCTCATCTTTCATTCAGACTGCCACAGAAATTAATCTCCTAGCACAACTTTCTCTACTAAAATAATCCTACTTATTCTGTCAGGCTTACCTCAATTATACCTTGTCTGAAAACTTTCTCTACCCACTCGCCTTTCCAGCAGAATTATTCTTTCAATTTCAAGATGAACACTTATTAAAGCACTGATAAATTTGTATCACACTTGGCTGTCCAAGAAAAAATATTTTATGCTCCACGATGGTAAGAAACAAACCTTAATTTTAGAAAACCCTTTTTCCACACAAAGTCTATAACATATTAGGAGCTCAAAGGATGTTTGTTGAATTTGTTATTGGTGATATTAGGTTCAAAGACGTCTTAAACCTAACACCCAATTAGCACCCTACTTGTCACTGCCGTTTGCATCATTATTAAAGAAGAAAATGTTAATTTTTTTAATGCCTCTACACAGTTGTTGTTGTTTAGTTGCTAAGTCATGTCTGATTCTTTGTGACCCCACAGACTGTAACTGACCAGGCTCCTCTGTTCATGGGACTTTCCAGGCAAGAGTACTAGAGTGGGTTGCCATTTCCTTCTCCAGGGGATCTTCCTGATCCAGGGATCAAACCTGTGTCTCCTATACTGGCAGGCATTGGCAGGCAGATTCTTTACCACTGATCCACCAGGGAAGCCCTGTGTCCCCCACCCCACCCCCCGCACACACACACACTAATAAAATTCCTGGAAATATGAAGATAATCAGAGAGAAGGGTGAAATGAACCCTAATTAAAATATATTTACAATTAATTTAAAAATTAGATATCATGGGAGTTCTCTGGTTGCCTAGTGGTTAGAATTCTGAGCTTTCACCACCATGGTCTGGGTTTAGTTACTGGTCAGGGAACCGAGACTTTGCATGGTGCAGCCAAAATAAATCAGTATTTTAAAAAATACATAAAAATTAAATGTCATGATGAAAGCACAGATCTAGGGAAAGTATATTTATGAACAATAAGAACTCTATTTTAATAGCTAAATACCTACTAGGGGTTATCATCTCAGAGAAGGCGATGGCACCCACTCCAGTACCCTTGCCTGGAAAATCCCAAGGACGGAGGAGCCTGGTAGGCTGCAGTCCATGGGGTCGCTAAGAATCAGACACGACTGAGCGACTTCACTTTCACTTTTCACTTTCATGCATTGGAGAAGGAAATGGCAACCCACTCCAGTGTTCTTGCCTGGAGAATCCCAGGGACGGAGGAGCCTGGTGGGCTGCCATCTATGGGGTCGCACAGAGTCGGACATGACTGAAGTGACTTAGCAGCAGGGATTATCATCTATACTTTCAATGTACATTTACTGTACCCATGTTTGCATCAATATTTTGACCTAAAAAATGGAAGTGATATTTTTCTCTCAATTACTATTTTTTTAATTGAACATGTTAGAGAGATTATTACTACTTTATGAAACTTTTTCCTCCTCAATGGTTTTTTTTAAAATATATTCAGAGGACTATACCAAATAATAGTATAGCATTACCAACACAATAGACATGAGTTTGAGTAAACTCTGGGAGATGGGGGAGGACAGGGAAGCTTGACAGGCTACAGTCCATGTGGTTGCAGAGTCAGGCGCGACTCAACAACTGAATGACAACAACAGCAATCCCAGATAAAGCAGCAGTCGTATCGCTGTTGCTCCGTGTCTAGAGCCAATGCTGGGCCACGTACTTTATCACTACATTTGCAGTATCATTAACCACTGTATTGAATTAGGCATTATTGTCCTTATTTAGAGCCCTAAGCACACACAATCAGTAGTGAAGCCAGGATTTCAATCTAAGTCTGCAAAAGAGACACTGATGTATAGAACAGTCTTATGGACTCTGTGGGAGAGGGAGAGGGTGGGAAGATTTGGGAAAATGGCATTGAAACATGTAAAATATCATGTAAGAAATGAGTTGCCAGTCC
>NW_011494894.1:4078153-4108733 GCF_000754665.1 Bison bison bison
GGGTGGGAAGATTTGGGAAAATGGCATTGAAACATGTAAAATATCATGTAAGAAATGAGTTGCCAGTCCAGGTTCGATGCACAATACTGGATGCTTGGGGCTAGTGCACTGGGATGACCCAGAGGGATGGTACGGGGAGGGAGGAGGGAGGAGGGTTCAGGATGGGGAACACATGTATACCTGTGGCGGATTCATTTTGATATTTGGCAAAACTAATACAATTATGTAAAGTTTAAAAAAAAAATCCAAGTCTGTCTGACAATTATTTCAGCATATCATGCCATCTCTTATAGCAAGTATTGTTTGACCATGTTTTCAGCCTATTCCAAGTCAGTGAAATCCCTGACTTACAAATTTATGTTGTACAAATGGAGTCATATTTTCAGTGATTAATATCACTTAATACACAGAAGAACCATGTTCAGGAACTTTTGACAAAACCAAGTGGTCCTAATTCATTTTACTTACTGTGGCAATAATGTACAAGCTATTTTCTTCTCTTCAAGGTCCCACTAAATTTGGTAAAGTAAGCTTATGTCTAATTTCAGCCATTCTGTCAGAATGGGCACAAACCCAATCACACAGCTCAGAAACTGACTTGCAGACACTTTATAGGGATTTAAACATTCTTGTGCCTTTGGAATTTAAATGTACTGGCAGTCATACAAGAGGTTGAATCCATGTCTTTTGCTTTGAAGGCAATCTTGATTAGAAAGAGTTACTGCTAAGCAAATGCCCAGCGTTCCTCAATTGACTGAGCTCTGATGATGTCAGTAGAGGGTTTCCATTAGAGAATGGTAATAGCATTTCTATATTTATGTTTATAAAACCAGTGACTAAGCATC
The DNA here is from genome assembly GCF_000754665.1 of Bison bison bison. Classification (NCBI taxonomy): domain Eukaryota; kingdom Metazoa; phylum Chordata; class Mammalia; order Artiodactyla; family Bovidae; genus Bison; species Bison bison. Next base: position 4,078,999 of record NW_011494894.1, read on the forward strand.
TCAAAAGCACTTTTGCTCTTTGACTTTTTAAATATATTGTCAAGACCAACATTTTCTCTTTGGAAAAATATGTTTTCATTCATTCTTTATATATAAAGAATGAATATATATATATACACAGTCATTCTCTGATTAGAAACACAACAAAGATAACTCTTGATCCTCACCCAAATAACAAAAATAGTCACATAACAAATTTTAATTTCATTACATTTATAATTTAGTCTTAAAGTCCAGTTAGTCCCAAGTTTATTTTTTCAGATAGAGTAAAATTTGATCATTTATAACCACAATAACAAAAATCCAGCAGTTATTTAAAAAAAAGTTCTGCTAATCTAACTCATTCCAAATTAACAAAATGATCCAACTGTTTTCTACATATAGACAGGACTATTAAAGAAAACAGTGCTGATTCAACAAACTTAAACATTCCCTAATTAATACCTTACTGAAGTATTTTTGCTTTCCTGAAAATAGCAGTGGTCCAATAATTGAATTAAAAATAAAATTTTAGACTAATATCCTAAACAGTTGTATGTCCATTGTCACTTATAAATTGCTAAATTTAAAGAAAGCATTGAAATATCAGATAATGTTTTCATTTATCACTAAAATAGGAAGAAAGAAGAAGGTATGACTATTTTGCTATAAATAATAGTTCTAGAAAAAACATTCTCCTTTTCATTTGGCTCTCTAGATAGTTCTATTTACTTTCTTTAACAGCCATTCTGCTATTTGTAATAAACCCATGACTTAAGTTATATATCATCATTATTTTAGAATGTTCCACCAACTCTCATACATCATTCTCTTTGGATTTAATGTGTGTTTAGTAAACAGCATCAGTTCACCCAGTTAATATGATTCATTCATTTGGTCCCTCATTCACAACAGTTTTTAAATGTCCGTGCTAGGAAATCCTTTACAAATTTTGTAATACACTTAGGGAAGCAAAAATTAAACTCAGTAAGCACAGAATTACTACTGAAGCGGCCAAGTCACTTTGTCCCTTGAAAATAAGACTCGTTTACCCTGCCTCTATGCCAAGATTGGGTCTGAGAATTCCTGGAAACATAACCCAGCTTTACCAAGGGCTCCATACAGCCAGTCCCCAGAGGTCTTGCCTACTCACCCTGTACCTAGCATATGGTTAGGCACTGGAGAGAGCGAACAATGTCCATGTTTTCATAGAGGTTACATCCTAGTGCAGGCAGGAGACAAGGAGCAAGATAAACATGATAATGACAAAAAAAAAATAAAAACATGTCCAGAAAAGGCTGCTCTGAGGATACGTTTTTACTTGAAAGATGAGAATACACCAACCAACCATGAAACCATGTGAGAGGAAAGTTTCAGACAGAACCAACAAGTACAAGCATAGAAACCTGTATTGTCACATGAACCATGAAAGACATATATGACCCAAAGCAATTACGAGTGTCTTGAACAGGAAATACGACAGTAAGGAAGAGACAAGAAAGCACTAAATCAAATCTGAAATCCAAACTGGGCCATGAAACTAGGATTGGATTTTGGTGGGTCGCTGTGATCAATTTAAGCAGCAAAGGTAAGGGAAGAATTAACAATTGAGAGGAAGTATAAAGGCAATTCTAAGAAAGGAGAAGAGCTTGTGAAGAGAGCAGTTCAGAAATGTACACTGAGGCTCAGACTTTAAAACTTCATGAAAAAACAGATGGAGGAATTTAGACATTTTCCTGTGACGAAGAAGAAACTTCCTGGACTTCTCAGGTGGCGCAGTGGATAAGACTCCACCTGCCAATGCAGGGCACACAGGGGGGCCAAGTTTTGATCCTTGGTCCAGGAAAATTCCACGTGCTGAGGGGTAACTAAGCCCAAGCTTGAGGGCCTGCAATCCGTGACCACTGAGCCCAGGCGCCCTAGAGCCTGTGCTTGGCAAAAGAGAGGCCACCTCAATAAGAAGCCCATGCACCATAAGGAAGAATAGCCTCCCCCCAACCCCACCGCTTGCCACAACCAGAGAAAGCCCTCATGAAAGCAATGAAGACCTAGCACAGTCCAAAATGAATTAATTAAAAAAAGAAAGAAAGAAACCTCCCCAGGTATCACCGAAGTAGAAGAAGGGGGATAATTTAGGAGTTTGGGATTAATATGTACGTGAGTCTCAGTGAACTCCGGGAGTTGGTGATGGACAAGGAGGCCTGGCCTGCTGCGATTCATGGGGTCGCAAAGAGTCGGACACGACTGAGCGACTGATCTGATCTGATCTGATCTAACTACCACATATAAATAGGTAACCAGCAAGCACCTACTATATAGCACAGGGAACTATCCTCAATATTTTGCAATAATCTATAAGGGAAAAAATAGGAAAAAGAGTAGGTATACATGTATAACTGAATCACTTTACTGTACACTTGAAACTAGCCAAGAAGCTGTCAATCAACTATACTTCAACAACAAAAAATATTTTTTATAAAGAGAATAAATGAATGTGGCAAATTTGAAAAAAAGAAACTTCTCAGCTATTAAATGATGGAAGTGGTTAGTTACACTATTTTGTTTTGAATTTGGTAGTTGATTGTCAGAGACGGGTGTTGGTTTCTTGGCCTAGTAAGGGAATGACATTATTAACCTGGTATTTAGGAAGATAGTAGCAGAGACTGAAGAATGGACACTGTAATGTGGGGAGGGGAAACCCAGAATTATTACTGTGTCAAAAAGGAATGGTCAACTCCCAAGGGAGGAGAATTATCAAAATGGGAAAGACTAGGTTGAGGCAATCTGACAAAACTCAGCTACAGGAATAAATCAAGCCATTTGATCTGAGAAGATAATCTGTATCAGATGGATGATTCAAACACTCAATCTAGAGACTTAATGACTTATACGTGGTATGTATTTAATAGTGTTTTATTAAGAATTAAGCAATGAGTCGGACACAACTGAGCGACTGAAGATATAATCTCCAAATTGCCTCTTACTTCATATATTTATGTCTGAACAAGTTAAGTCAGTTTATTCTTAGTTTTGCCATCTGAAAGTTGTGAAAAACAATTTAGAGGAAAAGGAGATTTAGGATTATAAAATGTATCCTCTGCTTTTAAGTCCTCAGAGGGGCAGACATGATTGCTTAAAGAAGAAACTCTTCTTTAAGACCCCATTGTACTGAGGTCTTCTGATGGAGTGTAAACTCTGAGATTAAGGGGGGTCTTTGCAGCATTACCCCAACCTTGTAAAGTAGATTTACCCAAAATTGAACATCAAAGTTTGACCAAACCTTTGACCTCAAATTCCATATCTATAGCCATTTCCCATTGCTTGTTCACATTTGATTAATAGCATCACTGACTCAGTGGACATGAAGTTGAGCAAACTCTGGGAGATAGTGGAGGACAGAGGAGCCTGGCATGCTGCAGTCCATGGGGTCACAAAAGAGTCGGACACAACTTAAGAGACTGAACAACAACAAATTCACAGATAAACTAATTGAGCCTTAGAAGTCAAAGAAAAACTCCCAAATAAATAGGAGATGGGAACATTTCTGAGTTTTGTCTACAGCTGCTTGCTTTGTTCCCTGATAACTTTTTTTTTTAATTCACATTAGAAAGGTAACAATTCCATTGTTGAACATTTAGAAAAATGTATGTGCCATCCTTTTTTGTTTATCCCTCATGATTGCGGATATTTTGCTCTTTTTATTCCAAGTCATGATTTTGTGTTCCTTTAATAAAGAATCTTTGAAGAAGTAAAAGCAACCATCATAAAGCATGGAGATTACTACTGTGGACTCCCCACTTTCCTCCATGCCTTTTCCCAATTATGTTTGAAAAGTGCAAATTCTTGTAGGGAATTATGAAAGGGAACGAACATGAAGACAAGGTAGAAGGGATCCAGGTGATTTGCGTATTTACAGAGAATTGGTAACCCCATGCCTCAGATAAAGAGCAGGTAACAAGACTTCTGCAGAATGGCTACCTGGCCATATGGTAGAAGATAATTTGTGTAGGATTGCTGGTTCAAAGACTCCATTTAGAATTAAGGACTTAGCGCCTTACACATAGTAAGTAATAGATATTATTACATAGTCGTACACAGGTAATACACAGTGATGCACAATAGTATGCATTTGATCATGTATTTTTAGATTTCATCTTTAAATTTACACACATCACGAATTAATTCTTAAACAAAAAAGCCAGTTTATTCTTAGTGGGGACCACCTTTACCATGTGAAAAAGAGAAAAACAGGACTTCCCTGGCGGTCCAGTAATTAAGACTCCACCCTCCCAGGGCTTCCATTGCAGGGGGCATGGGTTCGATCCCTGGTCTGGTAACTAAGATGCCACATGCCATGTGGTACCACCAAAAAAAGAAATGAGAAAAACAATTTGAGGAAGCATGAAGAGATTGGGGATTACAAAATGCACGGTGACGGGGTTAACGGACTATATCTGCAGGAGTTCACAGGACTCAAGCTTGGCACAGAGCCATGAAAACAATTCTTAGATTTAAAGGCATGCTGGGCTTATCATGGATGATGAGAATATGCCAAAAGCTGAAGATTCTATTTAAAAGTTTGGAACTTTACAATATCCACAGGACATTTGCACAAACTTGGAGAATTTTAAGAGGAAATAAATTTCAACAGTACTTGAAATTAAATGTCCTAGCCAGATGGCAACTGGGAACAGTTTAACTTTGACTAGAAAAATAGAAGAAACATGGTATTTCTTACATCCTGGCTTATAGAAGTCATAGCCACTGGCCTAGTTATACAGAAGAAAAAAAAAAATAGAAATCATACACCCTAACACCCAGAGTTAACAAGGGTTAACATTTGTTGTCTTATCATTCTGGTTTTTTATTCTATGCATGTACATATGCTTTTCCATACCATTACACTGTATACATTGTTTTATTTCTATTTCTCCCTATTCACAGCATGTTGGAAATATTTAACATGCCAATTTTTAACAATTGTGTAAAATTATAATATATGGTACACTATAATTTTTTAAAGGATAAGTATTTTAGAATATACTGTTTCCAACTTTTCACTGTTATAAACAATGCTTTGATAAATTTTTTGTAACTAAAACTCAATTGAAATCCAGAATTAACCGAAGAGGCAAGCTTTGATTTGAGAAGCAATGGGAAATTTACCATTCGCATGTTTCCTTGTGGAGAACACTCTAGATCAGGCAGATGGGTGTCCACCATCCTCTATATTCAAAGGGATCTAAGTGGAAAGGAAGCACTAAACACTAGAACTGGAAGAATGGACTTGAGAAGAGAATCGCAACTATTTATCGAGGGTCCAGAAGACATACTGATGATCTGTCATTCATGTTCAGCTGCACTGTGACAAGGTGTTATCCATATTAATTAATAATTAATAATATTCCCATATAAATGAAAGACTAAGGCACAGTTTCCCTAAGTTGCCCAAGCTTAAGTTAGTAAGTGTTAGAGCAGAGATCCAGATTCAAGTCTTCCTGATTTCAAAGCCCATGGCTTTTTTAATTGCTTTTTTTTCTTTCTTTTAAGGTGCATAACTTAAAACAAGTTTGACCAACACTGTACAAAGGCAAGATTTTAGCTAATAACAATAGCATTTATTCTGCTCTAAAATATGTAAGAAATGATGACAGAAGCAGGAAGTTCAAATTTCTGGAAATACTCTTCTTGGTGGGCTAGTAGAGGCATGCTTGTATGTTCCTCTCCAGGTGAAGACTAAACACACAGACCTTCTTAAGCCTGCTTTATATAGAGACAAAAATTACATTCATGTTTCCAAAGCTCTTTTCCACCAGATGAACTATTTTAGTTAAGAATAAAAGGAAAGTGAAAATATAATGTCGATAAACATTTTCAGAGATGCTCACTCACTGAATCTTTATTTTCCCTAAACATTTTCAATATAAATTAATATATATGCAGCTATTATAGGTGTCTGTTTCTTAGAAAAATGCTACAAGTCACGGAAGTCTTAAAATAAGAGGTTTTAAGTTTCTGTTCCTATTCTGGGGTTACTTTTCAGCACCCTTAAATGAAAGTATGATGACTCATCAGAATTGTGTTGTGTCCTAGGGAATATTTACAAATCTAGTAGCTTTCAAACAAAAGAAAACTCAGAAACATCTGCTCTCTTCCAATGAATAAGCAACTAATGTTGCTTTCTGGGTAAAAGAGGTTAATCCCCTGGTTGATGTTGTTAGTGGCTCAGTCATATTTGATTCTTTGCAACCCCATGGCCTGGGACCCCATAGCCCACCAGGCCCATCTGCCCGTGGGATTTCCCAGACAAGAATACTGGAGTGGGTTGTCTTTTCCTTCTGCAGGGGATCTTCCAGACCTGCATTCCCTGCATTGGTGGGCAGATTTTTCTATCACTGAGCCACCAGGGAAGCCCCAAGCCAAAGACACAGCTGTGGACCTAAGGTATATGTCAAACCCTTAAGTGACTTGGGTATGTTTGATTCACAAGTAAAGGCAACACTGGTTTTTATCCTGTCTCTCTGGTAGGTAGAGTGGAGGCATACACAAATTCAGTTTTTGGGCCATTGTGAATAAGACATGTTATAGCTTTGTGAACTACATAACTAGAAGAATCATATACACAAACATGTTAACTGTCCTTTCACAGAAATGAAAAGCCTTACCATTTACTGTGAGATTATATGGTCTTTGAATTTTGGTGTTAAGGACTTTCCTGGCCATCCAGTGTCTAGGACTCCACGCTTGCACTGCATGGGGTGTGAGTTCAGTCCCTGGTTAGGGAACTGAAATCCTGCATGCTGTGGCGTGTGGCAAAAAAGAATTCAATAGAAAAATGATTAATAAAATAAATTTTAAAAAATTTTAGCATTAAAAATAGCAATCCAAATTTTTATTGGGGCTATTGCTTTGTTTTGTTTTTTGGAGGGGAGAGGGAAGTAATTTTTGATCCCTGATATCCAAAGGTCTGAGAACCAAAATTTTGAACCCTTTCCAGAAAGGCTAGAAAATCTTGCTTTCTTAAAATGCTTCCAGCAGTACAAACATTTACAATCTCACAATGAGTGTTGTCATCAAGAAAGAAGGCTTCCCAGGCTGCATAAATGTGATAAATCATCATACCAAACTTCTTCTTGCTTTTTCTGTAGTTAATACAATCTACCTTATCTGGTAGACATGTTTTCCCAGAGGCACATATAGATATATACACTTTCACTCATTTTCCTTCCAAAGCTTTCTCCAATAGGATCCAATAAGATCACGATCACTGTGGTACACAAATCTTTTACCACTTTCCTTCAATGGCTCCCCACTTCCTTTGGGATGCTACCCATTCTCTTTAACACCATCTCAGAGTATCTTGACCCAATAATCATCATCTGTTTCTCATATTTGCATGAATACGTGATATTTATTTTCCTCTTTCTGACTTCACCCTGTCTCTACAAATCAGTCAATTTCATTCCTTTTCATGGCTGAGTAGTATTCCACTGTATATATGTACCACCTCTTCTTTATCCATGCATCTGTCAACGGGCATTTAGATTACTCCTATGTCCTGAGTATTGTAAATAGTGCTACTGTGAACACTGGGGTGCACATGCCTTTCTTAATTATGGTTTTCTCAGGGTATATGCCCGGTAATGGGATTTCTGAGTCATAACAATAGTTCTATTTGTAGGTTTTTTTGTTTTTTCCATGGCTATATAGACTTCTTGTGTTCAAAGAATATCTCATACTCATGACTGTCTAATTATCATCCCATGTATTCCATTTCTTTTTCATCATCTCTGTCATGCTGGCATCTAGTTAACGTCAATGTTCAATTTAAACATTACTTTTTCCAAAAAGATTTTACCAGGTCAACACTTCCCCTTCTTCTGCCCAGACAAACCAGGTTTTTCCCCTTTTCCTTCTATTTCCCCAGCAAGTCTCCATCTGAAAACTTCAAGTTATTTATGCAATCCCTACATTCCCTATAGTTTCATGCTCTGGACTATACTCTTGGGGAGCAAAGGAACTGTCTATTTTGTGCTGTGCTGTAAAACCAATGAAAAAGTCAGCTTTCATTCCAATCCCAAAGAAAGGCAATGCCAAAGAATGCTCAAACTACCACACAATTGCACTCATCTCACACACTAGTAAAGTAATACTCAAAATTCTCCAAGCCAGGCTTCAACGGTATGTGAACCATGAACTTCCAGATGTTCAAGCTGGATTTAGAAAAGGCAGAGGAACCAGAGATCAAATTGGCATCATCCGTTAGATCATCAAAAAGCAAGAGTTCCAGAAAAACATGTACTTTTGCTTTATTGACTATGCCAAAGTCTTTGACTGTGTGGATCACAACAAACTGTGGAAAATTCTGAAAGAGATGGGAATACCAGACCACCTGACCTGCCTCTTGAGAAATCTGTATGCAGGTCAGGAAGCAACAGTTAGACTGGTTCCAAATAGGGAAAGGAGTATGTCAAGGCTGTATATTGTCACCCTGCTTATTTGACTTATATGCAGAGTACATCATGAGAAGCGCTGGGCTGGTAGAAGCACAAGCTGGAATCAAGATTACCAGGACAAATATCGATAACCTCAGATATGCAAACGACAGAAAGTCATCTTATGGCAGAAAGTGAAGAAGAACTAAAGAGCCTCTTGATGAAAGTGAAAGAGGAGAGTGAAAAAAAGTTGGCTTAAAACTCAACATTCAGAAAAATAAGATCATGGCATCTGGTCCCATAACTTCATGGCAAATAGATGGGGAAACAATGGAAACAGTGAGAGACTTTATTTTGGGGGGCTCCAGAATCACTGCAGATGGTGACTGCAGCCATGAAATTAAAAGACACTCGCTCCTTGGAAGAAAAGTTATGACCATTCTAGACAGCATATTAAAAAGCAGAGACATTACTTTGCCAACAAAGGTTCGTCTAGTCAAAGCTGTGGTTTTTCTAGTAGTCATGTATGGATGTGAGAGATGGACTATAAAGAAAGCTGAGCACCAAAGAATTGATGCTTTTGAACTGTGGTGTTGGAGAAGACTCTTGAGAGTCCCTTGGACTGCAAGGAGATCCAACCAGTCCATCCTAAAGGAAATCAGTCCTGAATATTCATTGGAAAGACTGTTGCTGAAGCTGAAACTCCAATACTTCGGCCACCTGATGTGAAGAATTGACTCATTTGAGAAGATCCTGATGCTGGGAAAGACTGAAGGCAGGAGGAAAAGGCGACAACAGAGGATGAGATGGTTGGATGGCATCACCAACTCAATGGACGTGAGTTTGGGTAAACTCCGGGAGTTGGTGATAGACAGGGAGGCCTGGCATGCTGCAGTCCATGGGGTTGCTAAGAGTCAGACACAACTAAGCGACTGAGCTGACTGATAGAACCAATTTAAAGCATGATACCTAAATAAGTTGATATTAACTTATTAGGTTAACTCAATAATTTATTAACTCTATAAATATTTTCAATGAATGAATTATCTCTGCTTAGCTTTCTAAGCTCTTTTGTCAGATTATTTTCTATTCTATTAGTTTCAATAACTGATCTTAATTCAGTCAAGAGACAATGTGATAAATCAGTATCCCACTTTTCAAGGTTCTACTGCTCTGCATTTAATATATGATAATAGCATGTTTTCCTGTAGCATTTCTTCTTTGTGTTACCAAATTCTGTGTTATGCTTCCCCAATTCTGGTTTAATTTCTTTAAGATAAGATGCAATGAATACAGGACCATAAATAACACAAGCTAGTATGCTTCTATTTCTCATATTAAGGTTCTAGAATGAAGTCTTAAGCCTGCAACATAGCTCGACTGGATGATTGATGACAGTAGGGCTTCTTTGTGATTTCTGAGGGTGTGATATGGTGAAATGGTTGAAAGTAAACAGAAAAAGTGTTTTGTCAAACAATTACTGCGGAGGAAAAGGAAACCACAATAGAAGACCATCTCATAACTATGGATTAAGTTGTCATTTAAATTTAAATATTAATAAATTTAAAAAATTTAAATGTTGTTTAAATTTTAAAAAAGAAAAAATGGTAGGCGGTTGTGTGGAACAAGGCTTACTGAAGAGAAGAAGCAATTGCAAACATTTTCAGGCCTTGCAAACTAAAAAAATTCACTATTGTGTGTAAAACCTGGGAAAGATTTCTGATTATATACTTGTTTTTAAACATATTTGTTCATTCGGATAATGGTCACTTTCAGGACCATCATTCTGAAATAAAAAGAGGGAAGGAAGGGGAGGGGAATGTAAAAGAAGGAAACTGCCTCAATTCACAAGAAACTTACAAATTTAGGGGACAATGACCTTCAAAATCACCTAAGAAAATTCTCGTCAATTCGAAGATGAGGAACTGAGAGACGAATTGTGCTCTAATTTACATTCACCCAGTCCATGATATTTAAAGAGATCATTTTGTTGTTTAGTCACGAAGTCATATCCAACACTTTTGTGACCCTGTGGACTATAGACTCCCCCAGGCTCTTCTGTCCATGGGATTTTCCAGGCAAGAATATTGAAGTTGGTTGCCATTTCCTTCTCCAGGAGATCTTCCTGACTCAGGGATCAAACCTGCATCTCCTGCATTGCAGGCAAATTCTTTACCACTGAGCCACTGGGGAAGCCCAAGTGAACCATTAGGATACCTTAAAAATGTAATGAATTTTAAGCAGCCCTTAGCACATTCCTAAAATTGGATTCTATTCCAAATTCCCTAATGCTCTTAAGAGCCATAGGCTCATATTCCTAGAGTTAAATTTGTAAGAACTCTCTCCATGTTATCCTACATTTAATGAGATTCTGTCATTTTATTCCCTACTCAGTATCTCTTATATTATTCTTTTCCTTTCTAGTTCTACAGCTTCAATTCTAATTCTCCATAATTCCTCATGTGGAAGATCTGTGATAAGGACCAACTGATCTCTCTGTTGGGTCAGCCTGTACAAAGTAGCCAAAGCAATGAAAATAATTATCTCAAAGATCATTTCCATCATAGCATATTACATGTTACTGTATCACTTAAAATCTTAAATAGTTCTCCATTGCCTAGTAAAGTGAAAACATTCATAGCAATCAGGAACTATCTGCACCCGGACAGAAAATTCCCCTTCTTGCACATATGTCTGTGAGTTCATCACCATCCTTGCTGTGATCTTGGGCTAACTGGATAAGATGAGCACAGCAGTGGAAAGAACCCAGACACTGTTTCCCAGCCTTGCCCATCATCAGGTGTATGACCTTGCTGCTGCCTTTTATTTGCTCTGAGCTGCAGTTTGTAAAATGATTTCACACTCTACCACATTGACTTGCTGTGAGAATTAACAGACATAATGAAAATATGAGATTTTTGGATGGCATCACTGAATCGATGAACATTAGTTCTAGCAAACTTTAGGAGATACTGAAGGACAGGGAAACCTGCAGTCCATGGGGTCGCAAAGAGTCACATGTGAACAACAGCAACACAGATAGAGCACCTGACATGTATTAAACACACTCACTTTTCATAGCTACGGTCTTATATATCTGCCCCGCCTGATTTCACAAAGGATTTAAATAAGCCATCATCTACTCATTTTTAAATTCATTTATTTAACCAAACATACTGAACATTTCCTTGTGCCAGACATTATGTCAGTTATTTGTAATATAAAGAATAAAATGTAATCCTTCACCCTGAAAAAACTCACATAGTATCAAAATGTAAAAATATAAATATAAAGCAATGCCCTGTGTGAGAATAATAGTACATTGTTCATTGGTAGATCCCTGAGGGTAGAATCTTAAGCTCAATTTGAAAGTTGAGGGACTTCCCTGGTGGTGCAGTGGTAAAGAATTCACCTTGCAATGCAGGGACTCAGGCTTGATCCCTTAGGTCAGGGAACTAAGATCACACGCATCACACATACCCAGAGCGACTAAGCCCAAATGCTAGTACTACTGAGCCTGTGTGCTCTGAAGCCGGTGAGACACAACTAGAGTCCATGCATTGCAACAAAAGATCCTGCATGCCATAACTAAGACCCGATGCAGCCAAATGAATAAATAAATAAATGCTTAAAATTTTGAAATTTGGGTCAAGAGAATGGGACACCTGATTCAATCAATAGGCAAAAATGAGTTAATATTATGAAGGCAAAGAGAGAACGAAAGGCTGTCAGAGGTATGTGGGTAGATTACTGTGACAATGTGGTTGTCAGTGTGGTTATTATTATTATAAAGATCTCCACCAGAAAACACTGCCTCAGATCCAAGTTAACTTCTGGTTCCTTACTTACAGCGAACTGTACTGAATTCTAACTTTGCCCAGTTTTATCTGTGACTGAATCCCACACCTACCCCCGTACCCAGCTCTGGACACGTTCTCTCTGAACTGGTTCTCTGCTTCTGTATACCTCAGAATCTTGGTTTAAGTTCCTGAGATCCTTCCTCACAGGGTCCTTACCATGCTTGCTTAGCCATTTGTTTCTTGTCTACTCCTTCTTGGCCATGTTGGCCTCCCAGGGTTTTGGAATTAGTCTGTCTGCTGAAATTTTTCCACCAGACTGGGTTCATTTCAGCCACACATCCCTCAGAGTATGTGTGTGGCTCCTTCTTGACATCAGGTCTTTGCTTAAATATCACATCTTCAAGGGGCCCTCCCCTACTCACCTCCCTTCCCCATCCCCAGATTTTAAAAAGAACCTCAAACTCAGTCTCTTTCATAGTATTCACTTTAATTTCTGCATTGCAATTGTTATCTGGTATTTTTTCCCATGTGTTGACTATCTGTTTCTGACTCTTTCCACTAAGATGTAAGTTCCATGAGGTTTAAAGCCATGTCTGTTTTTCTCCCTGTTGTTTACATTCACAGTTCAGTTCAGTCGCTCAGTCGTGTCCGACTCTTTGCAACCCCATGAACCGCAGCACGCCAGGCCTCCCTGTCCATCACCAACTGCCAGAGTCTACCCAAACCCATGTCCATTGAGTCGGTGACGCCATCCAGCCATCTCATCCTCTGTCGTCCCCTTCTCTTCCTACACTCACTGCCCAGACCATTTTTTGGAACATAGTAAATTATCAGTAAATATAAGATTAATGAATGGATGAATGAATATCTCTATCAGCTGACCATAAATTCCTGCTCTCCAGATTCTCAAGGCCAGTAAGATTCCTTTGCTTTCAGTTAACTTCTAGTTTTCTCTTATGATCTACCCCACTGGTTGCCATACAAGTCACTAGATCCACATAAGCCTATAATTGAAGATCATCCATTATTTTACCCATCTCAATCCTTAACTCATACTTTATTAAATTAGCAATTTGACCCCTCTACTTTAGCCAACAACATTTAGTTGTCATCATTCAGCCAAACTTACTAATGTTTATCCTCGTCCCTTAACACAAGTCACTATCTTAGCTTTAGAATATGAATTTATTTTCAATGTCACTGAAGACCAAAATAAATTAATCATGTTTGCAAAGGTTGTTGTGGAGCACAGCTTAGCTCTTTCACCCCACCAACAGCTTAGACTGTGACACTGAAGTGCTGGATCCGCTGCTTTGGCGTTCATGGAATTGTCACAGAGTTGGACTGTGCTTGCTCAGTGGGTCAGCTGAGTGCTTGTGGGTCTCATTGCTTCAGCACCAAAACATCAAATGTCCACTGTTCTTAGTTTTCTTTTACTTGTTATTACAGAAAGTCCATTCTTTCCTCAATAGGCAGAGAAGGCAATGGCACCCCACTCTTGCCTGGAGAATACCATGGACAGAGGAGCTTGGTGGGCTGCAGTCCATGGGGTCGCTAAGAGTCAGACACGACTGAGCGACTTCACTTTCACTTTTCACTTTCATGCATTGGAGAAGGAAATGGCAACCCACTCCAGTGTTCTTGCCTGGAGAATCCCAAGGACGGGGGAGCCTGGTGGGTCACACATAGTCAGACATGACTGAAGCAACAGCAGCAGCAGCAGGTGCTTTTTCAATGTATCTTGTTTACAGTTTTGTAATTTATTTTCCCATAATTTTTAGAAGGCAAAAACACCCCAGATTTAGAAGAATCAGTGATATGTTTGTGACAGATAAGTGGTGAAAAGTAACATGTTACTGTATAAGACCCCAACTCAGCCAGGGCTTAGCTATAGAGGAAAGAAAGGAGGGGCCCACTTCAATCATATTAAGAGGCAGAAGATGAGAACTAGGTAAGTCTCAAAGTCAGAGACAGATTAGCAACATTTTTCGCTGGAGGCTGAGCTAACAAACTATTATTTTAGTGCTTATTATGTTTTCCTTGATTTGGTTCCAGAGTCTGAAGCAGAGCCAAGCAGTGCCCGTAGGTGTCAAAAAAGTCCAGCTATAAAGTTTGGAAAAAGGAAATGAGAAGGAGACAGGCAAGATATTATCCTCTTGGGTGCATCCTCTGGTTGGATCATACTCATTTGATCCCTATATTTATGAGGTCCATTTGCTCTTCTCTATTCCCACTTACATACACATATATGGTGCTGTACTCCTTTTCTTATGAGCCTGATCTTAACCTTGAATATTCTCATTGGAGCAGAATTTAATTTTAGTTATATTAACTCAAGATGGTATTTTCTTATTAGAAATTTAAGAGAATTTCTTGTAATTCTGAAAGCACTGAAAATTTATTCATCTACCATTGGTTTCCTTATAGAATCATAATCCTTCATCATTGCTGTTGTTCAGTTGCTCAGTGGTGTCTGACGCTTTGCAACCCCGTGGACTGCAGCATGCCAGGCTTCCCTATCTTTCACCATCTCCCAGAGCTTGCTCAAACTCATGCCATCCGACCATTTCATCCTCTGTTGTCCCCTTCTCCTTCTGCTTTCAGTCTTTCCCAGCATCACGGTCTTTTCTAATAAGTTGGTTCGTTGCATCAGATGGCCAAAGGATTGGAGCTTCAGCTTCAGCAACAGTCCTTCCAATGAATATTCAGGGTTGATTTCCTTTAGGATGGACTGGTTTGATCTCCTTGCAGTCCAAGGGACTCTCAGGAGTCTTCTCCAACGGCACAGTTCAAAAGCATCAATTCTTCAGCGCTCAGCTTTCTTTATGGTCCAACTCTCACATCCATACATGACTACTGGAAAAACCATAGCTTTGACTAGACAGACCTTTGTTGGCAAAGTAATGTCTCTGCTTTTTAATATGCTGTCTAGGTCGATCATAGCTTTTCTTCATATAAGCTGCCAATCATTCAGTTGATTGAATATTAAGAGCTTAACTATATAGACCAGGCTTCCCAGGTGGCACTAGTGGTAAAGAATCCAACAGCCAATGCAGAAGACACTACTCACAGGAGCTTGAACCTACTGTGAACTGCACCTATGAGGGATCTAGAATGCGTGCTCCACATGAAAATCATCCCAGGAGCATTGCCTTCATTCTCCAGTCGATAGAAAAATTGTCTTCTGTGAAACCAATCCCTGGTGCCTAGAGGGTTGGGCACCACTGATTTAGATGACTTTCATCTCTTTTACATTAGTTTGTGTAAGAGGTAAAGTACTGTCCCGGAATTTAGCTAAACTTATTTTCAATTATGGGCTTCTCTCATAGTTCAGTCAGTAAAGAATCTGTCTGTAACGCAGGAGACTCGGGTTTGATTCCTGGGTCCAGGACTCCAGTATTCTTGCCTGGAGACTCCCATGACAGCGGAGCCTAGCAGGCTATAGTCCATGGGATCGCAAGAGTCAGAGATGACTTAGCAAGTAATCCAGAACCACCATTTTCTGTTATAGTTCTATTTTTCATATTGATTCATACTCAAGTCTCTTCTTTTTGGGTTCATTCTTTCCCTGTAGAATTTTTACCTCAGTCTCCCTTGAGGAGCTATAAATTATTTTTCTTGGAATCTTTTAAAAATTCTTGTGGCTCAAAAGATTTCAGTAGTAAGACTCTTTTCATCACTATGAGGCAATCTGTCAGCGAAAGCAGCGTAATCTTCACATTGCTAGGCTGCCACCCTGTATTTTCTCTCTTAACAAAACAAAAATGTATTTGTGGATTACCACAGCCCTTTTAATTCCCTTTTTTGTAAAATTTATTCATGCATTCAATAAGCCTTATTCAAACCTTTATTACATACCAGTAACCAAGGAGGAATATTGAAGTAAAGGATGACTCAATACTTTCCTTCCAAAAGCTTGTAATCTAGTTGGGGATATAAAAATACATACATGCATTAAAAAAAAAGTAATGACAATAATAATAACAGTAGCAATAACATTCTTATGGAGATTTACCATCGTTAGGGAACATTCTCTTATTTGATCCTATAATCCTGTGAAATGGATATTACCCTGCCCATTTTACATATGAGGAAACCAAAGCCTTTGCCGCTAAAACAGAAACATTTAAGACAATTATCTATGTATTCACCTAAAAATAAGAATAATAGCTTAATTAATAAGAGCATTGATATATTTTAGGGATAAACAAGATTCTCCAGCCAAAAAAACAATTAGCAGGAAGAGTAGCATTATTGGATATTTTTGCAAATTTCTGTACTGTCTGGCTGAAGAGAGGATGTCTAGATTCTTATACTGTCCCTGGTCTGTTCATTGCAGTATATTGCTTCAGTTAAAGTGTACAAAGAAAATCCAGCTGCACTCAGATATGCCACTGGGAAAGAGAAATATTTTAATAGCTCTTTAACAATTACCTTTGGGCTTCCCCGGTGGTGTAGTAATTAAGAATCCACTTGCCAGTGCAGGGGATTTGGGGTCGATCCCTGCTCTGGAAAGATTCCACATGCCAAGGAGCAACTAAGCCCTTCTGCTACAACTACTGAACCCACTCTCTAGGGCGCATGCTCTTGCAAGAAGAGAAGCCACCACAGTGAGAAGCCTGTGCACTGCAACTAGAGAATAGCCCTGCTCACCATAACTAGAGAAATCTCATGTGCAGCAACAAAGACCCAGCACAGCCCAAATGAAATTAAACAATTACCTTTGCTGCCACTCCACAATTTAATATTCTTAAATGTGAGTTGAAATGTGGACTCTGAAACCAAATATCAATAAACTTTTTGTACTTTTTCTTATGTTCAAATTCATTGGCTTGTCTTATGCTTGAATAGATTTTTTTACTCATGCATGATTTTGTGGCAAATGTGTTTGTCTTTGCAAAATATTGGTTGATTGAGTCACATACTCTTTAAAACATTGGCACACTTCATTATAGAAAATGAAAGGTCACATTTGTTAATATTACTACCTATCTCATCAGAAAAGCTTTTAGGTATTTGGAAACTGTCAAGCTCACAGTGCTGGATATAAGTTTTCCAAAATTCTGATTTTCATATGAAACTTCAAATGTTATTGTCAACAAACATTGTTAGCTGTTTTCCTTGAAATGACAGTCTCACTTCATTCATTTTTGAGAGTGAATGCCAAAAATTAAAGTCAAAATAACCATAATCTGTCAGTCAGTGGACCTTTCAATTAAAAATGGTAGTTTCTAAAAAAATGTGACTATTTTAGCTCAAAGCTCAGACAACTGTACACAAGCTTTTTCCTTGAAACACCATCATATTCAGGGAAAAGAACTGTTTTATGTATTCTGTTTGTATCACATAGAATATTAAAAAGCAATATACTCAAAAGTTGAGGTTTATTCATAACAAAATTACTGTATTTTACTACTTCATAAAGGGCATTTTTAAATAATGCTGGCTTTTTTTTTTTTTTTTAACTGAGATTGTATGGTAGTAAAGGGTTCAGTGATTATAATGAGTAGTAGTACTAGCAGTGAAGAGTACAGTGACTTCTAATAATGGTTAAATAGGGCTTCCTTGGTGGCTCAGCAGTAAAGAATCCACCAGCCATGCACTGGATGCTGGTTAGATCCCTGGGTCAGGAAGATCCCCTGGAGAAGGAAATGGCAACCCACTTCAGTCTTCTTGCCCAAGAAATCCCATGGACAGAGGAGCCTGGCAGGTTTCAGTCCAGGGGGTTGCAAAAGAGTCAGACCCAACTTATGACTAAACACAATGATTAAATGAATAATGGGCAATTAACACCCTAGCATTGTTATGAAAATGTTTCTCCCTGTGGACTTCTTAATGGAATTTGGGGACCCCTAAGTACTGTTGCTGTAGAACATCTGATAATAGCTGAGGTTTATGGACTTTTCCTACATGCCAGGACCTATTCTAAACACTGAGTTATTTTAAATCTGGATGTGACGTCATTTTTACTTCAGTGAGAATTTTAAATGTGTCAAAGTGGAAGAATATAATACTTTTTAACAAAACACATCCAGTAAATGCTCTCAGTAACTCTTTTCCCATACATTTCATTGAGAAAATGGGCATACAGCACTGTGTAAGTTTGAAGTGTATGGCAAAATGATTTGACTCACATACATCCCAAAATGATTATCACGAAAAATGTGGAGAATATTCATCATCTCATGTGGATTCAAAATTAAAGAAATAGAAAAAAATACAGGTTTTTTTCCCTTGTGATGAGAACTCTTAGGATTTATCTGCTCCCCTAAATATTATATAACATACAGTAGTGTTAATAATATTTATCATGTTGTACATTACATCCATAGTACTTGTTTATCTTATAACTGGAAGTTTATACCTTTTGACCACCTCCATCCAATTCTCCCACCTCCTACCCGCAACCTTTGGTAATTATGTGTTCAGTTGTGTCCAACTCTTCGCAACCCCATGGACTGCAGCCCACCAGGCTCCTCTGTCCACAGGATTTCCCAGGCAAGAATACTAGAGTGGGTTTCCATTTCCTCCTCCAGGGGTTCTTCCTGACCCAGGGATTAAACCCATGTCTTCTGTATCTCCTGCATTAACAGGCATATATCTGATCTATTTATCTATGAGTTTTGTTTGTTCTTGCCTTACAATTGACCTATAACACTATATTTGATCCTAGTATGCAACATAGTGATTCAATATTTCTGTACATTTCAAAATGATCACCATGTTAAATCTAGTTACCATCTGTCACTATACAAAGATCTTGTATAAGTATTGGCTATATTTCCCATAATGTACGTTTTATAACCATCATTCATTTTGTAACTGGAAGTTTGTTACCTCTCAATCTCCCTTACCTATTTCTCTTGTCTCCCCACCCCCTCCCATCTGACAACCACCCGCTTGGTCTTTGTACCTATGATTCTGTTTCTGTTTAGTTACATTTGTTCATTTGTCTTGTTTTTTAGATTCCACGCGTGAGATCATGCAGTATTTGTATTTCTCTGTTAAACTTATTTCACGTAGGATAATACCTTCTAGATCTGTCTATCATGTTTTCACAAATGGCAAGACCATTTTTTTCATGGCTGAAGCTATACAGTCTACATCTTCTTTATCCACGTGTCTACTGATGGCCACTTAGTTACTTTCCATATCCTGGCGATTGTAAATAAAGCTGCAGTGAACCTGGTGGTGCATGTATCATTTAGAATGAATTTTTTTCCCTTTGTATAAATACCCAGGAATAAACTGGCTGGGCTGATTCTCTGGCATTAGTCTCAGCAATACTTTTTTGGATACATCTCCCCAGGCAAGGGAAACAAAAGCAAAAATAAACAAATGGGACTACAGCAAACTCATTTTTTTAGGAACTTTCATACTGTTTCCATAGTGGCTGCACCAATATTCCCACCAACAGTGTACAAGAGTTTTCTTTTCTCCACATCTCCGTCAATACTTGTGATTTGTTGTCTTTTTGATAATAATCATTATGACAGGTGTAAGGTGATATCTCACTGTGGTTTTGACTTGCATTTCCTTGATGATTAGTGATGCTGACCATCTTTTCATGTACCTGTTGGCCATCTGTGTGTCTTCTTTAGAAAAATGTCTATTCATTCCTTTTATCCATTATTTAATCAGGTTATTTGTTATTTTGATATTGAATTATATGCGTTTTCTGTATATTTTGGATATGAACCCCTTATTGCATATATCATTTGCAAAAATCTCTCATTCAATAGGCAGTCTTTTTGTTTTGTTGATAGTTTCCTTCACTGTAAGAAAGCTTTTTAGTTTGACATAATCCCATTTTTAAAATTTTCACTTTTGTCTCCCTTGCCTGAGGATATATATGCAAACAACTATTGCTAAGATCAACACCAAATAATGTGCTGCCTGTGTTTTCTTCCAGGAGCTTTATGGTTTTAGATCTTACATTTAGGTCCAGTTTGAGTTTATTTTTAGGCATGGAATAAGAAAGTGATCTTGTTTGATTCTTTTGCATTTGGCTGTACAATTTTCTCAACACTGATTGCTGAAGAGGTTTTCTTTTCTCCACTGTATATTCTTGCTTCCTTTGTTGGGGATTAACTGACTTGGTCTATGTGGGTTTATTTCCTCCTCTCCATTCTGTTCCATTAATCTGTATGTCTGTTTTTTGCCAGTACCATGCTGTTTTGATTACTGTAGCTTTGTCGTATTGCTCTCAGTAACTTGAAATCTAAAGTATATACTTTTAAATGATATGCATTGGTAAACTGTAATAAACCAACATTTTTGTGGGACTGTAAGTAGAATAAAATTTCCCCAGTTCTTAGCAAGAATTTCTCCCATTGGCAAAACAATTAACAAAGGATTTTAAAGAGAATTGTGCCTACTTGGTGTTACAGCAATTTTAGGAAGACCCAGTTCCTATCCTTAAGAAATTTATTTAAGCTCAGAATTGGATTCTAGTCCAAGGTCTGCTATTTTGTGGTGCATAATACAAATCACTAACTGTTGGGTTGCTGGAGTATTAAAGGAAGAATTTTAAAGTATGTCAGTCAGTCAGTTCAGTCGCTCAGTTGTGTCTGACTCTTTGCGACCCCATGAATCGCAGCACGCCAGGCCTCCCTGTCCATCACCAACTCTTGGAGTTCACCCAGACTCACGTCCATCGAGTCAGTGATGCCATCCAGCCATCTCATCCTCTGTCGTCCCCTTCTCCTCCTGCCCCCAATCCCTCCCAGCATCAGAGTCTTTTCCAATGAGTCAACTCTTCGCATGAGGTGGCCAAAGTACTGGAGTTTCAGCTTTAGCATCATTCCTTCCAAAGAAATCCCAGGGCTGATCTCCTTCAGAATGGACTGGTTGCATCTCCTTGCAGTCCAAGGGACTCTCAAGAGTCTTCTCCAACACCACAGTTCAAAAGCATCAATTCCTCGGCGCTCAGCCTTCTTCACAGTCCAACTCTCACATCCATACATGACCACAGGAAAAACCATAGCCTTGACTAGACGAACCTTTGTTGGCAAAGTAATGTCTGTGCTTCTGAATATGCTATCTAGGTTGGTCATAACTTTTCTTACAAGGAGTAAGCGTCTTTTAATTTCATGGCTGCAGTCACCATCTGTAGTGATTTTGGAGCCCAGAAAAATAAAGTCTGACACTGTTTCCACTGTTTCCCCATCTATTTCCCATGAAGTGGTGGGACCAGATGCCATGATCTTCGTTTTCTGAATGTTGAGCTTGAAGCCAACTTTTTCACTCTCCACTTTCTCTTTCATCAAGAGGCCTTTTAGTTCCTCTTCACTTTCTGCCATAAGGGTGGTATCATCTGCACATCTAAGGTTATTGATATTTCTCCTGGCAATCTTGATTCCAGCTTGTGCTTCTTCCAGCCCAGCGTTTCTCATGATGTACTCTGAATATAAGTTAAATAAGCAACCATTAAAAGAAAACCCAAAGCCTGCTCAAATTCTAAGGCAAGAGTTATTAAGGATTGTTCAGTGAGACATTCTCCTATGGAAATGGCTAGTAAGAGGGCGTTTGGAAAACAGGCATTTAGCCGTTGGAAAATAGAAGATTTTTAGGTCTTATGGAGACATCAGTGAATAACAACCACACTAATCTAGATAGTCTAAGTAATAAAGAAAAAACAACAAATGGAAAACTCGTTTCTCTAGGCCTGGCACTATACCATTTTATCTCTCTTGTTTGCTAAAAGTTAGTTTCTTATTCTGTAAAACTGATCTAATAATACTGGCCTAAATGATTTAGGATTATCTAGAGCTGTCAGTATAGTAGAATTCCAAGATAGCACATTCCTGGCTAGAACGAGTCAAATTACAAGACAGTTTTCGTGTCACAGAGTCTAAATATCAGAATAAAGGATCAAAGGTCCCAAATCAACCTCTAAAGTTTCCTGCAATTACTGAGTTTCATTGTAACCTGGGAGCATGGAACGTAATGTATCCTCCATCATCATCATCACATCCAGGAAAAAGGCCCATCAGACGAAACGTAGGGAAATGACATAGCATTCTCGCACAGGTCAGCAGGGGGTGTCACTTCACCAGCCTTCTTGTCGTCCTGTAAGCTCCTATAGTTGGAGAAGAGATCTTTGAATGAACAAAGCATTCCAGTGAAATTCACCCAGGACAGCTGTGACTCTTCTCATTTTATTCCCTTCTAAAATGACAACCCACTCCAGTATTCTTGCCTAGAGAATCCTGTGGACAGAGAAGCTTGGTGGGCTGCCATCTATGGGGTCACACAGAGTCGGACACAACTGAAGCGACTTAGCAGCATTAATCTCATGTTTCCTTATAGTTTTCAGAACTATCTTTCTAGACTTCTGTAGAAAATTAATATATTGCTACATAAATAAATTTTGTTCCTGGACTCAGTTCCTATCTGTGTGTGGGCAGGGTGGGGGGTGGGGGGCGTTCCCAAACCAATGAGCAATTCTCAGATGCCAGCAAGGTGTCCAAGAAGTCAATTCATTTCTGGCCCTATCTAACTGGAGATTGAATCAGATTCCACTGGAAAAGAGCTCAGTTCCACCATACCCTCCTCCACTTCAGATGTCAGTCTTGGGTCCAACTGGTTACCTGTGCTTCTGACCAATTGGTGATAAATCAAAGGTTCCTATCACCCCATCCTTGGGTTTCATTAGCTTGTTAGAATGGCTCACAGGATTCAAGAAAGTCCATTCACTCTCTCAATCACTGATTTATTACAAAGGATATTAAAGGATATGAGCCAGCCAGACAAAGGGAAACATAGAGTGGTAAGGAGGTGGGGAAGGGGTCCCACACAAAGAGGCGTTGTCCTTGTGGAGCATGGGGCCTGACACTGTGGTGCATGGAAATGTTCTTATAAGAACTTGTTATGACCGGATAAGGAATGGGTGAGGAACAGATGGATTTCAGAGATTTTTTAATTTTAATTGTTAAAAAAAAATTTTAAATGCTTATTTGGAGCCTGTTGCGAATAGCAAGACACCTGTTTTACCCATTTCATCTTTGTGTCAAAGAAACATTTTCAGAAACTGAGCACAAGAGAGCAATTATTATAACAAAGATACTCTTATTTTTCAGGGTATTTCAAAGGTTTTGAGAACTACAAGTCAGAAACTATAGATGAAAATAAAATATATATATGAGAAATATATTTAACCAAATACATATATATGACCAGGGTTCGATCCCTGTGTCAGGAAGAGCCCCTGGAGAAGGGAATGGCAATCTATTCCAATATTCTTGCCTGGAGAATCCCATGGACACAGGAGCCTGGCGAGCTACAGTCCATGGTATCACAGAGTCAGACATGACTGACGTGACTGAGTACACAGCACTCACACACATATATGACCAAATATAAATATTTCTTATAAATCACAATATTGCAACAAAATTATTTAAAATTCTCAGCTTATATTTTACAAACATGTCCTTATTTTTTAGTCACTGTCACAAAACTCAACTCATTCTAAAACAGAATTAAAGCAAATTTCTCATTCTTTAAAATAAGGGGGATGATTTGGGAGAATGACATTAAAACATGTACAATATCATATAAGAAACGAATCGCCAGTCCAGGTTTGATGCAGGATACAGGAAGCTTGGGGCTGGTGCACTGGGATAACTCAGAGGGATGGTATGGGGAGGGAGGTGGGAGGGAGGTTCAGGATGGGGAACACGTGTACAACCGTGGCAGATGCATGTTGATGTATGGCAAAACCAATACAATGTTGTAAAGTAAAAAAAATAATAATTAAAAGAAATAAAATAAAATATATTTTTTAAAAAGCAGAAAAAAATCAGAGTCAGCCCAGGAAAAACTATAGAATTCCTCAAGTGATACGGAGCATTATAGACTGTAACTATAGAAGAACTTTAGAATAGTGGTTGTTGGAACAAATAAGCAAAGTTTTCCTCAATAAAATTTAAGTCAAGTATTAAGAGACACAACTCATGCTATAGAGTTGCATCTTGGTACAACATATCATATGGGAAGCTGGTAAAGATTCACACAGTCAGGGCAAGTGTATCAAGTCTGGTTAGGAGTGAGTGAGGAACAGATGGCTTTAGGAGATTTTGCCGTTTTTAATTGTTTAAAAAAAAAGAAAATTTAAGTGCTTATTTAGAGGCAAATATAAAACAGCTTACAATTTGTTTCTTTTTAACTTTATTTTAAATTTTATTTTTAAAATGTTATTAAAGTATAGTTGATTTAGAGTGTGGTATTAATTTCTGCTGTACAGCAAAGTGATTCAGTTATCCACATATATACATTCTTTTTCATATTCTTTTCCATTATGGCTTAGCAGAGGATGTTGAGTATAGTTCCCTGTGCTATACAACAGGACCTGGTTGTTTACCTATCCTGTATATATTTAGTTTACATCTGCAAATCCCAAACTCCCAATTCTTCCCTCCCCAGTTCAGTTCAGTTCAGTCGCTCAGTTGTATCCGACTCTTTGCGACCCCATGAATTGCAGCACGCCAGGCCTCCCTGTCCATTACCAACTCCTGGAGTTCACTCAAACTCATGTCCATAGAGTTGGTGATGCCATCCAGCCATCTCATCCTCTGTCGCCCCCTTCTCCTCCTGCCCCCAATCCCTCCCAGCATCAGAGTCCTTTCCAATGAGTCAACTCTTCAAATCAGGTGGCCAAAGTATTGGAGTTTCAGCTTTAGCATCATTCCTTCCAAAGAACACCCAGGGCTGATCTTCAGAATGGACTGGTTGGATCTCCTTGCAGTCCAAGGGACTCTCAAGAGTCTTCTCCAACACCACAGTTCAAAAGCATCAATTCTTTGGCACTCAGCTTTCTTCCCAACCCTGCAATTTTTTTAAGTCTTAAAAAAATTTATGGGGGAAGAAGCTATTTGAAGGAGCTAGTGAGGGAAAAGCCTGCACTCTTCCCATTCATGGGAGAAGGAAATGGCAACCCACTCCAGTACTCTTGCCTGGACAATCCCATGGGCGGAGGAGCCTGGAAGGCTGCAGTCCATGGGGTCGCTAAGAGTTGGACACGACTGAGCGACTTCACTTTCACTTTTTACTTTCATGCATTGGAGAAGGAAATGGCGACCCACTCCAGTGTTCTCGCCTGGAGAATCCCAGGGACAGGGGAGCCTGGTGGGCTGCCGTCTATGGGGTCTCACAGAGTCGGACACAACTGAAGCAACTTTGCAGAAGCAGTAGCAGCTTCCTATTCACTTTATGCACCAACGGAAACCAGGACGCTGGGCTGTGCTTTCTCTGTTGCCACAGCTAGGATCTGGACAATTGTCCTTAGCAACTACTGATTCCCCCAGATGACTGCAACTCAATCAACTTTAGCAACTCATGTATTTAAGAGAATGTAGAAAGTAAGTTAATTACTTAATGTCTTTTGCATTAATAAACACAGCTCCGACCCTCTCATGATGTACTTTGCAGAAGCAGTTTTCATCAGCTTGGTTATTTTCCTCCTCAAGTGGGCCAGGCAATCTGGATCCAGGGGTGAATTGGTATAATTCATGAACTTTTAAATAATCAGGAAGGGAGAAATTCTTCTCTTTCTAGGTTCTTTTGACAGGTCTAAAAATTAAAATGACATGAAACAGGGACTTCCCTTGTTGTGCAGTGGGTAAGAATCTGCCTACCAATGCAGGGAACATGGGTTTGATCCCTGGTCCAAGACATATCCCACATGCCTTGGAGCAACTTGGCCCATGCTCTGCAACAAGAGAAGTCACCACAATGAGAAACCTTCACACCGCAACCAGAAAAAGCCTGCACAGAGCAATGAAGACCCAGCACAGCCAAAAATAAAATCAATCAATCTATAAAATTTTTTTTAAGACATGAGACAGATTAACTAACAGAAGTTTAATAAGATGTATTTATGGGAAAGATACCACAAGACTGAGCAAGTTACTAAAATGGCTAAACAAGTCACTTAAATACTACCTTCAGCTAAATACAAAAGAGGAAGTTGAGAGTAGTGGTTTGGAACCTCAAGTAGGAGGAAGGTAATTTATATGCAGGTCGGCAAACAAATGTTTGGTAAACAAATGCACGCGGAGCCCTGGGAGACAATGAGACACAGAGCTGCCTCTGGTCTCCAGGCCCGACCTAAAGCTTCCCCCTGTACTTAGTCCATGTTGTTGGTGGTGGTGCTTGTTCACTAAGTCGCATCCAACTCTTTTGCAACCCCATAGACTCTACCCACCATGCTCCTCTGTCCATGGGATTTCCCTGGCAAGAATAGTGGCTGCTAAGTTGCTTCAGTTGTGTCCGACTCTGTGCAACCCCAGAGACGGCAGCCCATGAGGCTCCCCCGTCCCTGGGGTTCTCCAGGCAAGAACACTGGAGTGGGTCGCCATTTCCTTCTCCAATGCATGAAAGTGAAAAGTGAAAGTGAAGTCACTCAGTCGTGTCCGACTCCCAGTGACCCCATGGACTGCAGCCCTCCAGGTTCCTCCATCCATGGGATTCTCCAGGCAAGAGTACGGAGTGGGGTGCCATTGCCTTCTCCAAAGAATACTGGAGTGAGTATTCTTCTTTCTGCAGGAGATCTTCCCGACCCAGGGATGGAACCTGCATCTCCTGCATTGGCAGGCAGATTCTTTACCACTGAGCCCCCAGGGAAGCCCATTTAACCCAACTCTTTGCAAATATATCAGATGGTAGCTCTATTTGAGGAATAGGTCTTCTTTCTAAATTCTTCTAAGCAGTTAGCGGGGAGATCAAAGTTTCTTTCTGTTTTTTGGCCTTGATTATTTTCAGCTCAAAAATTATCCATACTGAAAAGATATTTTGGGGTGGAAAATTTTGCTTCTCTACAAAACAAAGGTGAATATTTCCAAAGAAAAGGAATCTATAAGTATGGCACAAAATTGTTTTAATTTTATCCTACCTTTGCATCCAATAATCTACCTATATATACACAGTCAACCTAAGTAATATATATTTTCTATCTATTCAACATAGATGACAAGACCTGAAACTGTGAAAGTAAAAATATTAGGTGCCTGGTGATATTATAATGACAAATTGATTCATTATATGTTTGAAAGAAAGTTCACATCCTGGGTGATTTATGTTCACATTGCTGGAAACTAGTTATTTCAAAGCACTTACAGTTACTTTCAGGTCTATGCCTCTTTCCTTAATGAGAGATGAGATTAAACTGTGTGGTCCCAGTGGGTATCTGAAAGAATAAATACTGCTGAAGTTGAGGGGATAATAATGAATAGGAGTTTGGAGAACCTTTAAAACAAACATCTAAGCTTCTCATTTGAAAGTTTTGCTCATTGCTGTTGTTAACTTCTGGAGCTAAAAATAATTTTGTCTGGCCCTTCTGAGACAATATCACTGAAACCATGGTGTGAACTACGAGTATCCAAACTCACTGATGTGAGTATCATAAAATGTGCTGGAAATGAATAAGCCAAATTTTTTCCAAAGTAGTCTATAAATTAAAGTATTTACGAAAGCGCACCAGAGACCCCATTCAGAACAAGGGAGCCGCCTGCACAATTACTCTGAGTGAGGTTTTTCTACTCAGTATGTTGTCAGAGGCCTAGGTCCTCATAACAGGATTTTGCAATTTGGTAATTCCCTTGGGAAAAAGGAAATAATAATGTTGTTACTCTTTAACCATGGACAAGTTTTGAAATGATTGAATAGAGCATTCAGAAACATAATCAACTATGCTGTTTCAAGGCTGGACACGGTTATTACGCAGTCATTTTCTGAAGGGCATACAAGGTTATTCATACCATTGCCTCTTGATTACCTACTCTCCCTAGCCCCTGGTTGTTGTATTTTAACCAATATCCACATTGGACACACATAAGAGTATTGGAGTTTCAGCTTCAGTATCAGTCCTTCCAATGAATATTCAGGACTGATTTCCTTTAGGATGGACTGGTTGGATGTCCTTGCAGTCCAAGGGACTCTCAAGAGTCTTCTCCAACACCACAGTTCAAAAGCATCAGTTCTTCGGCACCCAGCTTTCTTTATAATCTGTATAAGAAAAGTAAAGCCTTGGTTTCAGGCAAGATTACTGGGAAGCCTGTCTCCAGTCGCCTGATCCCCTCTGCACTTTTCCTCATTCACGGTGCCTCTTTCTCTGATCTGGCTTCCTGACCACCCGAGTAGACACTTTTTTCTTTTACCATCTAGTGGCCAAACAACTCCATGAGGATACTATCTGATTTATAGAGTCACATAAAAGTGTATTTGAAGGATTGCGTGTGCTCAGTCGCTCAGTCGTGTCTGACTCTTTGAGACTCTTTGGATTGTAGCCACCAGGCTCCTCTTTCCATGGGATTTTTCAGTCCATTTTCTCCTTCAGGGAACCTCCCCACCCAGAGATTGTACCCATATCTCCTGTATCTCCTGCATTGCAGGTGGATTCTTTACTACTAAGCCATGATTACCATTCCTGAAAGTATTTGCATCAAGAAATATATACTTTTGGGGACTTCCCCGTTGACCAGTGGTTAAGAATCTGCTTTGCAATGCAGGGACTGTGGGTTTGAGCCCTGATTGGGGAACTAAGATCTCATATCCACCAGGGCAACTAAGCCCATACACGTCAATTAGAGCACAAACAAAGACCCATTGCAGTCCCCTCCACAAAATATATATATATATATATGCTCTTTTTTTCAGATTATTTTCCTTTATAGGAAATATAATTATATACTGCAATTATATTGTATATTGTATCTATATATTGTATATTACATATTGTAATATATTGATATATTTATGTAATTATTGTAATATATTATAATATATATTAATGTAATGTATATTTTAATATTGTAATATATATTGTATATTATATATTGTAATATATAATTATTACAAAATACTGAGTATAGCTCCCTGTGCTATACAGTAAATTCTTGCTGGTTATCTATTTTATATACAGTAATGTTGTATGACACAACATTACTATATATAAGGAGAGTGAAAAAGTTGGCTTAAAACTCAACATTCAGAAAACAAAGATCATGGCATCTGGTCCCATCACTTCATGGGAAATAGATGGGGAAACTGTGGAAACAGTGTCAGACTTTATTTTTTTGGGCTCCAAAATCACTGCAGATGGTGACTGCAGCCATGACATTAAAAGACGCTTACTCCTTGGAAGAAAAGTTATGACCAAATTAGATAGTATATTGAAAAGCAGAGACATTATTTTGCCAACAAAGGTCCCTCTAGTCAAGGCTATGGTTTTTCCTGTGGTCATGTATGGATGTGAGAGTTGGACTGTGAAGAAAGCTGAGCACCGAAGAATTGATGCTTTTGAACTGTGGTGTTGGAGAAGACTCTTGAGAGTCCCTTGGACTGCAAGGAGATCCAACCAGTCCATTCTGAAGGAGATCAGCCCTGGGATTTCTTTGGAAGGAATGATGCTAAAGCTGAAACTCCAGTACTTTGGCCACCTCATGCGAAGAGTTGACTCATTGGAAAAGACTCTGATGCTGGGAGGGATTGGGGGCAGGAGGAGAAGGGGACGACAGAGGAT
>NW_011494894.1:4108833-4131716 GCF_000754665.1 Bison bison bison
GATGAGATGGCTGGATGGCATCACTGACTCGATGGACGTGAGTCTGGGTGAACTCCAAGAGTTGGTGATGGACAGGGAGGCCTGGCGCGCTGCGATTCATGGGGTCACAAAGAGTCGGACACAACTGAGCGACTGAACTGAACTCATACACATATATAAGATTCCACATATGGGTGACCTTGTATGGTATTTGTCTTCCTCTGTCTGATTTACTTCACTTAGTATAATAATCTCTACAGAGAAGGCGATGGCACCCCACTCCAGTACTCTTGCCTAGAAAATCCCATGGACGGAGGAGCCTGGTAGGCTGCAGTCCATGGGGTCACTAAAGTCAGACATGACCGAGCAACTTCACTTTCACTTTCATGCGTTGGAGGAGGAAATGGCAACCCACTCCAGTGTTCTTGTCTAGAGACTCCCAGGGATGGCGGGGCCTGGTTGGATACCGTCTATGGGGTCGCACAGAGTCGGACATGACTGAAGCGACTTAGCAGTAGCAGTAGCAGTAGTATAATAATCTCTAGATCTATCCATGTTGTTGTAAATGGCATTATTTCATTCTTTTCATGGCTGTGTAATACTACATCATATAAATATAATCATATTTTTTTTCCATTCATCTGTTTATGGACATTTAAGTTGCTTCCATGTCTTGGCTATTGTAAACAGTGCTGCAGTGAACATTAGGGTGCATATATCTTTTTAATAATAATTATTTTCTGGATATATACCCAGGAGTGGAATCATGTGAACTATGATCACATCATAGTTTTGAGTTTTAGTTTTTTAAGGAACCTCCATACTGTTCTCCATAGTGGCTGTGTCAGTTGACATTCTTATCAACAGTGTAGGAAGGTTCCTTTAAAAAATACAAACGAGTATAAAGAAATGAAATAGAATGACATTTCAAATGTAGTTTGGGTGAAAGGGCTTGGGGACTGGTAGAAGCAGTGGTGAAAATACAAAATGGTAGCTTCTGTGCACTGTGTAGAGATGTATCTAACGTATTTATACACAGGCCCTTGTCTTTATACCACAGTCTTACTAATTATTGAAACTGGCATTATGGAAAGAGCTTTAGATCAAGAATGAAGATCTGACGTATAATTCTAGGTTTTCTCACCCTATCTGAATGATTCAGACTGACTTACTTGTTACTTCATTTCCACAGCAACTTCCTTTTAGCTGTTTTATTTTTATTTTTTATTTATTTATTTTTTTTAGGTTTGAGTTTCTATTTTTTTTTATTTTATTTTTAAACTTTACATAATTGTATTAGTTTTGCCAAATATCAAAATGAATCCGCCACAGGTATACATGCGTTCCAGTTATTGTGTGCAGTATAAAATAAAAAACATCCTTCCAAATTAGCAAATACTGAAGTCTAACAGAACACTCTATTAGCATCTCTTGGCTGAATTAAAATGCTGCCTTCCTGTGAAATTTCCTATTGTTGAACCCCGTCAAGAGTTCCATTCATAAATCCAAATGACGTAATTTAAAATGAGTTATGACTGCCTATTCAAACTCCTACAGAGGCTCTGAGGTGATAAGGTATCTTTTGAAAGGGACTGTTCCTCCCAAGGAATTTAGAACCTAACAAAGAATAAGGTAAGTAAGTGTTTACTGATGTTTTGGAAACCAGAAAGCAACTGAGTTCAGTGAGTGAGCAGATAGTCTAAGTACAATAGTAAAATGACTATAAAGATTCTTGAGATACACAACCTATTGGGTTTTATGTTTACCTGTTTTACTTTAAGAAGTTCTAATTTTTTGCTTAGGGGTCTTTTGCTTATTTATGATTACATAATTTCTTTAGTAAATAACAACTTTTGCTACTCTAAACTCCAGTTTATAATAGAAGGAAAAAGTGTGAAAAACACAAACAGCAACACACATCACCGAAGCACAAACTCATAAATGACCACAGCTCTGGAATGCATCATAAAAATACTTGACCATCAGACAAGGAAAAAATTAGCAGGTTGGGAAGAGAAGTTGACAGAATTGTCTACAGTGGTGATTAAAGTGACGGAGCCAAAACCTGGATGGAGGGGAGTTTGGGGGAGAATAGATACATGTATATATGAGGCTGAGTCCCTTTGTTGCCAACCTGCAGCTATCACAGCATAGTTAATCAGCTATACTCCAAGACAAATTTAAAAGTTAAAAAAAAAAGAAAGTGACTGAGCCCAACTTGGTCAAAAAGTTTGGCCAAGCTCTCTGAAGGAGTTAGGTATTAATTTGTAAGAGTCTTCTTTTATTCTTACATCCTCACATGAAAGCATAGAAAATTCGTTATGACTTTGTAAATGACTATAGTCTTGTACTTAATTTTTATAAGATACTCTTTGAAATAAGCAGGGTGTTTCTTTTTTCTCTTTATAATATTTTATAGACTAAAATTCTTTCCCTCAGATTACCTTTCAAGCTATCTAAAATTCCAAGTTGGAATTTTAGATACATAGTTGGACCTATGTATCCTGCTTTACTTGACATCTCTTAGATCTCTCAAAGGCACCTCAAACTCAGTGTGACAACACTTAAAACCACAACTGTTGTCTCATACCTGATTAGTGCCGCCTTTCTCAGTGAATGACATATGCATTCCATTGTCATCCTTGACAATTGTCACCATTGATACCTCCATCATCACGTCTGTTGATATAACTTTAAAAGTATCCCTTAAATCCATGTACACCTCTCTTGCTTTCCATTGTCACCACCTGTAATTCAAACAAGGTCTCCCAGAGTAGCCGCCTAATCTGGTTTTCCATAGAGTTTCTGTTTCTTACCATTGATCCCCTCCTCTGTGGGGAGATGGCAAGATGGAGATGGGGAGTGGTAAGATGTTTATTACCATTGATCCAGCCATCTGTAGGGGCTCATTAAAATATAAATCTCATTACATTACCTCACTTTGGCAAACTCTTCAAAAGTAATACATTTCTTTTCAAATAAAGAGAAGACTCCTTGACATGTTCTAGGAAGTTCTGAATGACCTAAGTCCAGATCACCTCAGCTCTGGCCTTCTCAACTGCTGTTTTCTTCCTCACGGTCCTCATTCAAACTTACGGCTTCTTTCCGATTCTGAATATGACAACATGTGTTGACAAGGGTGTGGAGAAATCAGAACTCTCTTATGATGCTGGCTGAAATGTAGAATGAAGTAGTCCCTCTTTAGAACAATTTGGTAGTTTCTCAAAATGTTAAGCACAGAGTTCTCCCTAACCTACCAATTTCACTCATAGGTATCTACAAGAGAAATTGTTTAAGATGTTCACAAAAGACTTGTACATGAATATCCATACGTATCCATTCACAAAATTCATACATATTTAGTTTTATTCATTACAGGCAGAGCATGGAAACAGCCCAAATGCCCATCAACCTGATAAATGGATAAACAGAATGAGGTATACAATGGAGTATTATTCAGAAATGAATGTGAATGAAGTGATACAGGCTACAACATGTATGAGTCTTAGAAATATATTAAGTGAAAGAAATCGATTACAAAGGACCAAATACTATATGATTCCATTTAGATGAATTGTCCAGAAGAGACAAATACAGAAAGACCAAAATTAGATTCGTAGTTCTAGAGGCTGGAGGGGAAGAGGAACATGGAGAGTGACTACTTAATGGATAATGGGGTTTCTTTGGGGGCTGCTTAAAATGTTTGAAAGTTAGGTTCTAATAATTGTTGCACATCTCTCAGAATGTATGGAAAACCACCATGCATGCACACTAAAGGAGTGAATTTTATGGTATATGAATTATATCTAAAAACTGTTATAAAAATAAGTGCAACATATTAGCTAGTGGAAATCTAATAATATGTACAAAATGTAGGGGTGCATGGACTGTGGAAAGGCATGGAACAGAGTTCATGGGATAGATGATGTGAAGTTTGAATTACTTGTCTTTCACCCAACCTTATCTGTCGACACCTTGGGAGTCAGTTTCATCAGGCTTTGGCTCCCCAGACACATAAATATTAAAAAAAAATAACCATAGTGTTTAGTGTCGAATGGAAAATATGTTCCAAAACTTTCAAGCATGTAATTGCCAGGAGGTTAAGCTTCAGGCGAATCTAATTTCTCCAGCTAGATCTCTAATAGAGGTCATCACAGCAGGTCAGCTACACCTGAGTTTATTCAGTGATTTTTTTTTTTTTCCTCTCTCTCTCTCTTCAAAGACTCATAAATACAAGAATTGCCAGGAGACAAGAACCTCTCAAACATTTTATTCTCACAGGATGTTGAATAAGTAGTCTTTAAAACTCACTTCATTTATCTGGTTAACTGTGTAACCAAAACAGTTCAGGTCTCCAAATGTTTGCTCACATAATGAAAACCTAAACAATATTAAGTAGCGCACTAAAGACAGGAAATGCCTCCTGGAAACTGTTGTAATACCGAGCACTTTGGTACCATAGTCAAACTTCTCCAGTAGGAAATGTGGTCTCTTTTATCAATGCATATGCTCAGAAATTACAGCAATCAAATTCCTAATCTTCTCTCTATAAACTAAATCTGTGCAAAATAGAAAAAAAAAACTCTTAGACTGTCCAAGCCAGAGTTCATATATAGCATTAACCTAGGGCACGGTTTTTATGGTACTATTGGCTACTTGTTAGTACTGTTCCATCAATCTCACACAATGAGTAAATAATAACATGAAAAATGTAATTAAAAAATGTGAGAGTGTACTAAAGTCAAATTTTTATTGTAATCCAGGAAATGAAAAGCTTGCCATTCATTTCTCCTTGCATACCACTGGATCAAAGTAACAAGAACAAGTTGTTCTATTAATAACAAAAACCTGCATCACAAATTATACATATGTTTTGCGACCTTAAAATTTCCGGCAAGAGGAATGTCATGTCAAAGACCACTGTGATCACAAATGAATAGCAATCTATGGACCAGGAAGAAATGTGTCTTAGCAGAGTCAGTGACCAATCCCTGGATAATATTGGGAAACTGTATTTTGTAATATAATAGAAGTATGCTGAGTCAGAGTTGAAGTTAGCCTGTAATGATAGACTAGTAGAATCAGAAAACAATATGAACAAATGACATAATCCTCACATTTCCACTGACTCACTAAAGTTGACTATATCTTGACCTCCAGTGGGGATGTCAGCTGTACTCTGTTCTGCATAGGTCTCATACTGGACAAGAAGAGAGGAAAACAAAGTCCTGAAAAGTCTGGAATGGGGAAAGTTAAGCATTTTTGTGGGGTGCTCAGTCGTGTCCAACTCTTTTTGAACCCATGGACTGTAGCCTGCCAGGCTCTTCTGTCCATGGGATTCTCCAGGCAAGAATACTGGAGTGGGTTGCCATTTCCTCCTCCAGGGGATATTCCCAACCCAGGGATCGAACTGGCATCTCCTGCATTGGCAGGTGGATTCTTTACCACTGAGCCACCTGGGGAGGGTCAAGGAAAGTTCTTTATGACAGTTTGCCTGCCTAGTAGAATATCTACAGAAAAACTTATCTTGTATTGTGAATGTTAGTTTGCCATTAGTATTTGGTTTGTGCTATTAAACCTTTTTTATTGAGATTTATTTTACTGTAGCGAAGTAGATAGACTTCAAAGATACAGTTTTGACAAATGGATCAGCTCATGTAATCTACACCCTATCAAAATATAAAACATTTTTATGGGTCTGGAAAATTCTGGTTATGCCTCTTTCTAGTCAATTGCTTCTCGGCAAGAATAGCTTTGGTCAGATTTTTCATCACCATCAAAAAATACTTTTTGTACTACCAGTTTATGCAAATGTATATTTCTTTATGTCAGGATTCTTTCATTCTGTATAATACTGCTATGTGCATCTGTAATTTATTCCTTTTTATAGCTGAGTGGTATCCCATTGTATATTTGTCTATCCATTCTTCCATTAGTGGAAATCTACTCTGTTTCCTGGTTTGACCTATTAGAAATAAAACTACTGTGAATATTGTTGTACAAGTTTTCTTAGACATATTATTCTTTCTCTTGAATGAAACTGGACTTGCTGGATCATAGGGTAGAAGTATGTTTAAGTGTTTCAAAAACTACCAGTTTTCCAAAATAGATACCTCATTTTACACTTCCACCAACAATATTCTATTATTTGCTTTACACGTTCACCAACATTTGATTATGTCTTTTCATTTTAGTGTTTCTAGTGAGTGAGTGAGTGTTAGTCACTCAATTGAGTCTGACTCTTTGCAGCCCCATGGACTGCAGCCCACTAGGCTCCTCTGTGCATGGAATTCTCCAGGCAAGAATACTGGAACTGGGTCATTCCCTTCTCCAGGGGATCTTCCCGACTCAAGGATCGAACCTGGGTCTACCGCATTGCAGGCACATTCTTTACCGTCTTAACCACCAGGGAAGCCCAGCCATTCTAGTGGCTACATGTAATTATTTCACATGATACTTTTAATTGGCATTTTTCTAATGATTAAAGATGCTGAACATATTTTCATGTGCCTATTAACCATTTGTATATCTTCTTTGTGAAGTATCTGCAAGTCTGCTAGTCATTTTTATACTGAGCTGGTTATTTTTGTATTATTGAAATGTAGCTAACTTTCTATATTCTGAATACCAGTCCTTTTCTCAAATATATGTGTTGCAAGTATTTTTCTCCTTGCCTATGGTGTGTATATTCATTTTCTTAGTGTATATTCATTTTCTTAGTGATGAACAGAAATTTTGAATATTAACATTCAATTTATCATTATTTCTTTTAAGTTTAGCTTTATTTCTGTGTCATTTCTGAAAATACTTAATACAAACTTGCAAATATACTCCCCTTTTTTCTTCTAGGAGCGTCATAGTTTCGGCTTTTGCATTTAGGACTATTATTCATTTCAAATTAATGTTCCCATATGACTTGAGGTAAAAGTCAAGTTCCCCCGCCCCCCACATGGATACCCACTGGTTTTAGCACCATTTATTTTAAAAATAATTTTTGCTTCCTTTAGGTTCTTTGAATTACTTAACAAATTTTACAATTATCTTCTCAACTGCTACTTTAAAAAAGTCTGCTAAGAATGTGATTACAAAGATCAACAGACCAGATTTTCCCAGTGGTACAGTGGATAAGAATCTGCCTGCCAATGCAGGGGACACGGGTTCGATTCCTGGTCTGGAGGATTCTACGTGCCACAGAGCAGCTGAGCCTGTGTGCCGCAACTACGGAGCCGGTGCTCCAGAGCCCTTGCACCACAACTAATGGGCTCCTCTGTTGCAGCTACTGAAGCCTGTGCACCTAGAGCCCGTGCTCCACAACCAAAGAAGCCGCTGAATGAGAAGCCCAGGCCCTGCAGCCAGAGAGGAACGCCTTCGCACCACTAGAGAAATCCCACTGCAGCAACAACGACTCAGTGCAACCACGGATAAATAACGCAGTGTGTACTTGTCAAAAAAAACCCCGTAGAACAATTTGAGGACAACTGTACTTTTAATCATGTTGAGTCTTACAATTCATTATTCCTAAGTATTTATAATTTTGAGTTATTATAAATGCTATCTTAAATTTTACTCTCCAGTGTTAGAAACATAAAAATACAATTTAGTTTTGCATATTGGCTTTGATACTAAAATATTGTTAAATTTACCTATAAGTTCTAGTAGATTTTGTATAGATTACATAGGAATTTCTACAAGTTCAATCATGTCACCCAGAGAGACAGCTTTATTGTTTCCTTTTGTATCTGTATGCCTTTTATCTCTTTTTCTTGTGCTAGATAGGACCTCTATTACAACTTTAAATAAAAGTTATAAAAGTGGACATCCTGCAAGAGATTAAGAAGGCAGATTACAGACTGGGAGAAAAATTTGAAAAAGATATATGTGATAAAGGACTATTATTCAAAATATACAAAGAAATCATGAAACTCAACAATAAGGAAATGAAAACCTCACTTTAAAAATAAACAAAAAACCTCAACTGACACCTCACCAAAGAAGATATACGGATGGAAAATATGCATATGAAAAGAGACTTAACATCAAATGGCGTTAGGGAATTGCAAATTAAAACAATTAGACCTATAGGCATATTATAGCTATTATAACCTATTATACCTACTAGAACCCCAAACACGGACAATCCAAATGCTGCTGAAGATGCACAGCCATGGGAACTCACATTCATTGCTGGTGGGAGTACAACGTGGTACAGTCACTTTGGAAGACGATTTAGCAGTTTCTTACAAAACTAATATGATCCAGTAATTGCATTCCGAGGCATTCACAAAATGAGTTGAGAATTATGTCCACATGAAAACCTGCTCAAGAATGTTTATAGCAGTTTTATTCATAATTGCGAAAACTTGGAAGAAACCAAGATGCCCTTCAGTAGATGAGTGTATAAATAAACTGTGATACATTGAATCACAGTTGAATATTATTGTGCAATTGAATATTATTCAGTGCAAAAAAGAAATACTCTCAAGCCATGAAAAGACATAGAGGAATCTAAAATGCATATTGGTAAACAAAAGAAGACAATCTGAAAGAGCTGCATAGTATATGCTTCAGACTATGTTCCATTCTGGAGAGAGGAAGACCATCAAAACATTGAAAGGACGGTTGGTTGCCAGGAGTTTAGGAAAGGAGGAAGGATGAATAGGCAGAGTACAGAGAATATTTAGCAAAGAAACTATTCTGTACAATGCTGCAGTGATGGATACGTGTGATTATACTTCCATCGAAATCTATAGAGTATGCACCACCAAGAGTGAACTCTGATGTAAAGCATGGGCTTCGGGTGATACGACATGTCATTGTAGGTCTATGGATTGTAACAGATAAACCTTTCTGGAGGGGGGTATTGATAATAGGGGAGGCTGTGCATAAGTCAGCACCAGGGGTATATGAGTCTCTGTAGCTTCCTCAGTTTTTCTGTAAGCCTAAAACTACCTTATTTAAAAAAAAAAAAAAAAGTGGCCACCCATGCCTTTTCCCTGTGTTTGAGGAAGAGCATCCAGTATTTCATCAGTAAGAATGATACTAGAAACTTTTATATATGCCTTTCTGAGAATTTTTTCATCTATTCTTATTTTGCAGAGAGTTTTTATCATAATTTAGAGCTGAAATTTGACAAATCCTTTTTCTTCATCTGTTGAATTATATAACTTTTCTTCTTAATTAACATTTAAAATCACATTGTTGAACTTTTATGTTAAACCAACAATGTATTATGCCTTTTCTCTGTTGCTATATTTGATTTGCTTACATTCTGTTAAGAATTATTTGTATATTTGTTTGTATAAGAAATGTTAACATATAATTTTTCTTTTCTTGTAATGTCTTCAACACTTTTGGTATCAGAATTACACAGAGTTCACAAAATTAGCTAGGAAATACTACCTCTATTATCTTTTATTATCTGAAAGAGTTCGTGTGATATTAGTAATATTTTTCTTATTTTTTCTGTATTTTTTTTCCTTTCCTGTTTTTAGTTAGTACTTTACAAAAACCCCTCTAACTTTGCACCTAAGAGCTCTGGTTTATGACAGTTAGGTCTTTGAGTTGTACGAGGAAACGTGTCTTGCATGTACACATTTTTTAAAAAGACTCTTTAAACTCTTTAAACCTCTATTATTTGACAGATGTGTGTGTGTGTCTGTGTTTCACATTTAGGTGAAATTCTAAATCCTTGCACACATCTAAAATGAGCATCATAGCCTGGCTAGCTCCAGCAGGCAGTGCACCAGACTTTTAATTTGAGGGCCCAGGGTTCAAGTTCCTGTCTAGTTGCCAAAAGTAAAAAAAGAAACAAAGTTAATTTTATTAAAAAAATAAAAGCAACAATGCACACGTGTGTGTGCACCAGAACACACACATACATGCAGACAGATATTAATAGATTGTGTAAGACCGTAATTTTTGAAATGGCTTACTTCTGCTGGTATAATAGCCATTGTTTTAGCTTTACTATCTTCTTCCTGAAAAGTAAGTTGTGTAGATACTGAGGGAAAGCTAAGTTATACAGAAAGAATTTGCCATCTAGTGAAAGGAATGCTCCAGACAGTTATTGTTTACACAGGTGAGAAATTAAGATCGCATTGCAACTGCTAATATTGACATTTCTGAGTTTTCTACAGATTGAATCTCAAGTGAAATTATTTTCTAAAGAGGTAAAAGACCACATAAACTAGAGACTTTAGTTATATTTTTTTAAGGTTTTTTTTTTTAAAAAGCGGACCATTTCTAAAGTCTTTTATTCAATTTGTAACAATATTGCTTCTGATTTTTTTGTCTGTTTTAGGCCAGAAGGCATGTGGGATGTTAGTTCCCCCACCAAGGATGGAAGGCAAAGTCTTAACCACTGGAGCCCCAGGGAGGCCCCTAACTGTATGTAAGTAGCAATTTTCAAGCCACTGGGCAGAGGCACTGACCAAGCCAAGTTGCACAGCAAGCGTATTGCAGACCTGAGACTCAGTTCTGACTCTAAATTCAATGCTCTTACACATGCGGCATCTCCCTATTTAGAATCATTGATGGAATGCCTGAAGCACTCAACTGGCAGAGCACTTTATCTATTACATATTCTACCTTTTCATACCCAATCTCAATCTACGCTTTGGCATATTTGCTTAATATTCTTAATCTACTTCTAAAATGCTGCATTGTCACAACACTGCAGAAATCCACACAAACAAATGAGTAATTAACATTACACATCAAAAAAATTATACATCAAAAATATCAATGACAATTAAAATATTTACAACTTGCAATATAAAAGATTGTTATCTTTAATACTGAATACATAAAAAATTCATTTAATAACAAAGACAAGCACTCAATAAAACTACAGGTAAAAGGCATTAACAGGAATTTTTTTCAAAAGATTGATAAGTTCTTCAAAAAGATTATCATGTGATTATAAAATAAATGTCATGGGTGTGGAATCATTTCCCCTCCCTCTATCAGACTGCAAAGACAAGAGAGAATCTATGCTCTTTTTGTTGCTTTGAGACACTGGATCTTTTGTGGCAGTGCACTGCCATATCTACATATACCAAGCTTTGTTTATTTTTTGCAATAATCACTATAAAAATAATACCGCTTCCCAGGTGGCTCTAGTGGTAAAGAATCCACCTGCCAATGCAGGAAACAGAAGAGAGACATAAGACGTGAGGCTGGAAAGCAGAGAGTTCTTACTCACTTCCTGCTTCGTGCCTTTAACCCTTGTGTGGGTCAAGGCTCTTTTTGTTTGCAAGTGACAGAAACCTGGCTCAACTGGCTTCATTTTAAAAGGGGATTTATTGAGTTATAGAGCTGAGAAGTCCGACAGGAGAGCCAGCCTGGGAAACTCTGGGAAATCAAATCATCTTGTCAGTTCCCCTTTTCTCCTCCCCCACTCCTTCTTCCCCCACCTCCTTCCTCCCCCCTACTCCCCTCCCTCCTCCTCTTCCTCTTCCCATTTTTACGGTGAGGGGGATGGTGACCAGAGTTAATAATACTGTTCAGCATATTTGAAAGTTGCTAGGAGAATAAATCTTAAAAGTCTTTATCACAAGAGAAAAGAAAAATTGTAACCATATCCTTGCCTGGAGAATCCCATGGACAGAGGAACCTGGAGGGCTACAATCCACAGGGTCGCAAAGAGTCAGACACAACCGAGTGACTGGCACTCACTCTCACTTGATGAGGAGTGTTATGCGCATGCCAAGTTTCTTCAATTCTCCGACTCTTTGCGACCCGACCCTACGGACTGTAGCCCACCAGGTTCCTCTGTCCAGGCAAGAATACTGGAGCTTGTTGCCATGCCCTCCTCCAGGGGATCTTCCTTACCCAGGGATGGAACCCCTATCTCTTGGGCTCCTGCATTACCACTAGCGCCACCTGGGGAGTCTGGTGATAAAGGGTAGCTAGGCTTATTGTGATTATTTTGCAGTTGCCTTTGACTCATGCTTGATTTATAAGTTAATTTCCAAACATGTGGGGATTACAAAATAGTTATTATTAACTATATCAACAGCTTAATATGAGGTCAGAGGATATATTTTATTATTTGAAATGTTGAGATTCTTTTATGACCTAGAATATAGTGAACTTTTTGTAAATACTCTATGTGTGCTTACAAAACATACATTATTCTGCATTTGTGTGCAGTATTCCGTATTTGTTCAGTAGGTAATTTTTAACTTTTACCGTTCAAATCTTATATTTCCATACTGATTTTTTGTATGTGCCTGTTGTACAAAATACTGTGAGAAATGTCTTGCTGTGGTTGTGGATTTTTCTGTCTCCTTGTAGTTTTGACTTTGCTTTTTCTATTGCTGGGGTTACAGTTTGCTTAGCATGAAAATTAAATATTAATACATTTTTCTGAGGGATTAAATCAAGAAACTAATTCTAATCATTATAAAATGAACTTTAATCTCTAGTATTATTTTATCATAGAATTTTATCTGATGTAATGTTAATGTAGCTATTTGTGTTTTATTGTGTTGTTGTTTGCATATCATTGTATGCAATCAGCTAAAAAATGTGTAAGAAACTACTCATTAGATTTATTTGGTTCATTTTAAAATAACTTCTAGGGGTTTCCCTGATGGTTCAGCGGTAAAGAATCCACCTGCCAATGCAGGAGACGTGGGTTCAATCACGAATCTGGGAAGATCCCACATACCACAGGGCAACTAAGCCCGTGTGCGTCACAACTCCTGAGCCTGTGCTCCATAGCCCAGAGCTGTAATAACCGAGCCCACATACCGCAACTACATGAAGTATTTACAACAAGTTCACTAAAAGTCTGAGCACCACGTCTACAAAGCGGCCCCTGATTGCCGCAGCTAGAGAAAGCGTTCTAGCAGCAATGAAGACTCAGCACAGCCAAAACTAAACAAATAAACAAAAGTTTGAAACAACTTCTAAAACTTTGATAACATTATAATTAGGTCTTTTGACATGGAACAAAGTTTGCAATACATTAATGAAAAAAACAATACCAAATATAATAAATAGCATGTTCTCATGGGGGGAGGAGGAGAATGTACGAGGGGGAGGTGTGCTTGTGTCTGCGTGTATGCTCATAGTGAACTGCTTTGGCTAGTTTGTCCTAGGTAATGGAATGTTGGTGATCTTTGTTTCTTTTTGCTTCTTTATATTTTCTAAAATGAGATTTTGGGGTTTGTTTTAAAGAAAAACTTTCTTAAAAAAAAAAAATTAAGAGAAAGGGAAGAGCGTCAAATGCACAAGGAGAAACCAACCCGTAACTGGACTGGAGAGACTCATTGACAATAGCAACGTCTTCAATACCTAACAAGCAGAGTTTAGTGGAGGGTTTGAGGCTGAGATTAGAGTATTAATGGACTTCAGAGTAGGAAAAACAAGGGAAGGACATGAAAAAGATGTTGTATGAATGGTGTGTGAAAGAAAAGAGAAGGCTTAATTTTATTTTTGCTTCGATTAAAAGAAAAGTTAACCTGTTCCTTGGCAAAGGGGAAGAAAGAAGATGAAAACATAAAGGCGAGCTGATGGAGCCAGACAGGAAAGCCTTAAGACATAAGTGACAGTATCTTTTAAGAAACAGAAACTGAGTGGAAACATGTAAGGATTGCATTCTGTACATTCCTTGCAAATCAAGAAACAATAAATCAGCACCCAGTGTTTACAATCAAAGAGGCACGCAAGACCTTCAGGCATCCCTTGGGGATATTGTGGGGTCAGTGTCAGACCAGCTCCCTGAAATGGTTATTGCAATGAAGTGAATCACAGGAACTCTTCGGCTTCCCCGTGCATGTCAAAGTTTATGTTTAACTGCATTGTAGTCTATTAAGTATGCAATAGCATTAAATTTAAAAACCAATGTACATACCTAATTAAAAAATATTCTGTTATAAAAAAAAAAAAGCTAACCATCATCTGAGCTTTGAGCAAGTCATAATCTTTTGCCTGGTGGAAGGTGTTGCCTTAATGTTCACAGCTGCTGACTGATCAAGGTGGTGTTTGCTAAAGGTTGGGGTGGCTGTTACAGTTCCTTAAAATTAGACAACAATGAAGTTTGCCACACTGATTGACTCTTTCTTTCATGAGCAATTCCTCTATAGCACGCAATGCTGTTTGAGATCATTTTACCCACAGCAGAACTTCTTTCAAAATAGGAGTCAAGCCTCTCAAACTACTGCTTCTGCTTTAAGTGTACGTGATATTCTAAATCTTTCATTGTCATTTCAAAAATCTTCATAGCACCTCTGCCAGGAGTAAATTCTACCTCCAGAAACTGCTTTCTTTGCTCATCCATAAGGAGCAGCTTCTCATCCATTCAAATTTTATCATGAGATTGCAGCAATTCAGTCACATCTTTAGGCTGTACCTCTAAGCCTAGGCCTCCTGTTATTTCTACCACATTTACAGTTACTTCCTCCACCGAAATCTTAAACCCTTCAAATCTGGAACCCAATCCAAGAGGGTTGGAATCAGCTTCTTAGAAACGTCTGTCAATGTTGATATTGTGACCTTTTCCCATGAATCACAAGTGATCTTCATGGCATCTAAAGTGGTGGCTCCTTTCCAGAAGGTTTTCCACTGAACTTGCCCAGATCCATCAGAGAAATCACCATCTATGGCAGCCATAGCCTAATAAAGTGTATTTCTTAATTAAAAGACCTG
Source organism: Bison bison bison (assembly GCF_000754665.1). Classification (NCBI taxonomy): domain Eukaryota; kingdom Metazoa; phylum Chordata; class Mammalia; order Artiodactyla; family Bovidae; genus Bison; species Bison bison. The sequence goes on from NW_011494894.1 coordinate 4,123,468, forward strand.
AATACTGAAATAACTCCTTGGTCTTGGGTTACAGAATGGACTTTGTGTCAACAGACATGAAAACAACGTTAATCTCATTGTACATCTCTGTCAGAGTTCTTGGGTGATCAGGTGCCTTGTCAATGAGAAGTATTTTGATAAGAACCTCTTGTTTTCTGAGTAGTAGGTCTCAGCAGTGGGCTTAAAATAGTAAGTCATGTTGTAAGCATGCATGCTGCCATCCAGGCTTTGTTGTACATTTATAGAGCACAGGCAGGATAGATATAACATAATTCTTAAGGGCCCTAGGATTTTCAGAATGGTAAATGAGGATTGGCTTCAACTTCAAGTCACCAGGTGCGTTCACCCCAAACAAAAGTCAGCCTAGTTTTTGAAACTTTTTGAAGCCAAGCACTGACTTCTTCTCTCTAGCTATGAAAATCCTAGACATGTTCTTCCAAGAAAAGCTGTTCTACCTACATTGAAAAATCTGTTCAGTGTACCCTCTTCATTAAGGATGTCAGATCTTCTGGATAACTGGTTGCAGCTTCTGCAATAGGTTGCTGCTTCACCTCGAACTTTTATGTCATGGAATTGGCTTCTTCCTTGAAACCTCATAAACCAGTCTCTGCCACCTTCAAACTCCTTCTGCAGCTTTCTCACCTCTCCCTGTCTTTGCAAAATTGAAGAAATTTAGGGCCTTGCTTGGAATTAAGCTTTGTCTTAAGGGAATGCTGTGACTGGTTTGATCTTCCATCCAGACCACTGAAACTTTCTCCATATCAGCAGTAAGATGATTTCATTTTCTTATCATCCATGAGTTCACTAGAGTAGCACTTTCAATATCCTTTAAAGAACTTTTCCTTTGCATTTAAAACTTGGCTGCCTGTTTGGCCCAAGAGGCCTGGCTTTCAGCCAGCTAGGCTTTTGATACAGCTTCTTCACTAAGCTTAATTGTATTTCTAGCTTTTGATTTAAAGTGGAAGACATATGACTCCTGCCTTCACATAAACACCTAGACGCTATCATAGGGTTATTAACTGGCCTAATTTCAATATTGTTGTGTCTCAGAGAATAGGGAGGCCTGAGGAGAGGGAGAGAGATGGGGGAATAGTTAATTGGGTGGAGCACCCAATACTAATTGGGTGTAGTATGTGATGTCCCTTTGATGACATTAACTTCAAAAATCACTAACCACAGATCACCATAACAAATATAGCAATAATTTAAAAGTTTGAAATAGTTTGAAAATTACCAAAATATGACAGAGACATGAAATGAATAAATGCTGTGGGAAAAATGGTACTGATAGACATCCTGAACTCTGGGTTGCTAGAAACCTTTGATTTATTTTTAAAAAAATGCAATAAAGGGAAGTGTTATAAAACAAGATTTGCCTAAAGTTTCAACTTGCTTAATGTTGGCATTTTTTCTGAGAAAAATAACACAATTTCCTAAAACACAGGAGCCTATTAAAGGAATTAGAAAAATCTAGACTATGTCTTGGAGAAGGCAATGGCACCCCACTCCAGTACTCTTGCCTGGAAAATCCCTTGGACGGAGGAGCCTGGTAGGGCTACAGTCCATGGGGTCGCTAAGAGTTGGACACGACTGAGCGACTTCACTTTCACTTTTAACTCTCATGCATTGGAGAAGGAAATGGCAACCCATTCCAGTGTTCTTGCTGGAGAATCCCAGGGACGGGGGAGCCTGGTGGGCTGCCATCTATGGGGTCGCACAGAGTCGGACACGACTGAATTGACTTAGCAGCAGCAGATAATGTCTTGCATTTATACCTGAATAATTAAACCATTCCAGTTGCTTTTTATAACTAGACTTGGGGTCACTAATACTACAAACTCAAGCAAAAAATAGCAGGGGTGTTTTCTTTCTGCCTTGTCTAAAAGGAAAATGTGCATTAATTATTAAATGATTATTTATAAGTATAGTTCCCCTTAGATTTATACCCAAGGGCAACCATTTAAAGTAGTATATTCATAACATTAACTTGTTTTGTTTCAAGAAGTTGTGACAAAAGACTTGGAACTTCATGGAGGGAAACAAAGCAAGGGAAGGAACCAAATCACACTGAATATTCAGGATTGGTGGAAACAATAACTCTGATGCTTATATTTTATATATGATGAAACTGAACGTAAAGAGATAAAGTTATTTACCCTAACTCACACAGCTAGCAAGCAGCAGGACTAGAATTTCACTCTAGAATCCATAGTTTCCACTATGCCAGCCTGGCTAAAGATCTGAATTTCCAACAGATACAAGGATGATTGCTGATCTCAGAGCTCAGTCTTCCACAATTATGAAACTAGCCAATAGATCCTTACAGAAGATGAGTAAACCGAAAATGGCAAATGAGGAGAATCTAACTTCCAGAGAAGAAAACTGTCCTCTAGGTTCATGTCAGCCCACATACTTTCCATGTGGCCGAGGGCAACTCATTACCTTCTCTGGATCTCAGTTTCCTTATCTGAAAAATGGAGACTTTTACTAAATTACTCTAAGATTCCTTTCAAGCTTCAGAGTGCAAGATCTCACAGTACTTGCTCTGTGCAGAAAGTCCTGACTGTTTTTCGTTATTGTATGTGGTTCTTAAGATCCCTCAGGATAGATGGCTTGCCTACAGAGCCCAGAGAGCAAGACAGAAAAAGATAACAGTCCTTCAGGTCAGAGTCTGGCTGCAATCAGCCTTTTGTTGTTGTTGTTCTGTTGCTGAGTCACGTCCAACTCTTCCTCCTGCCTTCAATTATTCCCAGCACTGGGGGCTTTTCCAGCGAGTCGGCTCTTCACATCAGGTGGCCACAGTATTGGAACTTCAGCTTCAGCTTCATTCCTTCCAATGAATATTCAAGACTGATTTCCTTTGGGACTGACTGGTTTGATCTCCTTGCAGTCCAGGGGACTCTCAAGAGGCTTTTATCCAGCACCACAGTTCAAAAGTATCAATTCTTCAGTGTTTAGCCTTCTTTATGGTCCAACCCTCACATCCATACATGACAACAGGAAAAACCATAGCTTTAACCACACAGACCTTTGTCAACAAAGCGGTGCCTCTGCTTTTTAATATGCTGCCTAGCTTTGTCATAGCTTTCCTTCTAAGAAACAAGTGTCTTTTAATTTCATGACTGTAGTCACATTCCACAGTGATTTTGGAGCCCAAGAAAATAAAATCTATCACTGCTTCCAGTTTTTCCCCATCTATTTGCCAGGAAGTGACAAAACCAGATGCCACGATCTCAGTTTTTTGAATGCTGAATTTTAAGTCTTACATAAGCAGCAAGAAACAACCAACTTCCCACTACCTTTCCAAGTCAGGAACTGCATTTGTTTGCATGGACGCCTTTTTCATTAAAGGGAATTTTATTGCCTAGTCTCTGCCTTATTTTTGATTATGCAAAGATAGAAAAGAAAATAATACATTTTGAAAAACACTTATTTATTTTGTTTATTTCTTTGGATGTGTCAGGTCTTAGTTGCAAGGGAGTTAACCAAATAGATAACTAAGTGGGCATGTGTAGTGTGCTCCAGGAAGAGGAAAGAGCTTAGTGTGACTTGAGTGGAGATTGAAGGAAGGAAAGAGGGAAAGAGAAAGGGGAAAAGAGAGGAAGAACAATAGAAGGAAAGGCCTTATCTCAAAAATGAGTTACCTAACTGCAAACTTAATTTACATTAACCTGAATCTCTGGAAGGATTACTTCCCCCAAAGCAGCACTTGTTTGTAAATGGACCTGTACTACAATATTCAGTACCCCAGATAAATGTAGCATAGATTCAAATAAAAATTTTACATTTGTATTTTCAATTGGAAAACTATTTAGGAAAGAGGGACGTGCATTTAATTGGCATAAGTAGCTTTGTTCAGTAACAGAGCTGAAGGACTTCTCTGGTGGTACAGTGGATAAGAATCTGCATGGCAATACAGGAGACACAGTTTCCATCCTTGGTCCAGGAAGATTGCACGTGCTGCGTGGCAATTAAGTCCATGTGCCACAACTACTGAGCCTGGCTCTAGACCCCCTGAGCTGCAACTACTGAAGCCTTGTTCACCTAGAGCTGGTGCTCTGCAACAAGAGGAGCCACTGCAATGAGAAACTCACGCACCTCAACAAGGGAGTAGGCCCCACTCACCGCAACTAGAGAAAGACTGCACGCAGCAGTGAAGAACCAGCACACCCAAAAATTTAAAATAAAATAGCAGAGCTGAAAATCTATCTATCTGTCACCTATCTGTTTATATTTAATCCCCCAGGACAACAAACATCTGTCCACCTACCTAGCACACTGCAGGTGATATAAGGACAGAAGCACCAGATCTGGAGTGGTTTGAGTGAATCTGGGATGCAGCAACCTGCACCCGTCTGATACCCCAGCCCAAAATACTAGTTTCAAGAATAGGAAAATATTGTTTTCTAGTAGCAAAAGCCACTCCTACTGAGTAGGTGAGTAGCTCTATATGGAATGCTAGTTTAGTCATTGATGATTCCTTTCTGTAGCTTCTTTTTGCTTAGAGTAAGGTCAATAACTTTAATTGGAGTTTAATAAATGTCAACAATAAAATGATAAATTTATTTGAAAACATTGGAGTTTATTTAAATAAAGAAAACAGCAATAAAACTGGTCAAGCTTAACTGTAATGTGTACTCAACCCTGGAAACTATCTTGAGCGTCTCCCCAAACAAGAAGCAATTTTCAGTTATAATAACTTTACTGAGCATTTTACAGGCATTAATTCATTTATTCTATACAACACTTCTATGAGGTAGATACTAGTGTGGTCCCAATTTTAATAGATGAGAAAACTAAAGCACAGAGAATTTAAGGAAGTTGCCCAAGGTGCATAGACAGTAAAAGGTAGAGCTGGGACTCGAACTCTGGTGGCATGGGTCCAGAGTTGGGCTCTATACCAATCCCCATTCAGCTTTTCCAGTGGGATAAGTGTGTACTGTGAACTTAAGCACTTTGCCAAATACTGTTCATCTGTTACCTATTTTAATCCTTTTAACAAACTGTGAAACTCTGAAGTAGGTACTATTATTATATCCATTTTTATAGATAAATTTACCAGTCTGGTTTTAGCCTCAGAACTGTTACCACCAGCTGATGTTGCCTGTAAACCATGCTCCATTTTTTTTCTTTTTATAAAAACTGGCATACAATTTATTTACAATCCATTTTTCTTTTGTTGTTGTTTTTTATGTTTCTTAAAAGTTTATTACAACAGTCAAGATTTATATTCATTCTGGGAATTCCCTGGCAGTCCACTGCTCAGGACTCTGCCCCTCCACCGTGAGGGTTTGGGTTCAGTCCCTAGTAGGGGGACCATTTGCTTTCTTCCACTAAATTGTCTGCCAAGATTTGCATCTGGCAACTGAAGACACTTTTAGAAGTGTATTTCGGATATTTTCCTTAGTTTCATGCAAGAAATGAGTTAAAATTCGATATAAAAGAGGTATTGTATTATCCTTTGATTCTTCAAAAATCACTTAGTTGACAGATGAGAAACTGTCCATGAACCACAGGTTGACCAGAATCTCCTGAGGGACAGACTCATATACTCATATTGAATTCCAAGTACTCCCGAATTGACTCATTAATGAGAAGGTTTTCATGAGACAATGATGGTTTATCAGCAAGGGCACTGAAAAGTTCAGCTCAAATCCTCGCCCTTAAATGCTGCGATACTTTTCTTTTTCCCAGGGAGTCCTTTAAAATGGCCTCAGCTCTGCAGCAGTTGCCAGTTTTCAATGGCCAGGGGTTTGCCTGCAGTCCATTTGCTTCTTGACGACATTTGTTTTTACTTCCAAGAGAACTGTTTCACTGAATGCTACATGAGACAATCATCTCCTGTGGGATCTGATAACCAAATCATGTGGGATTTGGTAACAAAATCACATTTGAGCTTTGAGATAACACTAATGAGAAAACGCTTTGGGGAAAAAGTTCCATCCTTAGTTATTTATGGGGCTGTTTTGTAAAACCAAAACAAACAGAGAACAAATGCACGGTATTAATGTAAATAAAATAATTCCTAAGACACTATACAATCATCTATAAGCTGAATTTTATTCATATTGTACCTTTTTTTTACAAGAAAATTTTGAAAATCAAAATTTGTGCGTGTGGAACAAAAGTATTTAGTAAGCTCCAAGTTAATAAAGATCTACAAGAAAGACAAATACACAGAACCTGTCTGTGAAGTTGAACACAGGACGAGATGGAGACGATTTATGATACCACAGCCAGATAAGACAAGTCCTGAATCATAAAATCAAGAAAATAAAGGAGCAATTGTCCTTCTTTTGAGGCTTAGTCATTATGACAAATTTTTCTTGAGGGATGAAAAATTTGACTGAATCAGAACAAGAATTCATAGATTACAGGTGGCTAACAATATGTTGAGTGGAATAAAATAGAATAATGTTGTTGGTCATTCACCGATGTGTTGAATATTTTTTGAACAATCACTCTGCCTGGATTGTATAAAACATGAGGGTCAGATCCATGGGCGATAAAAAGAAGTAGATGAGTTTGATTGGTCCTAGCCCTTGTAGACAGAAGACAGACGTAAAAAAATACTTTCACCCCAAAGCTGTCTATGAATGGTAGCATATTGAAGGAAAAGCGAAAGTGAAAGTCGCTCAGTCGTGTCTGACTCTTTGTGTCCCCATGGACTACGCAGTCCACGGAATTCTCCAGGCCAGAATACTGGAGTGGGGAGCCTTTCCCTTCTCTGGGGGATCTCCCCAACCCAGGGATAGAACCCAGGTCTCCCGCATTGCAGGCAGATTCTTTACCAGCTGAGCCATAAGGGAGGATGGAAAAGACACTGAATATTTTTTTGCCATGTCAAGACAGACTTCCCTGCTAGTCCAGTGGTTAAGGGTCTGTGTTTCCAACTCAGAGGGTACGGGTTTGACCCCTGGTCGGGAAATAGGGATCCCACATGCCTCATGGTGTGGCCCCCCAAAAAGATAGGAAACCTCACCGTGAATTGGGAGAAAAAATTTTCTCTTAAAGAGAGGCCAAATAAAATAAAGATCGACAGGGAATACCTGACTATTGGTTGCAATACTGACACCCTTTCAATTTCTTTTCCCAGAACGTTCCTGGAGCTAGCTTTATTATTGCTTCAGGGTCCATAAGATAATGAAGAGCCTGTATAATAAGTTCCCAATTTTTCCAAAGTTACCTAGAGCTAGTATTATTTACAGCCACAGTATTCTAACAGTGATAGGGAGAAACAGGTTGTAGGACAAGTCAGGTTATTGCAGTATTCCAAGTGGAAGGGGATGACAGCCTAAACAAGCCTGAAAACACTGAGAAGTAAAAGAAGATGGATCAGTTACTGATATCCAAGGCAGAATCAATAACTCTTACTGCTCTATTTGATAGGACAATGTGGCAAAGATAATTTCTCAGTTCAGTTCAGTTCAGTAGCTCAGTCTTGTCTGACTCTTTGCAACCCCCTGAACCACAGCATGCCAGGCCTCCCTGTCCATCACCAACTCCCAGAGTTCACTCAAACTCATATCCATTGAGTCGGTGATGCCATTCAGCCATCTCATCCTCTGCCGTCCCCTTCTCCTCCTGCCCCCAATCCCTCCCAGCATCAGAGTCTTTTCCAATGAGTCAACTCTTCGCATGAGGTGGCCAAAGTATTGGAGTTTCAGCCTCAGCATCAGTCCTTCCAATGAACACCCAGGACTGGTCTCCTTTAGGATGGACTCGTTGGATCTCCTGGCAGTCCAAGGGACTTGCAAGAGTCTTCTCCAACACCACAGTTCAAAAGCATCAATTCTTTGGTGCTTAGCTTTCTTCAGAGTCCAACTCTCATATCCATACATGACCACAGGAAAAACCATAGCCTTGACTAGACGGACCTTTGTTGACAAAGTAATATCTCTGCTTTTCAATATACTATCTAGGTTGGTTGTAACTTGCCTTCCAAGGAGTAAGTGTCTTTTAATTTCATGGCTGCAATCACCATCTGCAGTGATTTTTGGAGCCCCCCAAAATAAAGTCTGACACTGTTTCCACTGTTTCCCCATCTATTTCCCATGAAGTGATGGGACCAGATGCCATGATCTTCGTTTTCTGAATGTTGACCTTTAAGCCAACTTTTTCACTTTCCTCTTTCACTTTCATCAAGAGGCTTTTGAGTTCCTCTTCACTTTCTGCCATAAGGGTGGTGTCATCTGCATATCTGAGGTTATTGATATTTCTCCCAGCAATCTTGATTCCAGCTTGTGCTT
>NW_011494894.1:4131816-4134815 GCF_000754665.1 Bison bison bison
CCAGCATTTCTCATGATGTACTCTGCATAGAAGTTAAATAAGCAGGGTGACAATATACAGCCTTGACCTACTCCTTTTCCTATTTGGAACCAGTCTATTTTTCCATGTCCAGTTCTAACTGTTGCTTCCTGACCTGCATATAGGTTTCTCAAGAGGCAGGTCGGGTGGTCTGATATTCCCATCTCTTTCAGAATTTTCCAATTTATTGTGATCCACACAAAGGCTTTGGCATAGTCAATAAAGCAGAAATAGATGGTTTTATGGAACTCTCTTGCTTTTTTGATGATCCAGTGGATGTTGGCAATTTGATCTCTGGTTCCTCTGCCATCAAAACCAATACAATATTGTAAAGTAATTAACCTCCAATTAAAGTAAATAAATTTATATTTAAAAAAACACACACATTAAAAAAAATAAAAAATAAAACCAGCTTGAACATCTGGAAGTTCACGGTTCACATATTGCTGAAGCCTGCTGCTGCTAAGTTGCTCAGTCGTGTCTGACTCTGTGCGACCCCAGAGACGGCAGCCCACCAGGCTCTGCGGTCCCTGGGATTCTCCAGGCAAGAACATTGGAGTGGGTTGCCATTTCCTTCTCCAATGCATGAAAGTGAAAAGTGAAAGAGAAGTCGCTCAGTCGTGTCCGACTCTTAGTGACCCCATGGACTGCAGCCCACCAGACTTCTCCATCCATGGGATTTTCCAGGCAAGAGTACTGGAGTGGGGTGCCATTGCCTTCTCCGCTGAAGCCTGGCTTGGAGAATTTTAAGCATTACTTAACTAGCGTGTGAAGAACTGAAGTGAAGTCGCTCAGCCGTGTCTGACTCTTTGCGACCCCATGGACTAGTAGCCCACCAGGCTCCTCCGTCCATGGGATTCTCTTGGCAAGAATACTGGAGATCGAACCCAGGTTTCCCGCATTTCGGGCAGACGCTTTAACCTCTGAGCCACCAGGGAAGCCCCTTACTAGCGTGTGAGATGACTGCAATTGTGCGGTAGTTAGAGCATTCTTTGTCATTGCCTTTCTTTGGAATTGTAATGAAAACTGACCTTTTCCAGTCCTGTGGCCACTGCTGAGATCATTGCTGTATGTTTACAAAACCATTACGTTCTTCTGGGCACACTGCTAAGCATTGGTACAAGTATCATGTGGTGTAGTAATGATGAATTCTTACCGTGGAATATAAGTAAAAGTTACGTGTCAGTCTAGTCCAAGGTAATTAAGAGTTATTAATGGTGGTTCAGAGCTAAAAAATCTGCATGCCAATGCAGGAGTTGAGGGTTTGATCTCTGGGTTGGGAAGATCCCCTGGAGAAGAAAATGGCAACCCCCGCCATTATTCTTGCCTGGGAAAGTCTCATGGGAAGAGGAGCCTGGCAGGCTGTAGTCCCTGGGGTTGCAAAAGAGGTGGACATGACTTAGTAACTAAACAACCGCAACAAATACTTTCTCCACTCCCGTTTTTGTTCATCCAGTTCAAAGACTCTTACGATGGTAGTGTTTCCAGATAGATGAATCTTGAATCCCTGAGTCACCAGTTTGTGGTTTGTTACTTTTATAGTGAAATTGTCTTTAGTAGCAATTGTTTTCTAAGGAATCCAAGGTACCCCCAGTTTTTGAAATGTTGCAACATTTTCCTTATTTTACTGTTCTGGAACCAGTTTGTACTGTTTCTCAGCTGAGGTACTACTGCACCATCTGCGTTCCACATGGTGAGTTTACAATTCCCATGTGGGTCTGTGTTTTTCCTGCTCTGTTCCCTTTCTCATCAAGGCGGTGCTCTTTCCAGTGTCCTGCTTATAGGCAGACATCTCATTTTCAACTGTTTGCTTGCCTCATTCAGGTTCAAGGCTTTATCTGCTTTCGTTCTTTCTTTCTTCCTTTCTTTTTTCTCTTGGCTATTCCATTGGGCATGCAGGATCTTAGTGCCCAGACCAGGGATCAACCCCAGGCCCCCTACAGTGGAAGCACAGAGTTCTAACCACTGGACTGCCAGGGAATTCCCTGCTTTCTTCACAGACATTAAAATCACAGCTAATTAGACATTAAGCAAATATTCAGATTCAAGATCTTCTAAGGACATAGTGGAAAAGGCATGAGCCTGTTATTACTGATGGTGAATGCTCTTTTCATTTCTTGGATTTTCTTTTTATTTGTTTTGAGCAGTCACGTATAGAGTATGTTGATGTATTTTTTTATATTCTATACCATACTTTTTTTTTTAATTAAGAGGGTTTCCTACTAACTCAGTCTGCTGTGTTATCAGAGACAAAAATACAGGATGTCTCTTTTGGCTATGTTTACTTGAGGGCTCCATTGGACATACATATTAAATATGTTTAATATTCAGTAGGCTATATGGGCCTGAAGTTTGAAAGACAGATACGGGATGGATCCATAAAATCAGGATAAAAACAATGAGTTTACCTGGATTGATGATACAAAGAAAGAAAAGGAAAAGATGAAAATAATAGGAACTTTGAGAAAAACACTAATATTTAATGAGTAGAAAAATAAAGGATGATTAAAGAAAAGTTGGGCTCCCCTCAGATGGCTCAGATGATAAAAATCCACCTGCAATGCAGGAGACCCAGGTTCAACCTCAGGGTCAAGAAGATCCCTTGGAAAAATACTGCCCACTTACATGGGAAAGAGAAAAGAGACCCTGGCAGAGGGAAAGGAATCGAGAAACTGTCTATGTGTGATTTGTGAGATCCCTTGGAGAAATACTGCCCACTCCAGTATTCTTGCCTGGAGAATTCCATGGACAGAGGAGCCTGCTGGGCTATAGTTCATGGGGTTGCAAAGAGTCAGATATGAGTGAGCAACTAACACTTTAAGGAAGTTAGAAAGAATAGTAAGCGTCTTTTAATTTCATGGCTGCAGTCACCATCCGTAGTGATTTTGGAGCCCAGAAAAATAAAGTCTGACACTGTTTCCACTGTTTCCCATCTATTTCCCATGAAGTGGTGGGACTGGATGCCATGATCTTCGTTTTCT
>NW_011494894.1:4134970-4135327 GCF_000754665.1 Bison bison bison
CGTTTTCTGAATGTTGAGCTTTAAGCCAACTTTTTCACTCTCCACTTTCACTTTCATCAAGAGGCTTTTTAGTTCCTCTTCACTTTCTGCCATAAGTGTGGTGTCATCTGCATATCTGAGGTTATTAAAAGACGTTTACTCCTTGGAAGGAAAGTTATGACCAACCTAGATAGCATATTCAAAAGCAGAGACATTACTTTGCCAACAAAGGTTCGTCTAGTCAAGGCTATGTTTTTCCTGTGGTCATGTATGGATATGAGAGTTGGACTGTGAAGAAGGCTGAGCACCGAAGAATTGATGCTTTTGAACTGTGGTGTTGGAGAAGACTCTTGAGAGTCCCTTGGACTGCAAGGAGAT
>NW_011494894.1:4135427-4154059 GCF_000754665.1 Bison bison bison
GTCTGAGTGAACTCTGGGAGTTGGTGATGGACAGGGAGGCCTGGCGTGCTGAGATTCATGGGGTCGCAAAGAGTCGGACACGACTGAGTGACTGAACTGATCTGATCTAGAAAGAATAGTGGTAGGATGAGGGAAGGGAAGGGAGGCTCATGAGGGAGGCTATATATATATATTTATATATATATAATTATGACTGATTCATGTTGTTGTACAGCAGAAATAAGCACATCTTAAAGCAATTTTCCTCCAATTAAAAAAAAAAAAGGGGGGGGTATGTGAAAGTACTGGGAGAAATAGGTGGCAATCATTGTCCGTTTCAAATGTAAAGTCAAGCCCTTCAATTTACAAGCAATATTTAAGTGAGGTGTCAAAAATGACGCAGGCTTGAATAAATCATATGAGATTCTTGGACAGAAGGAGGTCCTCAGGAGTGGCAGCAAATGTACTAAAGAAGATTAATCCAGTGTCTTTGGTCATAGGTAGGATAATTTTACGTAGTTTCTGTGATTTTGCAATGGGGGCCATAGAAGCATCTGTTGTGGCCCTGGGGCATTCTACCAGCACCTGAGTGCGCCCTTGGCTCAGTCCAGTCTAATAGATAGAATACAATGTGGAAAGTGAAAGTGTTAATCGCTCAGTCATGTCCCAGTCTTTGTGACCCCATGGACCATAGCCCACCAGGCTTTGCTGTCCATGGAATTCTCCAGGCAAGAATACCAGAGTGGATAGCTATTCCCTTCTCCAGAGTGTCTTCCCAACCCAGGGATTGAAACCAGGTCTCCTGCATTGCAGGTGGATTCTTTACCATCTGAGCCATCAGGGAAACCCATAAATAAATAGAACAGAAAATGATCTCACAAATCACACACAGACAGTTTCTCGATTCCTTTCCCTCTGCCAGGGTCTCTTTTCTCTTTCCCATGTTTTCTCCTTTAGGAACTTGAGATCAATTGGAGAATGAGAGGGATGGCTTGGATGCACCAGAACAGATGGCACTGCAGTCCTCCGTCCAGTTGAGTGTGGTATTTTATCAGCAACTCTTTGTCCTACCATTTCTGACAGGCCTGAATCCAGATGCATTGCCTTTTACCCCTTTAAGGGCCAAAATCAAGAAGTAGGGATGTTATTCATAGTATCAAGGGCTGAGGAGGGCAGAAGAGGATTCAGATAAATATCTTGACTCATTGGAAAAGACCCTGATGCTGGGAAAGATTGAAGGCAGGAGGCGAAGGGGACGACAGAGGATGAGAAGGTTGGATGGCATCACCAACTCAATGGACATGAGTTTGAGTAAACTCTGGGAGTTGGTGATGGACAGGGAGGCCTGGCGTGCTGCAGTCCATGGGGTCGCAAAGAGTTGGACACGACTGAACGAATGAACTGAACTGAACTGAATAGCAATAAAAGATATCCATTTAAATTACTGACCATAGTTTCAGCAGAAAAAGTAGGTGAAAGGCAGACTGTAGCATGTGGAAAATTAAAGAAAATTTGAGGAGATAAAGAAGACTGAGAAATGTTGCCATTTTAGTAAGTGGGGCTCAGGAGAAAAGGGAAATAGGTTGGTGACCAGAACAGAAAGTAGGGACCAGGAATGTTTCTTTGCTGTTATTTGATGATTGGGTCACTTGTATATGTTAGCAGCTAAGGGGAAAGTCAGAAAACAGGCAAATATGGTGTCAAGAAGGATAAGTGAAGAGAAAAGTTTCCTAAAGGGAGATGGACACCAAGAGAACAACTCTAGGAGAGACTCAAATGTCATCTGGTCAATATTGTTTTTCAAGGATCAGTGTTAGTCCATCAGTTGCGTCCAGCTCTTTGTGACCCCATGGACTGTAGCCAGCCAGGTTCCTCCATCCATGGGATTTTCCAGGCAGGAATACTGGAGTGGGTTGTCATTTCCTTCCTCAGGGGATCTTCCCAACCCAGGGATCAAACCCAGGTCTCCTGCATTGCAAGCAGATTCTTTACTGACTGAGCTACTAGGGAAGTACCATTTTTTGTTTGTTTGTTTGTTTGTTTTTGCTGTTCCACACAGCTTACCTGCTCTTAGTTCCCAGATCAGGGATCAAAACAGGGTCCATGGCAATGACAGCTCCAAGTCCCAACCATTGGACCACCAGGAAACTCCCAAATCACTCTTAAAGCAATAATAGGTTTGGGGAATTCCCTGGTGGCCTAGTGGTTAGGATTCAACTTTCACTGTCATGGCCCAGGTTCAAGTCCCAGGTTCAGTTCCCTGGGGAACTGAGATCCCACAAGCTGTGTGGTGCAGCCAATAAGGGAAATGAAGGTTTCAAATCGACTTTGTTAACTAGTTAGTTGGCTTTAATTTTCTACCTAATAAGTTTTCTTAAACTTTCCTGTGCTGTTACTTGTGTAATTTGTGTCCATTAAAGAAATTATTTTGATATATATTAGTAGAAAGCCCAAACTATCTCATTTTGAAGAATTTATCTTTATAATCTTAAGTTCCTATAACCACTTTTCTCCTACCACAGATGTTCCTCTTAAGTTCAAGTTTTATTTTAAAATAGGTTGTAATTCAAATATCAGGTAAATTAGCTTAAAGGAAGAACAGGGATTCATTTACGTTTGCATATTTATATTATTAGTCCCAAAGATGCAACAAGATGTGAAATTTAAAGAAACTGAGTTATCTCTAAAAAGCATTTTGGAACTAGTGGAACCATTGTTATTTCCAAGAACAGAGATGTTAAAATGTCAAGTTAATTCTCAGTTATTCACAGAGTTTGACATAGGCTTGAGTCAAGAATCTAAAACAATAAAAGAATCATGCATTTAAGACATCTTTATTTCTGGAAGATAATTGTGGAATTTATATTTGTATATAGAGATTCTGATGCTTTGAATCATTTAGATTTTCCCCCCAAAATGAATCTACAGTGTAAATATCTACCTTTTAGTTAGATTCACTTTGGTGCTGCTGCCAAAACCAGGCTTAGCCAGAGCTACATCTGCCTTATACAGGAAATCAATTATCTTGCTTGTTTATGCTGGTACCTACGGTAGGCAATTGCATTGGCTAAAATGGGAATTATTTTATTATGTAAAAAGTGTTTTTTTATCATGTCAGTGAAGAATCTACCTAATTAAGTACAAGAAGTAACAGCATTGGTAAGAATTTTTAGGCACTGTTGAGAATTAATTTTATGCTACTATCAGATTCTTACAAACTCTCTGCAGTTTTTTCTATGTTCCCACTGGATCCTATGCATTTATCTGTTATTGAATTATTACTATGTGTTGAAAGTTCCTCAAGAACATGTTTTTGTACAAGCTACGAAAGGGGATGGGCTTCCCAGGTGGCTCAGTGATAAACAATCCTCTTGCCAATGCAGGGGACATAAGAGATGCAGGTTAGGTTGGGAAGATCCCTTGGAGGAAGAAAGGGCAACTCAGTTCAGTATTCTTGCCTGGGAAATTCCATGGACAGAGAAACCTAGTGGGCTCCATGGGGCTACAAAAGAGTCAGACACAGCTTAATGACTGAACAACAGCAGCAGCAGTATGGAAGAGAATACATAGCTGCTATTTGGAGCAGGAAGAAAAACAAACAAACAAACAAACAAAAAAAACCAACAGGAAGGGCAAGTGAGGGCTCCAAGAGGAAGGGCCCTCTAAAGAGGGATGGGAAGACTGGTTTGCGCTTAAGAGGAGTTTGGGTAGTGGCTCTAGGCTCTAGGAGGGGCTTCCCTGATGGCTCAGCAGTAAACAATCTACCTGCCAATCCAGGAGACAAGGGTTCATTCCTTGGGTCAGGAAGATTCCCTGGAGGAGGAAATGGCAGCCCACTCCAGTATTCTTGCCTGGAAAATTCCATGGACAGAGGAGCCTGGAGGGCTACAGTCCATGGGGTCATGAAGAGTCAAATATGACTGAGCAACTAAGCACATAGACACACGCGTGCGCGCGCGCACACACACACACACACACACACTAGATTCTAGGAAGGGACAGTGGAATTCATGGCCCTCATGTGGCAATCTGTAATTAGACCCGGCTTTCAAGCTAATGTACCCTAGTTAGTTGCTACATTGTGAAAGAGTTACAGATACGTTTAAATCCTGATTCCCTTGCCCTTGAGGGTTCTAGATGAGATCTCAGCCCAGTTGTCCTAAGACACAAGTAAACGTGTCAGTTCACCACAATGTGCCATACATACAATATCATTATCTGCGTATTATAAAATTTCTTGGGAAGTATTGCCTTAAAATAAATAGTTTAAGTTGTAGCTAGCATGTGGAGTAAAAATTAATGTGCAGAGAGAAATGAGGACACCAATGGTAAAGCACAGAAACATGAAAGGTCTGTAAATCATGAGAAAGATTTGGGGGGAATCATTTAATAGACGTAGGCAAAGAACTAACATGAAGAGATTTGCATTTTTGCAAAAACACTCTGTATGCTGTGAGAGGCTAGACTGGAAGGTCAGCCAAGGAAGACTAGTCACTATGCTATCATAGCAACTCAGCAAAGAGTAGTGGTTCCCAGACAGGGAAAAAGGTAAGGTGATGAAGAATGTGAATCAGTTCCGGGATGTTAAGGAGATAGAAACTATAGAACCCAGAAATTAAGGAAATGCTAGAGAGAAAATAAATACTAGAGAAGGGAAAGATTGAGGGCAGGAGGGGAAGGGGGCGACAGAGAATGAGAAAGTTGGATAGCATCATCAACTCAATGGACATGAGTTTGAGCAAAGTCCAGGAGATAGTGAAGGACAAGGAAGCCTGGTGTGCTGCAGTCCATGGGGTTGCCAAGAGTTAGACACAACTTAGCCACTGAACAGCAGAGAGAAAGGAGGGGTAAAGGTTTAATCCATTAGGTAGACGATAATAATAGTAGTGGATGTTTACCAAGCACTTTTAAATTTTATTTATTCATTTTTGGTTGTGCTGGGTCTTCGTTGCTGCATGGGCTGTTTCTCTAGCTGCAGAGCATGGCTGCTCTCTAGTTGCGGGGCACTGGCTTCTTTCTCATTGTGGTGGCTTGTCTAGTTGCAGGGCAGGGTTCCAGGGCATGCAGACTTCAGTAGTTGTGGCACGTGAGTTCAGCAGTTGCAGCTCCCAGGCTCCAGAGGACAGGCTCAACAGTTGTGGCACGTGGGCTTAATTGCTCTGCAGCATGTGGAATCCTCCCACACCAGGGACTGAACCCATATTTCCTGCATTGGCTGGCAGATTCTTCACCACTGAGCGACCTGGGAAGCCCTGGGTGCTATTTTGTAATTATATCCAGGTGCCTGGCACTGTTTCAAGGATTATATCAACTCACTTAATGCTACAAGTGAGCAATTATAACTCACTTAATGCTCATCATACTCCTATAAGACAGATTCTATAAAATAATCCCATTCATGGATGAAAACAAATGAGGCCCAAAGGCAATTTTGTTGGTAAAAGATAAGAACCTGGATCTGAGCCCAAGAAGACCGACTCTAGCACCCACTTCTCTGTTTCTACATTATACCATCTCTGGTGCAATTCACTAAAATTGAGAACATAGGAAATGGATCAGATTTTATTATGAAACTGATGAGTTCAGTCTTGGACATTGTTTTGGACTGGATTATCCCCCTCTCCCCCACACCCAAATTCATATGTTAAAGCTCAACCTCCATAGTGGCTGTATCTGGAGATAGGGCCTTTCCTTTGTGGAGATGTTTAAGATTAAATGAGAATATAAGGGTAGGATCCTAATCTGAAAGACTGTGGCTTTATAAGAAAAGGAAGAAAAAGATTCCCCAGACCACCATCATACAACACCCAGAACATAGTGAAAAGACGTCAGCAGATGAGCCCACTGGAACCCAATCACGTAGGTACAGACTTCTAGCCTCTACTACTATAAGAAAATAAATGTCTATTGTTTAAAAGCAGCTATTCAATGGTATTTGAGCTGCTGGAATAGACCTGTGGATTTGGGTGTCATCAGCATACGGATGGAAAATCGAACCATGGACCTTAGTGAGATTGACTGGCAAGAGTATCTGTAATAAAGAAAACTAAGGATAAAGCCCATGGAGACACCAACATTTAAGAAATAGGCAACAGACGGCAAGCTGGCAAAACAGACTGCTTAAGAAGAATCAGCAAGGAAAATAATAGAGAAAAAAAGAGAAAACAGGAGAATGTAATACCACAGTATCTAGGAAAGAAAGATTCCAAGAGAAAGGAACAAGGAGCAATGTTCAATGCTATTGAAAATTATATAGAATAGAAATTATCCATTGAATTTAACTATAAGAAATCACTAATTCTTAGAACGAATTTATTATAATAGGCTTGTAAAGGCAGAAGCCATATAGAAAAGTATGAAGACTAAGGGGTTGTTGAAAGTGGTGAGAATAGATCACTCATTCAAAGAGATGTACTTAATAGGAAAGAAAGATAAGAGTAGAAGCTTTTGTTGATCTTAAAACAGGAGAGCTTGAAGCAATATTAAAACTGATAGGAAAGACAGAATGAAAATGTGATAGGAGAGAGGTGGCTCATTAACAGGTGAAGAAGCACAGGCCTCTCAAGTACAAAGATGAATTTTAAAAAGAGGAACACCATTTCTTTAAAAGAGAAGAAAAAGAGAAAAGTGAGTATGGATGCAGATGAATCTTTAGACTTAAACACGATGTTAAGAGGTCTCTTATTTGATGGCATATATTTCCTGCAGAATTAGGCATTAAAATGTTCTAAGAATAAGGAGAAAGTTCGGGAGGCATTGAGTAGAAGTTTACTTTGCTGGTGCAGTGCTGGAAACGTGATATTTATCCATGCTTGGAATTTCACAGGCAGGGGTAACAGTAGATTGGGATGTAGATTATCAGTAAAAGAAACGTTAGAATGTGAATCATGTAATCAGATGGAGGGGAAGGTTGAATTACTGGGAGAAAAACTGATAGGTGAAGATAAAGGAAAAGTGTCCTGGAATCCCAAGTTCTCTGAAGATCCCAGAATGGAAAATGGAAGTTTAAATGACAAAGACCATTGTTGCCAGAGAGTAGGATGACTGGGCTGAAGATTTCAAGTTCTTCATGGTGACAAGGTCTAGAGGGTGATCATTGGAAACGAGTTGTTTTTACAAAAGAAATAAAGAAGACAGTGTATGAATAGAGAGAGTCCTTTTAAGCAAGTAGTCAAAATGGCACCTGAAACTCTCAGATCAACCTCATCCCTTTCTAGTTCAAGCATGAGCACAAACAGAGAAAGCAGTCATTGTCCTCTCACACTGTAGGAGGGAGCCTCAGAAGGATATTTCAAAATCAGGACACACGGACCCACACCCTTGAGAAACCTCTGGCAGCATCCACAGTTTCCGTGTCTTTAGCACTTTACTCCTGCCAAACGTAGCCTTCGCTTAGCAATAAGGTAACTGTACCTGTAGACAAGGAGTCCAGCAGAGTTGAAAGCTCAGTGAAATATCTGAAGCTGTTTGTCTGTCACCCCAACTAAGATCCCCACCTGTTGACACCTCCAGAGACAGCATAACCATCTAGGAGAATACCAACACCTTTGTACTTTTCCTGTTGTTAAAAAGGCTATCTCCTGGAGGTGTTGCTGCCTACAGTTACAAGATAGCAATGTTTCCAAGTCTTCTCTCTATACATGTATGGAATAATGTTGACATCGGTGGAATGATTCTAATGCACACAGAAAAGTTAACATCAAAGTAAGGAAAACGTATGGAAGAAAAACTGGCTTTGATCAAATTTTATTATATCAGAAATCAGAATTATGAATGCAATCTAATAAACCATTCTTCCACCACCTTCAAAACATGAAAAAGATAACTTTTGCTTTTTCCCATTTCTAAAACTGCCACTAGAAACTCTCTTTTCCCTGTGTTCCTTCCAGGATATGGATCATTTCTTTTATTTTTAAAATGTATTTGACTGTCATTACTAGTATTTTGGTCGCTCTGGCTCTCTGTTGTTATGCACGGGCTTTCCCTAGTTGCAGCGAGCAGGAGCTACTAGTTGCAGCGTGTCGAGCTTCTCATTGTGGTGGCTCTCTTGTTGCAGAGCATACGCTCTCGGTCTTCAGAAGTCGTGTATGAGGGCTTAGTTGCTCTGCAGCATATGGAATCTTCATGAATTAAGGGTCAAACCCGTGTCCCCCGCATTGGCAGGTGGATTCTTATCCACCATACCACCAGGGAAGCCCCATGTATCACTTCTGCTTGGACCTCTCAATATCTCTTGGGTCAGATTTGAAGAATACTGCCTCTAGATCTTCTGCACGATTCATCATTTTCGCCCATATTTGAAGGTTAGGTGCTATGGGCTGCTTGTCATCATGAGCAGGTCTCCTAAATATCATTCTCCATTCACACAGGGGTGACCATCTTTTCCAAACATTACTCAACATCCACTTAAATCCTATCCTCTCCTTCTTGAAGTCTTCTCTGGTCATCATGAGCTGCAGAGAATTCTCTTTCCTACAGCATGAGCTACATAGCTCAACATGAATTTATTGGGTGCCTAATAAGATGCAGGCACTGTACTAGGTTCTGGTAATATTTTGTTGAATAATACGGCTTATGTAAACAATAACATTTTCCAACTGTGGTGCTGGAGAAGACTCTTGAGAGTCCCTTGGACTGCAAGGAGATCAAACCAGTCCATCCTAAAGGAAATCAACCCTGAATATTCATTGGAAGGATCAATACTGAAGCTGAAGCTCCAGTAATTCAGCCATCTTATGTAAAGAGCTGACTCATTGGAAAAGACCCTGATGCTGGGAAAGATTGAGGGCAGAAGAAGGGGGCGAAAGAAGTTGAAATGGTTGGATAGCATCACCAACTCAATGGACCTGAGTGTGAGCAAACTCCAGGAGATAGTGAGGGACAGGGAAGCCTGGTGTGCTGCATTTCATGAGCTTGCAAAGAGTCAGATGCAACTGAACAACAATAGCAAGTATAAACAAGGGGCAAAATGCAGAGTAAAGGAATAAATACTTGATAAGTAAACTTTTTGGCAGAGGTTCAAGGTGGAATAAAATAAATTTTTAAGCCTTCTCTTCTACAGCCCAAGACTTTAATTTTCAGAGTATCTGTTACAGTTTTACATATGAAAAAACTGGCCAGAAGAGTCTACAGGGAAGGAACTCACATAAAGGTCATGTGATAAAACAGAAATCATCTGGTTCATTCCAAAGCCAAGCTTTGACCACTTTACTGAAGCTGCCTCCATAGGGTAGGACAGGGCTTAGTACATTAACAAGCATTTATTGAGTGCTTGTTACAAGCCAAGCATTATGTAAGCATTCATTTAATTCTTATGTCCATGGTATGAAGTGGACCCTATTATCCTTATTTTAAAGATAAAAAAAAAAAAAATTACTGGAGAAGAGGTAAAATAACTTGTCCAGGGTCTGCCAGCAAGTAAAACACAGCCAGTATTCTAACTCATTTTCTCTGACTGCAGAATTCAAGATCTTTGTTATTTTATGAGTTCTTAAAGGTTAGGAATCTAGACTGTAGTCATGACTCCATCATTATGAGTTGTTTGAACCTGCAAAATTTCATGAGCTTCAAATCCTTGGTTTTTCAAATGAGAAAAATGACATTGTCCATCCTGACATTTTGTGGAACCGTGTAAGGTTCCAATGAGAATTATTTCTTAGGTGCTTTATTAATAGTAAATAACAAAAAGTTAAAATTTAGAATAGGTTACTGGCTAGGACTGAAGAGTTTCTGTTATCAACTGCTGCTCAAGGAAAAGTCTCTGTATTTTAACATTTAGAGAGGATGACTTATTTTTAATGAATGGCACCTCAGAAATCTAACAAACAATCCAACAGCTTTATTCTCAATGTAGATTATTTTTTTAAAAATTCAATGTACATAATACGGAGAAGGGAGCGGCGGCAGAAGATGAAATTTTTGGATAGCATCACCAGCTCGATGTACATGAATTTGAGCAAACTCTGGGAGATGGTGAAGGACAGGGAAGCCTGGCGTGCTGCAGTCACTAAGAGTCAAACACAACTTAGTGACTAAACAACAGCACAATATGGAAAGTTGTCTAACTGGGCAAGTTAAGGCAGTTCAAAGGCAGAGGTGGGCCTGAGGGATTCTTCCCTACCTGGGGCCTCCCACAGGTGTGTCCTGCCCCTTTGCACAGAATACCAGGGCAGTGGGTCATCTTGTTCGGAGGGAATTTGCATACCAAACCCAGGCAGGGCTCTGGGCCTAGAAGGCTGATAGGGCAGGGAGCAGGGCCCTGCATGCTCTGGAGCCCCCTGCACACTCATGCCCGTGACTCAGCTCTTTATTGAGTGAGGAGACTGGTGCAGAGGGGACCAGATTTGTACCCAGGCATCCTGGGTCTTGACTCAGAGATTCCAAGTTCCAAGACCATTCTTTGAGCAGTCTGGCATCCAGGATTTTGCTTGTGGTGCCAGAGGTGTGGGCAATGATTAAGCAGGAGTTTTCTAGTTCTGGGGACGTCAGGTAATTATCATGGGGAAGAATACGGGTGGTGAAGGCCAGTAGCCCCATGTTATAGACAGGAAGCCAAGGAACAGTGAGACCAAGAGGAGGTGCTTACAGAAAGCCACCTAGGTTAGGTGTGGGGTCCATCCCTTATGAAAGTTACCAGACATCCCCAACCCAAGGTGCTCAGGGCTGTGTATGCTTTTAGCATAAACTAGTCTTATGGGGTGGAGAAGAAAATGGCACCTCACTCCAGTACTCGTGCCTGGAAAATCCCACAGATGGAGGAGCCTGATGGGCTGCGGTCCATGGGGTCACTAAGAGTCGGACACGACTGAGCAACTTCATTTTCACTTTTCACTTTCATGCATTAGAGAAGGAAATGGCAACCCACTTCAGTGTTCTTGCCTGGAGAATCCCAGGGATGGAGGAGCCTGGGGGGCTGCCATCTATGGGGTCGCACAGAGTTGGTCATGACTAAAGCAACTTAGCAGCAGCAGCAGCAGTCTTATGGGGACGTTAGTTCAGGGGTTGATGACTTCTGAGCAGCACCTCCCCAACCAAACTGAGGCTGCAGAGCACACGAGGCAGTTCAGGCAGCCACCTTTCAGGCACCTAGAATCAGTGGAATGACAGGACCATTCTCTGGGATGTCATTGCCACAGGGGAGGCAGCCTAGGGGATGATGAGGAAGCCAACTGTATGTGACTCTGGGCACGTCTTCCCTCTTTGGGAATTCGCATCTCTAATGGTAAGTGGAGGGGTTGGACAGGAAGTCCAGCCCTATAATGGGCCAAAAAGATGGCTCCGGCCTTGTCCCTACCTTCAGTGCAGTAGAAGAGACAGGTATAAACAGACTCACAGTCCTAGATGACTAGGGTGGTGACCGAAGCCTGTGAAAGCCCAGAGGAAGGAAAAACAACATCAGCTGGGATGAGACTGGAGTGAAAGAGCCTAGCATACCTGGTCCCTGGGCCTGACCTGAAAGCAACCCAAGAAATGTTTTATCGCCTTGGTGCTTATCCCTGTCTTCAGGGGCTTCCTGGTCATGCAAAGAATGTCTTTCTTTCTCTGAATTTCTGTTGTTTATTGTAGGAGCTTGGTGGGGGGTGGGGACTGGTAGGGTCAGAGAGCCCAGGGTTCGGGCTGCCCTGATGGCTCTGAGTGTCCACACATACCTAGATCTTTTATTGCCCTATCTTTGCTTAAAACCTCTCAAGCCTATCTGCCTTCAGGATCAAGTACAAATTCTTCAGCACAACAACAGCACGTGCCTTGCACAATAGGACTCCTCTTGAGATTAGGCTAGGCTTTCTTAACCTTGGTACTATTGATATTTGGGGTTGGATAGTTCCCTTATGGCTCAGCTGGTAAAGAATCCACCTGCAACGAGGGAGACCTGGGTTCTTTGTTTAGGGAATGGGGGGCTGTCCTGCGAGTTGCAGTATGCTGGGGTGCATCATTGGCCTCTGCCTACTAGACCTCAGCAGCACACACACCTCTCCCCACTTGTGATAACTGAAAATGTCTCCGGACATTGCCAAATGTTCTCTGTGGGTCAGAATCACCCCTGTTTGAGAACCGCTGGACTAGAGGAGGATCAGCCACTCTGGACCTTTTTTATTTCCAGGAATGTGGCTTAATATCTCTTTTCTCATAATACCCTTTCACATTTCTCTCCTCTTGTTCAGTCACTCAGTTGTGTCTGACTCTTTGCAACCCCATGGACTGCAGCACGCCAGGCCTCCCTGTCCTTCACCATCTCCCAGAACTTGCTCAAACTCATGTCCATCGAGTCAGTGATGCCATCCAACCATCCTGTCTTCTGTCATCCCCTTCTCCTCCTGCCTTCAGTCTTTCCCAGCATCTCCCCTCTACCTGGCTGATAACTACAGATGTCAGACGTCCTCTCCCCCGGAAGCCCTAGCTGAGCCCTTCAGACGGGGTCAAGTGCCAACTCTGGGCTCCCACAGCCTGCCCGGCTCCTCTGACCCAGCCCAGCCCACCTGGCATTGCCACTGGCGGGCACCAGTTTGCCTTCCCCACTGGACTAGGTGCCCCAGGAAGGCCATCTTTGTCAGCACTGTGTCCCCAGCGCTGCCTAGCTCAGGGTTGTGTGCAAAACAAGAGCTCAGTGTTTGTGGAAAGCAAGAGGCTGGGCCGAGCTGGAATTCCCTGATGCTAATTGAGGGTGGATGCTGGAAGCCAGCTGGGACCTGCTGGAAAGTCTGCCTGCCTCCTGGCTTCTGTCTGGCACTGTGAGGACGTGCTGGAAAGTCAGGTCGTCTTCTGGCCACCTGCCTAGCCCTCCGGTTTCTCAGCTGCTTCTTAGCCCTCGTGGGTCCCTGAGCAGAGGTTCCTGGGGATTGTTTGATACTGGACATACAGATCCAAAAGCAAGAACAGTGTTTTAGTCACCAGTCTGTCCACAGTCAGCACCACCCTCTCCTCCTGTAGCCAGAGGCCCAGACACAGGGCCCAGAGGCCTGCCGTTCATTCCTTCAGCTAATGTGTCTGGAGCCACTGCCACAGGCAAGGCTCTGTGCTAATGCTGAGGACACAGCTATGACAGAACAGAGGCCCTACCCTCTCGGAGTTCTGCTCTAGTTGAAGGCAGGGATGAGGCAGGGGAAGGAGGGATGAGCACACACGGTGAACAAAGAGCACACACGGTGAACAAAAATGTTAGTCACACAGTCGTGTCCGACTCTTTGCAACCCCATGGACTGTAGCCCACCAGGCTCCTCTGTCCATGGGATTCTCCAGGCCAGAATACTGGAGTGGGTAGCCGTTCTCTTCAGGGGATCTTCCCAACCTAGGGATAGAACCCAGGTCTCTCGCATTGCAGGCAGATTCTTTACCATCTGAGCCACCAGTGAAAGTAGAGACATAGTGAGCAAGGTAAATAAAAATATATAGCAGGTCAGACAGCAATAAGACCATGGAAAGAAATACTTTTCAGTAAGGGGACAATAAATGAGGGAGATTGAGTATGAGGTTGTAGTTTAAATAGGGTAGTCTAGGGAATTCCCTGGCAGTCCAGTGCTTAAGGCTCTGTGATTCTACTGCGGGGGGGCATAGGTTCCATCCCTGGTCAGGGAACTAAGAATCCATATGTGAATGAAAGTGAAAGCGTTAGCCGCTCAGTCATGTCTGACTCTTGGCAACCCCATGGAATGTACCCCGCCAGGCTTCTCTGTCCGTGGGATTTCCCAGGTAAGAATACTGAAGTGGTTGCCATTCCCTTCTCCAGGGGATTGATCCCAACCCAGGGATCGAACCCGAGTCTTCTACATTGCAGGTAGTTTCCTTAACCTTTGAGCCACCAGGGAAGCCTCCCTCTATGCGAATGGCAAGGCCAAATACTTTTTTTTAAAAGTAAAGTAACAATGTAGGATGGTCTGGAAGGACTTCTCTGAGGGGGTGACATCTTAACAAAGACCTGAACGATGTGAGAGAAGGAGCAGATACACAGGGAAGAGCGTTCCAGGTGAAAGGAACAAGCAGTGCAAAGGCTTGGAGCAGGGAGGTACCTGGGATGATGAAGGAACAGCGAGGAGGTCTGTGGAATAAGGAGTGGGTGAGTGAGGAAAGAGGAGAGAGCTCAGAGAGGCAGGAAGGGGACCAGATCCTGCCAGGACTTGGGGACCATGGTGAAGATTTTGCCTTGACAATGAGGGAAGGGGAACACAAGAGGATCGATTCTTTCTTCATCAAGGCATAATTTAGATCGCACTCTTAGGCTAGGGCTCCGTGGGCTTCAGTGCTGTTATGCAGCTGTGCAGGACACACATCGCCTTCCTGGGAACACTTCCATCCCTGAAGAAAGGTCCCTGCTTCCCTTTTTCAGTAACTCGGTCTACCCCCAACCCCAGGGGTTACTAAGGTGCTTTCTGTCTCCTCAGTTTTGCTTTTCTAAAGCTTTCTTATAAAATGCAGGAGACCAGGGTTCAATCCCTGGTTTGGAAAGATTCCCTAGAGAAGGAAATGACAACCTATTCCAGTATTCTTGCCTGGAGAATCCCATGGACAGAGGAGCCTTGCAGGCTACTGCCCACGGGGTCACAAAGAGTTGGACATGACTGAGCAACTCTCACTCACTCACTTACTCAAAGTTTTCCCATAAATAGAACAACAACAACAAATTCATATCTTATTCAATATGGCTTTTTTTTAGTACTTTGCCTCTGGTACTGAACCTCAAAAATAAACAAAGATAGAACTCAAAATCAACAAAAGTATTGCCTTAGGAGGCAAGAAGAGGCCAAATGAGTCACTACATCATAAAATAAGTCAGTTACTACATAAATAAGTTAAGTAAGAAAAGAAAAACTTTATGATATTGAGACTGTGATACTAAGACTTCAGAATTCTACTCTGTGTTGCTTCTTACTGTTTAAACTTTTCACCCTGTTGAAACTCTCTCCAATGAAAACAGCCTTTGGAGGAAACCCCAATGTTTGTAGACTCACTTTGGAAAAGAACGCCTTGTATGTTTGTATTTGATAATGTTGTTATAGTTACTAAAATATCAGCTCATGTTTCTGGGATTTTGTAGCATTCCCAACTGAGGAAGCAAGGTTACTCGTGGGCCCAAGCTTCCCAGTTTCAATATTTTCTCTAATACTGGGTTGCTATGGAACAACAAATCTATGAATTTCCTTGGTATCCAAGCTAGTCTAAATTGATTTTCAATATGATTAAACGTGAATGAAAAATACTGTACAGCAATTTTTATTTTTTTATTATGCTCTTTGCATCTTCTTAAAATTTATTATTTTTTAAGTATAATTGTTCTATAATGTTATGTAAGTTTCAGGTGTACAGCCAAGTGATTCAATTATATATATATATATATATACATATATGTATATACGAATAATATATACATTCTTTTTCAGGTGCTTTTCCCTTATAGGTTATTACAAAATATTGAGTATAGTTCCCTGTCCTATACAGTAGGTCCTTGGCAGTTTTTCTACTGCACATTGATTTACAAAATAACTGATTTCTCAATCTTCACCCTTCCACTTATATTTTTTGATACATCATAAAGTTTTACAGAATGTTTCAAGGCAGAAGGTAAATTCTGGTATATAGGGTCTATTTTCAGACATTCATAGAATGGTCAAGATATTTTAATCTCACGGCAAGAGGGAGACATCACGCTGATCAAATTGTCAAGTCCAAATGAAATAAGATCTCATAAGAGTTCTGTAAAAACAGCACAGGAATAAATATTAGTCGTATTTTTAAAAATTAATGGCTCATTAAATTTGAGAATGTTGGAGTAATGAAATCTGTTTATGCAGAATTATTGGCTACTGATTTTGATACACGATACATGACCCAGAAGAATAACACCAAGTGAGCAGGGCTTGTTATTAGGGCTTGTTATTAGGGTTATATGAATGTTCATATTTGAGTAAAATGAGATGATTAAGACCAGAGCAAGAACAGATTCGAGTACATGTTGCATATTTCATTTACATGAATCCAAGTGTTTTGTGGTCCTGACACAATTATTTTTTGATTACAGTATAATTGGCTTACAATATTATTTTAGTTTCAAGCATACAACACAGTGATTCTATATTTCATACATTCTTCTGTATTTTATATATTATCTACATTGTGATCACCAAAATAAGTCCTATTACCAACTGTCACCATACAAGGTTATTACACTATTAGTGACTATATTCTTTATGTTTTACATTACATCCCTCTGACTTATTTATTCTATAAATGGAGGCTTATACCTCCTAATCCCCTTCCCGTATTTCACCCATCCACCCACTCCTCTTGCCTCTGGCTACCAACCCGTTTGCTTGCTGTACCTACAAGTCTGATTCTGCTTTGTTATGATTATTCAGTCATTCTTCTTTTTAAATTCCACAAATACATTAAATCATACAGTATTTGTCTGAGTTTATTTCACTTAGCTTAATATTGTCTAGGCCCAGCCATGTTGTTGTAAATGGCAAAATTTTCGTATTTTTAATGGCTGAGTAATATTCCATTGGAGCTTTCCTGGTGGCTCAGCAGTAAAGAATCCACCTGTAATGCAGGAAACACAGATTTGATCCTGGGTTAGGAAGATGTCCTGGAGGAGTGCATGGCAACACCAGTATTCTTGCCTGGAGAATTCCTTGGACAGAGGAGCCTGGTGGGCTACAGTCCATAGGGTCGCAAAGAGTCAGACACAAATGAAGCAACTCAGCACGCATGCACACAATATTTCATTGTGTGTGTGTGTTTTGTTGGGGGGGACCGGGGGGAGCTTCCCTAGTTTCTCAGATAGTAAAGAATCTATCTGCAGTGCAGACCCAGGTTTGATCCCTGGATTAGGAAGATCCCCTGGAGAAGGGAATGGAACCCACTCCAGTATTCTTTCCTGGAGTGGACATGGACAGAGGAGCCTGGTGGGCTACAGTCCATGGGGTTACAAAGAGTCGGACATGACTGAATAAGCATGCACATGTGTATATATACACACACCAGATCTTCTATCCTGTCGTCTCTCAATGGACACATATGTAGAATTAAATATTTTCCTTTAAGATACTGAAGACCACGGCAGTGATTATTCGTAACGGTGAGAGGTGTACACAGTATACTGGCAGCATATGATCTGAGACATAACATCAGATTCAGGGAGTGCACAAAGAAAACTAAGACCGTTTGTGGGATGTTTAATATACAAAATGAAAAGTGATTGCTAGTAATTCACGGGAATTCATTTAAGCATCCCATTAGTAGCTATATAAATCATGCCAGCAATATATGCATAATAAATTTTTTTCTAATTTTCTTTCCTTTTTTGCATCTGAAAAGACAAGGTGGGGTACCTCCCTGATGGTCCAGTAGCTAAGAGTCCATGCTCCCAATGAGGAGGGCCAGGGTTCGATCCCTGGTTTGGGAACTATATCCCACATGCTACAACTAAGAGTTTGCGTGCTGCAGCTGAACACCCTGCATGTCACAGTAAGACTCAGTGCAATCAAATAAATAATACATAAAAAGACAAAGGGTACACTACACGAACCATCAAGACTCACACAAGACATATGAAGCAGAAGGAAAAACTATTTGTTTCATTGAAGATGTGACTTTCCATCATCCCAGAGCACCCTCTCTCCAGTAGCAGTGTCTGTTTCCAGTGAGATCAAGGGACTTGGCATCTGATAAATCTACACTCAAATCCAACTCTGTAAATTGCCAGGTGAATTTCCAGCAGCCTGTCGTACAAGTCATTGCATTACTAGGACTCAGTTTCTTCTTCGGTGAAATGGAAAAACTCAGAATTGTTGGAAAAATAAATCAACTTGCTCAAAGAGCATAGAATAGTGGCTGGCTTATGGTAAGTAGTCCAAATACATGGTCCAAATACATATTGAAACTAATCAGTCCGTCAGTTCAGTCGGTCAGTTGTGTCCGACTCTTTCAGACCCCATGAACCACAGCATGCCCAGCCTCCCTGTCCATCACCAACTCCCAGAGTCTACACAAACCCATGTCCATCGAGTCAGTGATGCCATCCAGCCATCTCATCCTCTCTCGTCCCCTTCTCCTCCTGCCCCCAATCCCTCCCAGCATCAGTCTTATCCAATGAGTCAGTTCTTCGCATCAGGTGGCCAAAGTATTGGAGTTTCAGCTTCAACAGCAGTCCTTCCAATGAACACCCAGGACTAATCTTCAGAATGGACTGGTTGGATCTCCTTGCAGTCCAAGGGACTCTCAAGAGTCTTCTCCAGCACCACAGTTCAAAAGCATCAATTCTTCGGTGCTCAGCTTTCTTCACAGTCCAACTCTCACATCCATACATGACCACTGGAAAAACCATAGCCTTGATGGACCTTTGTTGGCAAAGTAATGTCTCTGCTTTTGAATATGCTGTCTAGGTTGGTCATAACTTTCCTTCCAAGGAGTCTTTTAATTTCATGGCTGCAGTCATCATCTGCAGTGATTTTGGAGCCCCAAAAAATAAAGTCTGACACTGTTTCCACTGTTTCCCGTCTATTTCCCATGAAGTGATGGGACCAGATGCCATGATCTTTGTTTTCTGAATGCTGAGCTTTAAGCCAACTTTTTCACTCTCCACTTTCACTTTCATCAAAAGGCTTTTTAGTTCCTCTTCACTTTCTGCCATAAGGGTACTTCAATCCAATTAAGGGGCTTTT
>NW_011494894.1:4154159-4162326 GCF_000754665.1 Bison bison bison
ATTAAGGGGCTTTTTTTTTTTTTTTTTTTGCACAATTTAAATTACACTCTTTCCTGAAGATACAGTATTTCACTCTGAATTCGGAAACTACATGCCCAACATGTTTGCAAATCATCCCTCCAGTAAGCTCTTTCATTTTCATTTTTCCTCTCACTGACTTTGATATGAGAGGGTGACATTTTTCTGGCTTTGCTTTAGCTCTTGCATGATCTAACATGGCTCCATGTAACTGTGTTTTAGGTGGAGCATCACTAAATAACAAGTGTTTAATTTCCCACCACACCATTAGACTACTTGACAGAGACCATCTAAATTCCAACTAGACTTAAAATATTTTCTAGACACTTCCCAATGGTGATTGCAGCAATGAAATTAAAAGACGCTTACTCCTTGGAAGGAAAGTTATGACCAACCTAGACAGCATATTCAAAAGCAGAGACATTACTTTGCCAACAAAGGTCCGTCTAGTCCAGGCTATGGTTTTTCCAGTGGTCATGTATGGATGTGAGAGTTGGACTGTGAAGAAAGCTGAGCACAGAAGAATTGATACTTTTGAACTGTGGTGTTGGAAAAGACTCTTGAGAGTCCCTTGACTGCAAGGAGATCCAACCAGTTCATCCTAAAGGAGATCAGTCCTAGGTGTTCATTGGAAGGACTGCTGTTGAAGCTGAAACTCCAATACTTTGGCCACCTGATGCGAAGAGCTGACCCATTTGAAAAGACCCTGATGCTGGGAAAGATTGAGGGCAGGAGGAGAAGGGTACGACAGAGGATGAGATGGTTGGATGGCATCACTGACTCAATGGACATGGGTTTGTGTAGATTCGGGAAATTGGTGATGGACAGGGAGGCCTGGCGTGCTGCGGTTCATGGGGTCGCAAAGAGTCGGACACGACTGAGCGACTGAACTGACTGAACTGAACTGAATCTGACACTTGAGTTTGTGTTCATAACCACTGCCCCAGGCTGTTTTTTTTCTCCTGGACAGGGCGATGGTTGGTGTACTGATCTTCCAAAGTCTCTTTTAGGTTGAATTTTCTGTGCCTCTGAATCTGTTTCATTCCCTCCACAGAAGGTTGATCATTTCTCTTTAACATGAACATTAACTTCTCACATCACCAACACACAATCCTGTGCCAATGAGTGTTTTGGCCTCTACTCTTCCCCTCCTTCTGTTGAGGTCATCCTTTACATTGTGGTGTTTTGCACTTGAACTTACTACTACTAGACTGCGAATCCCTTTGTTTCTCTCTTTATTCCTTCTTTCACTCTTTGGGCTGTGCTGGGTCTTCATTGTCGCACACAGGCTTTCTCTGGTTGCGGCCATCCGGTGCTGCTCTCCACTTGTGGTGTGCAGGCTTCTCACTGAGGGGGCTTCTCTTCTTGTGGGGCGTGGGCCCTAGGGTTCTGGCTTCGGTAGGTGCAGCTCGTGGTTTCTAGAGTGCAGGCTTAGTAGGGTTTCACACAGGCTTAGTTGTCTTGCTGCATGTGGGATCTTCTCAGACCAGGAATCAAACCCATGTCCTCTTGCATTGGCAGGCAGATTCCTAACCACTGTGCTACCAGGGAAGTCCTAGATTGTGAATTTCTGTGGTCATGAGCTGTTTATCTTCTCTGAAACTCACTGTGGAAATGTCCTTAGGCACTTATCTCAACTCTTCCTAAAAACCTTACCATTCTCAGAGTTAGAGCTGACATGATACCAAATTTCCACTGTATTTTAAAGGTCTACTCATTCCATGATGACACAAATGTCTGTGATACTTAGTCAGTGTCCAAATGTAGTCATTTTGGAATATCCAAATTTTTCCTGTTTACTTTATCTCTTCCTTTTATAACGTCTTTCCACCTGCTCCATTCTTCCCTTATTTCCTCCCCCAGACCTTTCTACTATAACCTGTAAGATTCTCCACTCAGGTAAACAAATTTTCCTGCCTTCTCAGTCTCAGTGGAGCAACTGATTTTTTTTGAGGCAACCATCTTTGACCCAAACTATCCATACATTGTAGGAAGCGATAGCATAGTTTCTGGGGAGGTGAAACCAGCATGACTGACCGTAAGATTCAAGTGTGGCGGGTTATTTACGATGAATGCAATTGCTCTTTAGGGATGAGACTAAAAATAACTAATTCATTGATTACAATAAGTCAAATACACCTCTTTCTTCATTAGAGTCAGTCTTTACACAAGAGCCCCAGCTGAAACAGAGCTTCGGAACTTGATGCTTCCTGGAAAATTCAATTGAACACATCCTCAGTCTGATCATACTTGAGATAAAGGAAGCATATTTAAATGTGAACAGATGGCTCTGTTAACAAAATATTCATGAACGAAGGCTATCAAAGACTTTAGAATGATTAGTTTACATTTTTCAAGTTTCTTCAGATGTGTGTCCAATGCCTGGTTACTCTAACTCTGGCGGAAAGATAAATGCAGCATGTGCCGTAACATCCAAAATTTGTTCAAAATAAAAGTTAAAAAAAAATGATGGTTTCTTGCTGAAGCCATTCTATTTTGGAACCCACAGTGATGGCTGTTAAGAAAAATTCTTTGAGTTCCATCAAGAACTATAAGGTTTTAATTAACAGTCTTCACCTATTTTTGTCTTAGCTCAGGCGAAGTGTGAATTCCTTGAGAAGTAATTTAACTTCATTTCATTAAAACAGTGTTGTTATCTTGAACTTTAACTCTTTTGCTAGACTCTTTTCCAAAGCATAGTCCAAATTTGTGAAAGATTAAATTTATTAATATATTGATCTAGTACATTAATGGCCATATCTTTGGTGGCACCTATTATGATTAGGAATAATTCTAGAACCTAAGAACACAGGATTGGATAATCCAGGATGTAGAGGTCATGTTGGAAGAGACCTAGCCACACTTATAACTGCAGACAGCAGTGCATGGTGAGTGTGCAGTGTCAAGGGATGAAGACAAGGGATTGATATATCACAGTGATTACTTTAGGCAGAGGCAGGGGAG
The DNA here is from genome assembly GCF_000754665.1 of Bison bison bison. NCBI lineage: Eukaryota > Metazoa > Chordata > Mammalia > Artiodactyla > Bovidae > Bison > Bison bison. Next base: position 4,157,142 of record NW_011494894.1, read on the forward strand.
GCTAGAGAAAGTTGTACATAAGACTGAATTGTTTTAGGTAAGTTTTGAAGGATAACTCAGAGCTCTCCAGTTGGATAAAAGGGCCAAGAACATTTCAGATGGAGGGAAACCGTGCATCCTACGAAAGCAGAGGATTGTTTTGAATCAAACTTCTTGAATCACTCAATGGGCTCTCCCCAGTACGGAACTAGGTATTCTGATAAGATAAAATACTCCGCCCTCGCATTCCAGTTCTGCAAGACCAAGATGGAAACAACTCTAGGGAGTAGAAAAGCAAATAAATGCTTGCATGTTACATGTCATTTATCTAATAGAAATTAAAATCAGTTGAGTCTGGGTGCATTATGTCTTCTGTTGGTCCTATGCACTTGCCTCTGTGGACTCCTTCCTCCATTAAAAAAAGGACTAAAAATAATAATGCAACAGGTGCTGGTAAAACGATCCAGATGTTAATATTACACATTAAAACACTTTTTCCTAAAAGTTCATTTTTATCTTCTGATTTTAGGGCAAATTGAAACATTTTCTTGGGACCCTAAGCACTGTGTCTAGTGATAAATCCCTTCAGGCATCCTCTCCCATACTCCTAAAAATACTTCTAAAAGTATTTCATTGCCAAAAATACTTCTAAAATTTTCCCTTTCATTGGATGACAGAGAACCTTTCAATGTTGCAATCTCAGAACCTTTGCCTTGAACTCATGGCTTCACTGAGCCTTGTTTTGCTTGACAATTCAACCTGACTTCTAAATTTACCTCTTACTTCATCAGACCACACTCTCATTAGTCTGACACTGTGAACTGAAGTAACCTCCAGAGGTATATTTTTTGTTTTGTTTTGTTTTAAATTCTGGCTCCCAAACCAATCATATTGGAATCTCTGGGTGTGGGACCCAGAAAGCCATAATTTATAATGCTTCTCAGTGATTCCAGTTTGCATACAGGTTTGTGAACCAGTGTTCTGAGTAACAGAAAATGATAATCATTGTCCTGCGATGTGCTCTATACATGTATGTATGTATCACATTGCTTTGTCATAGCTTGTTTACACATGAGTCTCTTTAGATGGAAATCTCCAAGCATGATTTCTCAATCATTTTAATTTGACCCACCAGCTAGTTCAATGACTAGCATCCAGTAGACACTCAATAAAGGTTTTTATGGAATGAGTAAATGGGTGAATGAATTGGCACATGCTCTTAAACTGTTACTTTCTCTCTTCCATTATTCTTCTTCATTGTCTTACTACAACTGTTCTCAACCCTACCTGCACATTAAAATCACCTGAGAGCTTTGTCAAACTATCCTGGGCCCCACCCCAGGCCAATTAACTCAGGATTTCTGAGGGTGGGGCACAGGGAGTTTTTAAAAAATCCTTAGGCAGTTTGAATGCACAGCCAGGGTTGAGAATCACTGACTAAGATTTACTCACTCTTTAGGACCCTCTTTAAAAATCTAACTTTTTCAGGAAACTTTATCTGATACTCTGTCACATGTATCTTTCAATCTCTTAAATTCTGGTTCTTAAGAGAAAAATACATTTCCGTCTTCATTATTTTCTTGATACCATCTAATGGTAATGAATGATAGAATAGATAGATAGATAGAATGATACCATTCTATTCCTCTTTATGAGCTTCCCTTGTGGCTCAGCTGGTAAAGAATCCGCCTGCAATGCGGGAAACCTGGGTTTAATCCCTGGGTTGGGAAGATCCCCTGGAATAGGGAAAAACTACACACTCCAGTATTTTGGGCTGGAGAATTCCATGGGCTGTACAGTCCAGAGGGTTGCAAAGAGTCGGACACGACTGAGAGACTTTCACTTTCACTCCACTCACGCTTTGTATAGCATTGCTTTCCTGGGAGATATAAGAAAGGTGCTAAGCCTGAATTCTAATACTTGGTGACAAAAGGCAGGTATACAGGGATTTTATGTGGGAATAGGCACCCCACTCCAGTACTCTTGCCTGGAAAATCCTATGGGCAGAGGAGGCTGGTAGGCTGCAGTCCATGGGGTTGTGAAGAGTCGGACACGACTGAGCGACTTCCCTTTCACTTTTCACTTTCATGCGTTGGAGAAGGAAATGGCAACCCACTCCAGTGTTCTTGCCTGGAGAATCCCAGGGATGGGGGAGCCTGGTGGGCTGCCTTCTATGGGGTCACACAGAGTCGGACATGACTGAAGCAACTTAGCAGCAGTAGCAGCAGCATCATGTTTCATAAGCCAAGCTTGCCACATACTACTCAGTAGATCTTAGGTAATCAATAAATTGCTTGACATTTTCAATGTGTTGTACTTACCAGTTAATTTTCACAACTTGTCCCTAGTTTATAAACAGCTTTGATTTAAATTATAACGAATCTGACACCACACTGATGGACAGCTCCTTGAAAGGCACTCATTCAAGTTATCAAACAAGATCAATAGACTGATTTCAGTTTATGAAGGAGCAAGGCAAAGAGATTCAAAATTCAAGTTACATTGCTATCCTTGGTATTTCTAACTCTTAACTCATATTTTCCCAGGGGAAGTAGAGGTGGTGTAAGAATTTGGGAGGCACCTTCTAGCACTCACCTTGGGCATGTGAACACCTGATTATTTTCATGACCAAATCAGAGAATACCATAACGCTTATTAAAAATGCTGATTTTTTTATTACTCAGCATTACTGTGTGGCTGAGTGGTATGAATTTGGTAACTTAGCAGTTAATGGATATACATTTATTAATGGCTGTGAACTGTTTCAGTGCAGGATTTTATATACATATTTCAGCTCTATATTTTGTAGGACTCTCCTGTTTTGAAATTTCTTTTGTCTATTTTTAAATTTAGAAATAAACATACAACAAATATGTGGTTTCTCAGCTAGCAAAAATGCACGTGCCTCATCTGTATTGGAGAGGCAAAAAGCAGATAAAATTAATATGGGGATTTGGTCCATCTGTGATGAACAAACAGTATCTGACTCTTGAGGGGGAAAAGTCACACATTTAGAAATGCATAATGCAGATGCAAAATCTGAGTTAATTTCTGCATTCAAAAAGTTTACTTACCTGAAACTCTTATTAAATAAAGTCACTAGAAATGGTGACTTTCATACACTTATACAGTATCTGTAAGTTCTCACCAAAACCAAAGAAATTTTTTCTTTACAAGACTAATTCAGTGAGACATTTCTTTTTACAGTAAAGATACCTGTTTTCCATTAATAAATGTTGTTCTTCAAGTTAGTTTAATCGTGATAAGCACAAATTCTTGGAAGGGGTTGATGAACATCTGCTTGGAAAAAATTCTGCTAAGTACCAAATATTTGTAAAACACTCAAACCCACACAGACAAACACAGACATGCACAAACACATCTAAAAGAGACGTTTTGGTTTATGTTCTGAGATCCAAATGAAGAAGTGAATGTGTAATAAAAATTCCAGTTTGGCACTAAATATACAGAAGTGTTTGAATGTAAATACTAATTCAAATGCCTGGTTAATATTTAGAATCCTGTGTCTTTGCAAACCTACAGTTTTTAAATAGCAAAGCAATTGAATACCTAATATTGAAAATATAGAGATTTCTACTGAGTCATTTGTTTCAGGTTTCTTGAAAGAAATTAACATGGATGGTTTTATTCATAATTAATACAATTCAGCAATCTTTCTTTTTGGTATTGTACTCATACGGGTTAGGTGGTAATAGTCAAAAAAGACGATGAAAAGCCAATTTCTTCATCCTTCTGTGTCTATCAGGTAATAAGGAAGAAGACCCAACTTGTGCTTTACATTTTAAAAGGCATTTTAATAAACATTTATTTGTATTTTTCCCCATTTATTAGAGGTAAGCAAATGAGATTTAGGAAGCTTCAATGACTTTCCCAAATTTTCATGATCTTCAAACTCAGTTGCAATTGTTTATATTTATAATTACACAACAGCTTTATAACAGATAAGGCACCATATTTTAATTTCTCTGTTTTAAGAAACACAATACTGTCTGCTTTCAGGTCAAAGCCTGGTCACTTTATTATATAGTCAATACCTCTCACTTTCTTTCTGAAATACCTTGCAGCAAGAAAAACCTTTCACCAAGATTCTCAAACATTCCTGAAATGTTTAGAAGATACTGGCGGCCCTCAGCTCTCTCATGAACTACCAGTTGCTATAGTCACTCCTGAATTAAAGTCTGGGTAACTCCAGCTGAGAGCAAAGTCCATTCATGCTTAGTGCAATGGGTCCCTTCAGCTTCAAGAGTTAGCATGAAGTTGGCAGTATTTCTACACAAAGCAGTTTTTAATAAGTGTTGGTTCCTAATATCATAGTGCTTGTAAATGCTAATAAACTTCCTACAAGGGAAGTAGAAGTGGAAAATTTTATTTGTTAAACATTTTATCACTGTACTTGGTTAGCATGCACAATTACCCCAGTTCCCTGGGGCGCATACTCCCTGAGTGTTTAGTAGTTAATGAATCCAGATTGCAAACCAGCAATTTTCAAAACCATAAATAATTGTTACTCTGAAAGCTCCTTCTAATGGAAAAAATTTAAAAAAATTTAAATAAAAAAGAACATGGCTAAAATATTACTGATTAACTTAAGGTCAAAACTGAAGTTCTAAATCTTTCTAACTTGTACCATCCCAGGACACTATAAAGCTCTTCAATTAATTCACAGATGGAGCTTTATAAATGCCACTTATAAATGGTTATTTTCCACCTACAATATTTATTCCTTATATGATTTCCTAAAAAATAGACTATAGTAAAATGTCCATCAATAGGATGGTGTTCTTGATATTTCTATAATCATTTTTTATTATTTATTTATTATTTTTCTGAATTAAAAATATTCCTGGACTTCCCTAGTGGTTCAGTGGCTAAGACTCCACGCTTCCAGCGTAGGGGGCTCAGGTCCAATCCCTGGTCAGGGAATTCGATCCCGCATGCCACAGCTTAAGATCCTGCATGCCATGACTAAGAATTCACATGCCATAAGGAAAGTAGAAGATCCCGGGTGCTGCAACTAACACTTGACTCAGTCAATTAATTAGTTAATTAATTTAAAAATCAACATCAAAAACGATTCCTTTAAGAATACAAGTTCATAGGGAATTCCCTAGCGGTCCAGTGGTTAGGATTCTGTGCTTTCACTACCCAGATCCAGGTTTGAACCCTGTCAGGGAACCCATGCAAG
>NW_011494894.1:4162426-4167630 GCF_000754665.1 Bison bison bison
CCATGCAAGCAGTGTGGTACAAAAGATAGTGTCTGTGAATTTTTTCCACTCTGAAGTTACTTTTCCCCATTCCCATATTCTATTTTTCGGAAGTAAGTCTCTAAGTGCAGCTCACACTCAAGGAGAAAGGTAGAGGTGGGTGGATTCAGCACTTTTTTGAAAAACTTATCCAGATACATTTGTCTAATCTTCCTGTAGCAAGCACAGGCAAGAGAAACTAAGTTACTAATCTTTGTCTCTAATTAAGAAGTTTGAATTGTCTTCCTCTATTCTGATAAAACATTTATTTGCTACCTGATTTTGAAGAGAGATGGACTGATTCAAAAAGAGGTAAACGTGGAAGGAAGGGAGAAAGGAAAGAGAAAGAGGGAAAGAAAATTGAAATATTGGCCTAATTTACAGCTATGCCATGCAAACCTCAGCATCCTGGAGGTGCTTTTAGTAGGGAGTGTGTTTAAAATGGAATTGGAGATGCGTTTGGCAAAGAAGATAGGGAAAAGTAAAAAAATTCTTCAGATTACTACATAACTACAAAATTTTATTGCTCTCTAGTATTATTTCAGAAGCCAATAGCATTTTGAAAGAAACAATAATGTATGCAGCATTTTATTTTATGTAATATTTGAGTATTCATTCATATCCTTATTCATTCAACTCATATTTACTGAACATTCAATGTATATTAAGCACTCTTCTGGGCACAGAGCATACAGGAGTAAACAAGGAGTCACATCTCTATAAAAAGTTGCTGCTTTCAGGAAGCAGCAATGCTTGGGAAAAAGAAAAATAGGAGGACCACAGAGAGAGACAGTAAACAAGCAAGCAAACAAATGAGCTAATGTGACAGAGACAAGTCTGAAAAAGAACTTCAGAGATCATAAAGCAGAGATGGTGCAGGGAGAGGCTACTTTATGTTGAGCCATTTAGATTCTGATAATAAGATAACAGCCTGTATTGTTTGTGCTGGTGTTTTAGTTTTCAGCTGTGGTCAGTCTTTTCTCTTCCACTTCACTATACTGTGGCACAAGTTCTAGAAAAGAGGGGAGAGCAATAGGAAAAGGCAATGCAAGCAGAACGGATGCGAAAACGACTTCTGTTACAAGGTTTCTCAAATGAAATGATCAGATTATGTTCTCAAACCGGGACACCACTACACAGATATTTAAAGAAGTCTGCTGCTGCTGCTGCTGCTAAGTTGCTTCAGTCGTGTCCGACTCTGTGCGACCCCATAGACGGCAGCCCACCAGGTTTCCCCGTCCCTGGGATTTTCATGGCAAGAGTACTGGAGTGGGGTGCCATTGCCTTCTCTGTAAAGTCTACATAACCGTATAGGGGTAAAAGGATTTTTAACACTAGTACCAATGCACCCAGATGAACATTTTCTGGTACTTTGATCCCCTCAGCATATGAAACATTTACTGAAATTATACTGTACTACTCAAAATTCCCAAAGAGGACAGAAAAATTTGAACAAGCATTGGATAAATCAATTCAGAGCTCAGTGCTGATAACCACCAAATTTACTTCTTTGAAGGGACTGATATGCATTCAGAGGAATGATTTCTGATAATCTGATATTTAAAAATGAGTCATCTTACTTTGTAGTAACTCTTCATATTCTTCTGTAACCACTGCTAGGAAATGTGGGGGAATTCCCTGACTGCCCAGGGGTTAGGACTTTTGGTGCTTTCACTGCTGAGACCAGTATTCAATCCCTGATCAGGGAACTAAGATCCTGAGGCAAAAAAAAAAAAAATTTGAGACCTTTGCTTTTATATTTTATTTATGTCATACTGAATGGTTTTGTTCCATCTAGAAAGAGTTCTTATGACTTTAATTTATATATATATTTATTTTATATAGATATGAAGTTATTATGTATAATAAATTTACTATATATATAAATTTATTATCTTTAATTCAATTTCTACTTCTATATATACACACAGTCTCTAGCTAGTCTCTCTCCTTTGCTGCAATCTCTCTACTCTGCTCCAGCTGTAATTGTCTCAGTGCTGTTCCTAGAATTATATGGGGTACGTACGTGTATACATGCTCAGTCACTCAGTCCTGTCCAACTCTTTGTGACCCCAGGGACTTATAGCCCACCAGGCTTGTCTGTCCATGGAATTTTTCAGGCAAGAATATAGGATTGGGTTGCCATTTCTACTCCAAGGAGAATTATATAGGTTAAGTCTTGTCAAATACATATGACATATATACATATATAGATATATAATCTGAGAGATATTGGTATAGTTGCACAGATATGTAATTAAACTTTAATATGTTGAAGATGCTTTTTAAAAGAGTGACTTGGTAATTCAGTAAAGGCAATCCTTTAAAAATTGACTTCGTATATAAAATTCCAAAATTAAAGGTCTGTTTTTGCCTGTAGAAATGAATTTAACCAATTTCCCATAAATCCTATAAACAAGACATGTAGGTTTAGAATCATTTTCATTATTACTATATACCATTTATTCTCTTAAAATTGAAGTGACCTACTATAATGACCATTTAATCTTGTAATTATGAATAATATTACTTTGTAACTGGGTTTCCCAAGTGGTGCAATGGTAAAGAACCCACCTGCTAATGCAGGAGACACAAGAGATGTGGATTTGATCCCTGGGTCAGGAAGATTGCCTGGATTAGGAAATGGCAACCTACCCCAGTATTCTTGCTTGGAAAATTCCATGGACACAGGAGCCTGGTGGGCTGCAGTCAGTGGGATCACAAAGAGTCGGACACAACTGAGTAACTGAGTGTGCGCACACATACACACGCGCACACACTATGTAATTGTTAATTTAATTAATGTTACTGTAGTCCTACAGCTTATTTTTAACCACCCTACAAGGACATATGAGAAAAAATTGTATACATTTTTAAAAAGGGTAAGGAAACCAATTCACACTTCTTGATTCCAAAAAAAGCATTTGGTTTCAGTGAAGCCTGGCCAAGTTTTCAGTTAGTAGATGTGTAGAATTGAACTGTACACTTTTCATTGCCTTCCTTTTCTTCTTGATGAAAACTTTAGGAGAATTACGAGCTATCCATTGATAAGGTATTGTTGAAGTGGGCATGGCTGACTGATGACAGCTACTCACTAATTTGCTTAGCTGGCTTTGGGCTGTTCTTCTGCCTGCAGGGAACGGACACACCTAAATATTCTACTAGAAGCTCATTTTGGGTTGTCCTAACAAGCTTCTCTGAATCGGAAGTAACCTAAATGAGGATCTTTGTCATCCAGGGATGTGTCACTCGTGCTTGCTATATCTGGCTACTCCCTATTATATCCTCTCCCCTCACCTGGCCTTCTGGCAATTCAATTAAATTTCACTGGGCAGGACTTCCCTGGTGGTCTGGGATTCCCAGGTGGCACAGTGGTAAAGAATACACCTGCCAATGCAGGAGACATCGGTTCAATCACTGGGCTGGGAAGATTCCATGTGCCACAAGGCAGCTAAGCCCGCGCACTCCACCTACTGAAGCAGGAGTGCCCTAGACCCCTGCTCCCCAATAAGAGAAGCCACCAAAATGAGAAGCCCAAGTACTGCAACCAACTGTAGCTGCACTTATCCCAACTAGAGGAAGCCCACACACACCAGCACAGCCAAAAATAAGTAAATAAACATTTTGTTAAAAATTCATTTGGCAAGTATTGTCCCTGCTCCTTGCCAGTTATTGTGCAAGGCACAGCAGTGATCACAAGGTTTTGCCTTTGAGGCACATGTGGTTTAGAGACAAAGATTGATAAATAAAAGGGCAACTTCAAAACTTTAGACTAAGTGTAAAATTACAGGTGTGATATGGCATACATTAGGGATCCTTAATCCAGTTTTGCAGAGTCATGGAAGACTTCCCCAGGTAAAGTCTAAAATGAAACCTTAAAGTAAGTAGAATTTAGGCAGGATCGCCATTGTCCTGAAACTCCTTTACTTTGCTGAAGCTGAAACTCCAATACTTTGGCCACATGATGTGAAGAACTGACTCATTTGAAAAGACCCTGATGCTGGGAAAGATTGAAGGTGGGAGGAGAAGGGGACGACAGAAGATGAGATGGTTGGATGGCATGCTGCTGTCCATGGGGTCGCAAAGAGTCGGACACAACGGAGAGACTGAACGGACTGCCATTGTCCTCCATGGAGCTAAACCTGAAAAGAAAGAAAGTTAAGTAGGTCAGTCGTGTCTGACTCTTTGTGACCCCGTGGACTGTAGCCTACCAGGCTCCTCCGTCCATGGGATTCTCCAGGCAAGAATACTGGAGTGGGTGGCCATTTCCTTTTCCAGGGGATCTTCCCGACCCAGGGATCGAACCCAGGTCTCCCGCTAAACCTGAAGGTAACTAGTTTTTATTCTTAATCTTCCTTGGCCTATCAGTAACCTTGCTTCCCTATCTTTGTAAAGCTTTCTTCACTTCACTTTTACATCCTGATCTCCTGGCTTTCCTGCTATCTTATCTTACTGAGTCATCTCCTTTGTTCCTTAGAAGCTCTGAAGAATACGGGTGCTCCAAGGCTCAGTCCTCAGACTTTTATCTCTTCACTAAATTTCTTGATTATATATCCAGTTTCATCTGAATCCAGACTTGTATCCTGAACAGTCTACTTAAACTCTACACGAAGACTCTTGAGAGTCCCTAGGACAGCTAGGAAATCAAAGCAGGCAATCCTAAAGGAAATCAACCCTGAATACTTCTTTGGAAGGACTGATGCTGAAGCTCCAATATTTTGGCCACCTGATGTGAAGAGATGACTCATTGAAAAAGACCCTGTTACTGGGAAGAATTGAAGGCAATAGAAGAAAGGAGCAGTGGAGGATGAGATGGTGAGACAGCATCACTGACCCAGTGGAGATGAATTTGGGCAAACTCTGGGAGATAGTGGAGGAACAGAAGAGCCTGGCGTGCTGTAGTCCTTGGGGTAGCAAAGAGTCAGGCAGGACTTAACAACTAGACAATAACAAAAGGACATCCTGAACTTAACATATTAATCACAGACATCTCACTCAGATCAGACCAGATCAGATCAGTCGCTCAGTTGTGTCTGACTCTTTGCGACCCCATGAATTGCAGCATGCCAGGCCTTCCTGTCCATCACCAACTCCCGGAGTTCACTCAGACTCACGTCCATCAAGTCGGTGATGCCATCCAGCCATCTCATCCTCTGTCGTCCCCTTCTCCTCCTGCCCCCAATCCC
>NW_011494894.1:4168803-4170232 GCF_000754665.1 Bison bison bison
TTTGATCTCTGGTTCCTCTGCCTTTTATAAAACCAGCTTGAACATCAGGAAGTTCACGGTTCACATATTGCTGAAGCCTGGCTTGGAGAATTTTGAGTGTTACTTTACTAGCGTGTGAGATGAGTGCAATTGTGCGGTAGTTTGAGCATTCTTTGGCATTGCCTTTGTTTGGGATTGGAATGAAAACGGACCTTTTCCAGTCCTGTGGCCACTGCTGAGTTTTCCAAATTTGCTGGCATATTGAGTGTAGCACTTTCACAGCATCATCTTTCAGGATTTGAAATAGCTCAACCCCACGTCCAAGGAGCCATGGCTGTGCGGGCGCAGGAGGGCCCAGAGGAGCTATCCCACATTGAAGGTCAGGAAAGGTGGCGGTGAGGAGATACCCCTTGTCTAAGGTAAGGAGCAATGGCTAAGCTTTGCTGGAACAGCCGTGAAGAGATACCCCATGCCCAAGGTAAGAGAAACCCAAGTAAGACAGTAGGTGTTGCAAGAGGGCATCAGAGGGCAAACACACTGAAACCACACTCACAGAAAACTAGTCAATCTAATCACACTAGGACCACAGCCTTGTCTAACTCAATGAAACTAAGCCATGCCCGTGGGGCCACCCAAGATGGGCGGGTCATGGTGGAGAGATCTGACAGAATGTGGTCCACTGGAGAAGGGAATGGCAAACCACCTCAGTATTCTTGCCTTGAGAACCCCATGAACAGTAGGAAAAGGCAAAATGATAGGATACTGAAAGAGGAACTCCCCAGGTCAGTAGGTGCCCAATATGCTACTGGAGATCAGTGGAGAAATAACTCCAGAAAGAATGAAGGGATGGAGCCAAAGCAAAAAGAATACCCAGCTGTGGATGTGACTGGTGATAGAAGCAAGGCCCGATGCTGTAAAGAGCAATATTGCATAGGAACCTGGAATGTCAGGTCCATGAATCAAGGCAAATTGGAAGTGGTCAAACAAGAGATGGCAAGAGTGAACGTCGACCTTCTAGGAACCAGTGAACTGAAATGGACTGGAGTGGGTGAATTTAACTCAGATGACCATTATATCTACTACTGTGGGCAGGAATCCCTCAGAAGAAATGGAATGGCCATCAAGGTCAACAAAAGAGTCCGAAATGCAGTACTTGGATGCAATCTCAAAAAGACAGAATGATCTCTGTTCGTTTCCAAGGCAAACCATTCAATATCACAGTAATCCAAGTCTATGCCCCAAACAGTAATGCTGAAGAAGCTGAAGTTGAATGGTTCTATGAAGACCTACAAGACCTTTTAGAACTAACACCAAAAAAAGATGTCCTTTTCATTATAGGGGACTGAATGCCAAAGTAGGAAGTCAAGAAACACCTGGAGTAACAGGCAAATTTGGCCTTGGAATACAGAATGAAGCAGGGCAAAGACTAAGAGTTTTGCCAAGAAAATGC
>NW_011494894.1:4170332-4181016 GCF_000754665.1 Bison bison bison
AAATGGCTGTCTGGGGAGGCCTTACAAATAGCTGTGAAAAGAAGAGAAGCGAAAAGCAAAGGAGAAAAGGAAAGATATAAACATCTGAATGCAGAGTTCCAAAGAATAGCAAGAAGAGATAAGAAAGCCTTCTTCAGAAATCAATGCAAAGAAATAGAGGAAAACAACAGAATGGGAAAGACTAGAGATCTCTTCAAGAAAATCAGAGATACCAAAGGAACATTTCATGCAAAGATGGGCTCGATAAAGGACAGAAATGGTATGGACCTAACAGAAGCAGAAGATATTAAGAAGAGATGGCAAGAATACACAGAAGAACTGTACAAAAAAGATCTTCACAACCCAGATAATCATGATGGTGTGATCACTGACCTAGAGCCAGACATCCTGGAATGTGAAGTCAAGTGGGCCTCAGAAAGCATCACTACGAACAAAGCTAGTGGAGGTGATGGAATTCCAGACATCTCACTAGCACTCCCCAAATCTGTTTTTTATGTAATCTTCCCCTGTGTCACTTAATGGTAACACTATATTTGTGTGTATGTGTATGCACTACCCTATTGACTGTAGCCTGGCAGGCTCCTCTGTCTATGGAATTTCCAGGCAAGAATAGTGGAGCAGGTTGTCATTTCCTTCTCCAGGGGATCTTTCTGACCCAGAGGTCAAAAGTTAAGTTACTTAAGTTACTCAGGACCAAAACCTTAATGTAATCTTTAATCCCTTTCTCTTTCAACATCACTTAAATCTGTTAACAAATCAAATGGATTCTTCCTTAAACATACACCCACAATGGAATCATTTATTACCAACATCATAACAGCAATCCTAGGCAAAGCTACTTTCATTGCTCATCTGCATTATTTTAATAACTTCTAACTTGCCTGCTTTTTTCCTTGGCCCCCTTCAGCCTATTATTTTAAAAGAAAGCATATCCCATTTTATGCCTTAGTTTAAGACCTGCTGCCCTTCCTGTGGTTTCCCATTTAATCAAGGGGCCTTTGCCATAGGGTCCTTATCTCTCTGAATTTATTTCCACCTAGGCTCTCCCTTTTGCTCACTTTGCTGCAGCTATGGAATTTCTTGATTAGATCTAATGGTTGATTTGGATATTGGATGGTTGAAGGAGAGAAGGAATTAAAGATAAGACTTGAATTTGTGGGTTGGGCCTCTAGGGATATAGTGATGCATTCAGTAAGGAAGGGAGCATGGATGGAAGGCTGGCTTTTGAGTTGATGGGAAGAGAGAGAATGAGCCCTTTTTGAAAATGCTGAATTTGAGTTGCCTCTGAGACACCTATGGAGATACGATAATAATTTTGCATTAGAGTTGAGCTCAGAAGAGAGATCTGTGTCATACATTTCTATTTTGAGGTCATTACTATATAGTAACTGGGGCCATGAAACCTGCTGAGATGACTGGGGAGCAGGCCTAGCAATGGAATGGTTATGAATCCACTATAAGCCAAGGGATAGACAATGCTTGAGGTACTTTCAAATACAACAAAGAGGAGAAATTAAATATACAATAAAAGAAAACTAGGAGAGTGAGAGGTGTCATTTAGGATACAGAATATCCTACCAAACATAGGTTTAAAGATAGGGATTTATTATTTACCAAGACAGCTTATTATCTGGAAGGGGGCAATTCAGTGGCTCATGAGGCCTCCAGAATCCATACTCACTCTGCCTACTCTCCACTCTATTGGCTTTTGTCCTCAGGTATTTTTTATTTTTCTTTAAACAAATACTCTATACTGAAACTGGAGGGAAGGAGGCAGGACACAACCTTCAAAAGAATGACATAGCCATTGGACACGACATAAACAGGTTAGGCCCAACTAGATCCAAGATGGCAGAAGATTCCACTTCTAGTAGATCTCAGGCCTCAGTATATGCTCATTGTAATGCATTAGCTAAAAGACACACCCACAGGTGCCACAACTGGTCCAAGACTGACCATAAATGGTCAAAAAGTGGGTAGTGGTTCAGTTTCTGGAAATCCCCACCCCTTCCCCAAAATGGCTGGAATACTCCTCTCACTCATTAGCCTATGAAATTATCCACCCCTATAAAAACTGACAACCCTGCATACCCTGAGTCCTCTTGCCTTCTGAGATGGCCCACACTCCGTGGAGTGTGTTTCTCCATGGAGTGTGTTTCTCCGTGGAGTGTGTTTCTCTGTGGAGTGTGTTTCTCTCTAAATTCACTTCTTACCTATCAACTTGTCTCTCATTGAATTCCTTCTGTGATGAGACATCAAGAACCTGAGCTTAACTAAGTCCTAAGATCAGATGTCTGATCTCAGTTAAAAGACTGTCAAGTCCCAATCTGTGTTTAGGCTGAGTTCAGGTCCCAGTCTGCGTTATACGGTTTCAGTACAAGTCCCATTGTTTCATAAAAAATAACTTACTTAAGCCTCACCTTAGTCCTCTTAGGCAGTTCCATTCCCAATTTACAGATGGGAAAAGATCAGCACAGAGAGATTAAGTATTTTACCCAGGTTATAAAATAGCATCTTGGGGAGCTGATATTTGAACAGCAGACTCCAGAGTTCCTGCTGTCAACTAGTATGTCATACTGAGTCTCCTTTTTACCTAAGATGACTAAATCCCAGCTTTAGACATCACTTCAACTCCTTCAAGGGCTGAGAGGGCTTACCAGTAGCCCTCTGCCAGAGTTCATATACCTTGTGAGCTATAATTAAGTCATCTGTACTCTCCTAAATCAACCTAGTGGTAGTAGAAAATGGGATAACTGCTGGAATACAGCATCAGCAGATATTTGAGGAAGCATTCAGGTCCTGTCGAAAAAGAAGAGGTAGGTGTTGAGGAGACACTATCATTATGGAAAACTAGGGAAGACTGTGCTTTAAAAAGAAGAGACTATTCAAAAATTTTTTATTTTATTTTTTCGGCTGCCCTGGGTCTGCCTTGCTGTGGACTTTCTCTAGTTGCCACAGTCAGGGACTACTCCTTGTTGTGGAGTGTGGGCTTCTCATTGTCGTGTCATCTCTTGTTTCAAAGCACAGGATCTAGAGCCCAGGCTCAGTAGTTGTGGTGCCTGGGCTTAGTTGCTCCAAGGCACGTGGAATCTTCTGGGATCAGGAATTGAAACTGTGTCCCCTGCATTGACAGGCAGAGTCTTATCCACTACACCATCAGGGAAGTCCAGAATATTCAAAAATTATGTTATGATGAAATGTTATGATGAGGTTAGGTAAGACTTTAAAAATGTAATTAAGTGAGAAGGACCTTTCATTGGTGACCTTTGCAAAAGAATTTGGGGGTACACCAGATTGGAGTGCGTTTATGAATGATGAGACTATAAAGAAGATAAAACTATTCTTTGAAGTGGAGCCTAAAGGGGAAAGGGGGCAGTAGATATTGGGGCTAAGAAGTTCAGAGGAATTTTCTTATTTTGATGAGGTGAGAAATTAACTTGAGTATACCTAAAAGGTGATAGGAATGAACTGACAGAAGGAAGCAGGAGAAATGAGCCTCTTGCAAGGGAGACTGGGATCTAAAGTACAAGCGGCAAGTTAAATGTCAAGCAGTTACTCTGTCATTGACCTGAAGGAAAAAAGGAATAAATATGGGGGCTTAAGAAAATTTGTAGGGACCACCACTCCCTGGTGGTCCAATGGCTAAGACTGAGCTCCTAATGCAGGGGCCCAGGTTCAATCCCTGGGATTGAATTGAATCAGGAACTAGATTCCACATGCCACAACTAAAGGTCCCAAATGCTGCAATGAAGATCGAAGATCCTGAAACTGAGATCCAGCACAGTCAAATGAATAAATACTTTTTATAAAACAAAGAAAATTTGGAAATATAACATTAGGACTTTGGAGTGGCTCCTATTTAATGACTATGTTTGCATCCAAATGGTAGATTTTAAGGTGGCAGTTTTCCTAGACTTGGTGCAGAAATAAGTAAATACTGTGGAAGCCTATTAAGACTGCTCATAGAAAACACCCACAGGCAAATTCCACGGCGGACCAGTAGTTAGGACTCTGTTCCTGGAGGCTCAGGGTTGCATCTCTAATCAAGGAACTAAGAGCTCAGAAAACAAAACAAAACAAACAAACAAAATGCCCACAGCATTGATAAAAGACTTATTCCAGTAGAATGTAACATCTCAGATTTCACTTGCCTTATCACAGGTAAGTCTTTAGACATGTTCATTTAGAACTTAAAGATAAGTACTTTGTCATTTTCACTTTTTTGTATAGTGTTGTGTGTTTCTGATTAGATTTTAATCCCCTCAAATGTTCAGTTCAGTTCAGTTCAGTTGTTCAGTTCTGTCCGACTCTTTGTGACCCCATGAATCACAGCACGCCAGGCTTCCCTGTCTATCACCAACTCCCAGAGTTCACCCAAACTCATGTGCATCAAGTCATTGATGCCATACAACCATTTTATCCTCTGTTGTCCCCCAATCCCTCCCAGCATCAGGGTCTTTTCCAATGAGTCAACTCTCCGCATCAGGTGGCCAAAGTATTGGAGTTTCAGCCTCAGCATCAGTCCTTCCAATGAATACCCGGGACTGGTCTCCTTTAGGATGGACTGGTTGGATCTCCTTGCAGTCCAAGGGACTCTCAAGAGTCTTCTCCAACACCACAATTCAAAAGCATCAATTCTTTGGCCCTCAGCTTTCTTCACAGTCCAACTCTCGCATCCATACATGACCACTGGAAAAACCATAGCCTGGACTAGACGGAACTTTGTTGGCAAAGTAATATCTCTGCTTTTGAATATGCTGTCTAAGTTGGTCATAACTTTCCTTCCAAGGAGTAAGCGTCTTTTAATTTCATGGCTGCAATCACCATCTGCAGTGATTTTGGAGCCCCAAAAAATACAGTCTGACACTGTTTCCACTGTTTCCCCATCTGTTTCCCATGAAGTGATGGCACCAGATGACACGATTTTAGTTTTCTGAATGTTGAGTTTTAGGTCAACTTTTTCACTCTCCTCTTTCACTTTCATCAAGAGGCTCTTTAGTTCTTTGCTTTCTGCCATAAGGGTGATATCGTCTGCATATCTGAGGTTATTGATATTTCTCCCAGCAATCTTGATTCCAGCTTGTGCTTCTTCCAGCCCAGTGTTTCTCATGACGTATTCTGCATATAAGTTAAATAATCAGTCTGACAATATACAGCCTTGACGTACTCCTTTTCCTATTTGGAACCAGTCTATTGTTCCATGTCCAGTTCTAACTGTTGCTTCCTGACCTGCATACAGGTTTCTCAAGAGGCAGGTCAGGTGGTCTGGTATTCCCATCTCTTTCAGAATTTTCCACAGTTTATTGTGATCCATGCAGTCAAAGGCTTTGGCATAGTCAATAAAGCCGAAACAGATGTTTTTTCTGGACCTCTCTTGCTTTTTCAATGATCCAGCGGATGTTGGCAATCCCCTCAGATGTAGGATTTCTTTTTTTCAGTTCCTAATACTGGACTATGTAACTAGTGAATGGCCAATAAGGATCACTGATGAGTGACGGTGATGAGTGATGGTTTTAGAGTAAAAATATGGCAAGTTTTATAACCCTTCTTTATAATGCAGGAACAAATGCATTATTCATATATGTGCATGTATCCATATATATATATATAGTACATATATACATATGTGTGTGTGTGTGTGTATATTGGCTTTACTGCATAGCTTGTGAGATCTTAGTTCCCTGACCAGGGATGGAACCTGTGCCCTCTGCAGCGGAAACTCCAAGTCCTAACCATGGGACTGCCAGGAAACCAGGGAATATCCTGACCTTCATATTTTTTAACAACCATTCTGGATTCCCCTGGTGTTTTAGCTGGTAAAACATCAGCCTGCAATGCGCGAGACCTGGATTCAATCCCTGGGTTGGGAAGAACCCCTGGAGAAGGGAATGGCTACCCACTCCTGGCCTGGAGAATTCCATGGAGTGTATAGTGCAAGGGGCCAAAACAAGACTGACACTCACTGAGTGACTTTTACTTTCACTGGATTGCCCATATAAAGGGTTAGTATTTTACAAATCCATTTTACATGTGCAGTAAATAACTTCCTGCTGGCCAGTAGCTGTATCTGGCCACAGCTGGCCAGCAGCTGTATCACAGCCAGTAGCTGTGACTGAATGGGATTTGCATTCTAGATAAAATTGTGCAGTGTCAGAACTGGAAAAGGTATTCCAAAGTGATAGATCAGCTGGGTGCAGCACATCCCTGAATCACTTAAGAATGCCCGTATGAATCATCAACGACCAAAAGTCAAATTATGACCAAGTATAAACAAAGATCTTTAAACAAGTTGGATAAGTGGGAGTGAAGCATGGATGAAACACACAAGGAAAATTTCTCCCTGTGTAAAACTAATACTTCATTAAATGTCATTGGGCAGTTCGTTTATGTCAGCCCTTTCCTTTTCAAATTCAATTTTAGCCTAACAATTGGAGAAGGCACTTACTGGTTTATTCTGCTGCCAAGTATGCCACTTTCAACTCTAAAGCTGCAGGAAGCACAGCATTCATTCATTCACTTATCCATTCATGTTTTGATTCAGCAGGTATTTATCGAACACCAATTTTTCATCAGGTACCAGGAATTCAGACCAATGTCGTCATGAACTTTGTCTTCAAGCAATTCACAAGTCAGTCCAGCACCTCACAGTTTGGTTATGGCTGATTTTAACTGAACAGTGAAAGTGAAAGTGAAGTCGCTCAGTTGTGTCCAACTCTTTGTGACCCCGTGGACTGTAGCCCACCAGGCTCCTCAGTCTATGGAATTTTCCAGGCAAGAATGGGGGTGGGCTGCCATTTCCTTCTCCAGAGGATCTTCCCAACCCAGGGATGGAACCTGGGTCTCCCGCATTGCAGGTAGATGCTTTACTGTCTGAGCCACCAGTCATTTAATTAATAATTTCTTCTTAAATGATCCATTGCTCTGAACTTGTTTAATTAGCAGAATTCTCAGAAACTTCTGTTTTTTTCATTACTAAAATGAAGATAAAAGAAGAAAAAGCGAAAGTGGAATGTGGGTCTTAAAAAAAATGGTGTGTTGCTCTTTCAATGTCTTTCAGTTTTTGAAAGACATTTGCATTCCATTTCTCAAAAGGAATACACTGGGGATGATACACATGAATTATTTTAGATACAAAGCAAATCTCTTACATATAAGATGCCTAATGAACAGTTTAAATATGCAAGCAAAGAAAATATTAGATGACTGGTCTTGGCAGACCTCAAGATAAAAAGCAGCTGCACATGGTCTTAACATTCTAGTCGATTCCTGGAAATGTTTTCTAAAATATGTTAAATATAAAGGAGTATTTCAATGAATTTATTCATCTAAACAAAATACATTTAGTTTTGTGTCTTATATTCTAAGTGAATATTATAGAATATTCTATATTCTATTCTATTCTAATAGAATATTCTATATTCTAAGTGAACTCATTAATGAGTGTTTTTTTGGTGCTTCTGAAATTCAAATAGCCATTCACATTCCAGAGCTAATTAGCTATGCATTAACAATTAGTTAGGTAAGGTGATAATGTTCCTCCTATTCCTGTTAATTATTTACCTAAAAATACAACTACTTTACAACTTTTTAAGCTTATAATCCTCATTCATTTGTTTTAAAAATATTACTAAGCATAAAATATATGCAAGGCAGTATGCTAATATTGGAAATTTAAGAGATGCTTTGTATTCAACAAGCTTGTATTTTAACAGAGGCCACAAGTCATGCAACCACCTTGCCACAAAATCAAATAGAAAATACTAGAAGTCATGACAGAGATTTAGTGTATGACATGAATTGAGAGGAGAGGAGATCTGCACTGAAAAGGAGCAAGAAAGAGAGAAGGCTTTGAAGAAGACACCCATGAACTTGATGTTGAATGGAGGTGGATGAAAGGATATCCCAACCTGAGAAAAGAGCATGGTGGGAAAAGATGAACTATTCCAGGATGACAAGAGCGTAATATATGATAGAAGATTTGGAAGACAGGCATGAGCCAAAGAACTGATTATCTGAATACTAAGTAATAGAATTTTGAGTCTAGACAAGAGAAAATAAATTACAAGGGAAGAAGAACAAAAATCCCTCAAAATTTAATCAAACAAAACAAGTAGGGTTCAATGCCAAAAACACTGTTCATTTTTCCACTTTGCAAATAGGCATTAAAGATACACAGTTTCTCTCATCACCGACCCTCCCCTTGCCTTTTATCCTACAAAGCAGTAGACAGCTACATGGTGGCCATCACTAATTACCCAAAGGATGCTGCTGAAGGTGTGGTTGGGCGGGGCTATCATAAGTCTCCTATTTCTTGCATGGAATACATTCATACTAAAATTATTCTAAATCATTGCAATAACTACATGACAGAACACATCTCTATGATTCAGTATATGAGTCACAGCAACTCATGATCAGTGCGTTTTTCATTGCAAATAATAGAAAATTTTCATCAGTTGAGGGTATTCCACAAAATGGTACATCCATAAAATGGTCTATTATGTAGCCATGGAAAATAACGATTGAGAGCTATACAAATTGGTTTAGAGGGATTTCCTCAAGGTAAGATAGATAGCAAATACTAATAATAACTAATTGCTGAGTGCTTAGTGTACAGCAGCATTTTCTGTATATTATCGTATTTAAAATCTTCAACCAAATCCTGTTGTTATTATCTCATTTTAAATTTGGAATCTACAGCACAGTGAGGTTAAGAAATTTGCCCAAGATCACACCCAGAGTAAATGGCAGAACTGGGATTAGAACACAGGCAGTCCGCCCTTATAGATTCAAACCTTTTAACTACTATCCACTTAATGACATTATTTGTAACTAGATCTAGATCTTCCAGATAGATTGTCCAAATTTATTTTTCATCTTCTCATCCTCTGAGCCACCTCTTCTTGGTAGACCTAAGAGAAGCCTCAAATGCTGGAGTCATTTTTCTGTGATTTCTTGTCCCATATGTTTGCCCTACATATTTTTAATGCTTTCTTAGGTTTCTCATGCCATTTGCCATTTAAAAGTGTTTTGGCCATGATTTTGGGTTGTTCTTGATGAATGAGCTGGTTCAATTTCCTACTCCGTTATTCCTCAAAGTGAAAATTCCTCCCCAAATGTTTGTTGTTCCTTTTCTATTCAGTAGACTGCCTCTGATTCCTCCAAAGTTGAAGAAAGGATGGATGTAAAGCAGAAGTAAGAAGTAGGAAAAACCTTACTCAACTGACACCAATATAATCTATTATTAGTTTCTTCTGTCTGATGCCAGAATTACAAATGGTCTTTTTTCCTCTTGAGTACTCTAGTGGACTTATAATGTTGCATCTGCCTTTGATTCAAACTTCACTCTTCAGCTAATAATGCACAGCTATTCTTCACCCAAAGAGTCACTTTAGAAATATTTTTCAAATATTCTTCAAGGAGAAATTAGGGATTAACTGCTCCCTATTGCTTGAAATCCTAGTCCAAATGGAGGCATCAGTTCAGTTCAGTTCAGTCACTCAGTTGTGTCTGACTCTTTGCGACCGCATGAATCACAGCATACCAGGCCTCCCTGTCCATCACCAACTCCCAGAGTTCACTCAAACTCACGTCCATCGAGTCGGTGATGCCATCCAGCCATCTCATCCTCTGTCATCCCCTTCTCCTCCTGCCCTCAATCCTTCCCAGCATCAGACTCTTTTCCAATGAGTCAACTCTTCGCATGAGGTGGCCAAAGTATTGGACTTTCAACTTCAGCATCATTCCCTCCAATGAACACCCAGGGCTGATCTCCTTTAGGATGGACTGGTTGGATCTCCTTGCAGTCCAAGGGACTCTCAAGAGTCTTCTCCAACACCACAGTTCAAAAGCATCAATTCTTCAGCACTCAGCTTTCCTCACAGCCCAACTTTCACATCCATACATGACCACTGGAAAAACCATAGCCTTGACTAGATGGAACTTTGTTGGCAAAGTAATATCTCTGCTTTTTAATATGCTGTCTAGGTTGGTCATAACTTTTCTCCCAAGAAGTAAGCATCAATCACCATCTGCAGTGATTTTCGAGCCCCCAAAAATAAAGTCTGACACTGTTTCCACTGTTTCCCCATCTATCTCCCATGAAGTGATGGGACCATATGCCATGATCTTCGTTTTCTGAATGTTGCGCTTTAAGCCAACTTTTTCACTCTCCTCTTTCACTTTCATCAAGAGGCTTTTGAGTTCCTCTTCACTTTCTGCCATAAGGGTGGTGTCATCTGCATATCTCAGGTTATTGATATTTCTGCCAGCAATCTTGATTCCAGCTTGTGCTTCTTCCAGTCCAGCGTTTCTCATGATGTACTCTGTGTAGTAGTTAAATAAGCAGGGTGACAATACACAGCCTTGACGTACTCCATTTCCTATTTGGAACCAGTCTATTGTTCCATGTCCAGCTCTAACTGTTGGTTCCTGACCTGCATATAGGTTTCTCAAGAGGCAGGTCAGGTGGTCTGGTATTCCCATCTCTTTCAGAATTTTCCACAGTTGATTGTGGTCCACACAGTCAAAGGCTTTGGCATAGTCAATAAAGCAGAAATAGATGCTTTTCTGTAACTCTCTTGCTTTTTCTATGATCCAGCGGATGTTGGCAATTTGATCTCTGGTTCCTCTGCCTTTTCTAAAACTAGCTTGAACATCTGGAAGTTCACGGTTCATGTATTCC
>NW_011494894.1:4181116-4181575 GCF_000754665.1 Bison bison bison
CTCCTTTAGGATGGACTGGTTGGATCTCCTTGCAGTCCAAGGGACTCTCAAGAGCCTTCTCCAACACCACAGTTCAAAAGCATCAATTCTTCAGCACTCAGCTTTCTTTTATAGTCCAACTGTCACATCCATACATGACCACAGGAAAAACCATAGCCTTGACTAGATGGAACTTTGTTGGCAAAGTAATATCTCTGCTTTTTAATATGCTGTCTAGGTTGGTCATGGAGAAGGCAATGGCACCCCACTACAGTACTCTTGCTTGAAGAATCCCATGGACGGAGGAGCCTGGTAAGCTGCAGCCCATGGGGTCGCTAGAGTCGGACACGACTGAGCAACTTCACTTTCACTTTTCACTTTCATGCATTGGAGAAGGAAATGGCAACCCACTCCAGTGTTCTTGCCTGGAGAATCCCAGGGACAGTGGGGCCTGGTGGGCTGTCGTCTATGGGGTCGCAC
>NW_011494894.1:4181882-4182968 GCF_000754665.1 Bison bison bison
CTTTGCATGAAATGTTCCCTTGGTATCTCTAATTTTCTTGAAGAGATCTCTAGTCTTTCCCATTCTGTTGTTTTCCTCTATTTCTTTGCATTGATCGGTGAGGAAGGCTTTCTTATCTCTTCTTGCTATTCTTTGGAACTCTGCATTCAGATGCTTATATCTTTCCTTTTTTCCTTTGCTTTTCATTTCTCTTCTTTTCAGAGCTATTTGTAAGGCCTCCTCAGACAGCCATTTTGTTTTTTTGCATTTCTTTTCCCTGGGGATGGTCTTGATCCCTGTCTCCTGTACAATGTCAGGAACCTCATTCCATAGTTCATCAGGCACTCTATGTATCAGATTTAGTCCACAAGTCCCAATTTAATAATGCCTTTAAAAGGCACAAAGCATGGCTCAATGGTAAAGAATCTGCCTGCCAATCCAGAAGACATGTGTTTGATCCCTGAGCAAGGAAGATTTCATATGCCATGGAGCAACTAAACCCAGGCACCACAACCACTGGAGCCTGTGCCTGTCAGCATGCAGAAGTCCATTCACCACAACTGGAGAGAAAGCCCTCACACAGTGGTGAAGAGCAGGGCCGTCCAAAATTAATTAACTTTTTTAAGGACTTTTTATAGGGGCTTCCCTGGTGGTGCAGTGGTTAAGAATTCGTTTACCAATGCAGGGCACACAGGTTCAATCCCTGCTCTGGGAAGATCCCACATGCCTGGACTAACAAATACTGGGCACTACAACTACTGAGCCCTCACACCTAGAGTCCATGCTCTGCCCCATGAGAAGCCATTGCAATGAGAAAGCCCATGCACTGCAACAAAGCATAGCCCAGCTCACTACAACTAGAGAAAGCCCACGCGCAGCCACAAAGATCCAGCACAGCCAAGAAATAAAAATAAATAGATAGATCTTAAAAAAAAGATTTTTATATAAAAAAGTTTGTAACCCTTTAAAAATAAAGCACGAAGCATGAGATGAAATAATATTTGTCAACTACAAAGCTACACTGATGGCTGATTTAAAATTCTTATGAAATTGAAATGTATTTTTATCTTAAAATTTGGTAAGAGAATTAAGAAATAAATGCAGAAG
>NW_011494894.1:4183068-4186948 GCF_000754665.1 Bison bison bison
TAAGAGAATTAAGAAATAAATGCAGAAGAACTAAAATTAAGAAACATAGTAAACTAAGAAAATGTGTGTTGTGCAATTGATTTAGAAATAGCATGTATTTTGAAATTCCTTCAGACTTTTTCTTAAGCTGAAAGTGAATTTTTTGTCTGGAATCTAGTTTGTTTCACAACTAGTAAATTACATCAAGTAATCTTCGTCTTCCCTGTGTTCTCACAATCACAGTGCACTCTTTAATTTTTCTCATTTTTATTCCCATGAACTCACTGGTTTGATTCCTCATGAGCACAATCAGCATTAACAAAACAACTTCTTGGTTGATTTTCCAGTTCTAGTATTATCCTCTTTCAATTGTCCATGAACTGAACACTGCTTACAGGACTAATCTTAGAGCATACTGTTTTAATCACATCATTCTTTAATCCAAAACAAATACCAAGGCCTCCTGTTTTGTTTTTTGGAGGCATCACACAGCTTGTGGGATTTTAGTTTTCTGACCAGGGATTGAACCAGACTCTTGGCCCTGAGGACACAGAGTCCTAACCACTGGCCCACCAGGGAATTCCTAAGGCATCCTATTATTAGTTTTATCTCCTGGGAGAGGTAATTAAGAATAAAGCCACTAATTCTGGACTAGCATTTGGTAAATACCTGAGAAATACATAATACAGACCAACAAAATGTATTCCACTCTGTTTATTTATGTATTTTTGGTTGTACTGGGGCTTCATTGCCGTGGAGGGCTTTCTCTCTAGTTGCAGTTCAGGGGCTTCTGATCATGGTGGCTTCTCTTGCTGCAGAGCATGCGCTCTAGGGCATGTGGGCTTCAGGAGTTGCAGCACGCGGACTCAGAACTTGTGGCACATGGATTTAGATGCCCAGCAGCATGTGGAATCTTCCCAGAGAAAGGATCAAACCCATGTCCCCTGGCAGGTGGATTCTTAACCACTGGACCACCAGGGAAGTTCTCCGCTCTGTTTTTAGTGCTAGTCTTGGATCCAAGCCCCAATTTCAAGCTACCCTAATGTAGTTTAGTCCCATTTAACCTAGACTATCTCACGTCTACACAGTATTTCTCTTGGCCTCTACTCTCTTCCTTCCTAGTTTTTCAAAAACAGGAATCATGACTCTTTTAATAGGATCCTACCCTCTGACTGCCTGCAATTCCATGAGAATTTCCTGAGACAGAAGTGCAACAGAAAGGCTTGGACAAAGGACCCTCAACTCACTTCTCTTTGTAATTCCCTTACTACCTACCTCTCTAAACTCCAGACTTAGAGACCCATGTTTCCCTAAGCTCCCTCTTAAGTTCAGAGCCTTTATTAACACTACAAATTCACAACTCTCATTGTACTTAGAGCAAACTGTATTAATCTCAGCATCATTTGCTTATATATGTAATTGAATAGAAGAACTACAAGTAGAATACAGAAGAAATTTAAAAGTCTCTAAACATTTAAGGAAAGATTTGACTGATTGTTTCATCATTCTCTCATTCATTCATTCAATAAATGCATTGGGCTGGAGCATAAATATTACCTTGCAGTTTTAGCAGAATTGTCTTTCCAGTAGGTATAGAGACTAGTAGGAATAAAGGGCACACTGGGTAAGTATCTCGAAAGGGGGGCAGGGGTACCAAAGAAAAGTATCTTCAAACAATAAAGATTCAAGTTGCCTGTTTCAGTCATTAATTTATTCATCCTGTCAATATTTTTTATTGCTTGTATCGAATGTCATTTGATATGAGGGTTGAATAGTGAACAAGATGCTGCATCTGCCTGCATGAGATTAACACTCCAGCCATGCTGACACTCAGATAACAAGAAAGATACCATGTGGAAGAACTGCAGAGTAGAAACAAGAAAGCAAAGGAAACAGTGTTTCAGGATAATGTAACATTTAGTTGAATTTTAAAGGATGAATAGATTTGGAACAGTTGGGAGTAGGCGGAAAGTTTACTGGATAATGTCAGGTAAATGTATCATTGAAGTGTCATAGTCCAATAAATAAACTAGAAATTTACACTGTAACTCTAATAAGACGTTTTTTTTTAATGTTTTTGGCCACATTGCATGTGGGATCCTAAGTCCCCGACCAGGGATCTAACCCACGCCTCCTGTCGGCACAGAGTCTTTCTTACCCACTGGAGAGCCAGGGAAGTCCCTAAGAAGATTTTTATTACAGTTTTGTTCTTTTTTTTTTAACCTCCAAGAAGAGTTAGGAAAGAAAAATCTATCAAATGCCTCTCCAATGGCCCTAGATGATCTGAAACAAAATAGAGACTCAGAGAAGGAATAAAGAGAAGGAAGGAGATACATTAACAATAAATTAATGATAAAATTAACAATACATTTTTCTTATTTAAACTATGATTTGGGACATCTTTGATTATTGCGATGGTATGTTCAGTTCAGTTCAGTTCAGTTCAGCCGCTCAGTCATGTCCGACTCTTTGTTACCCCGTGAATCACACACAGCACGCCAGGCCTCCTTGTCCATCACCAACTCTTAGAGTTCACTCAAACTCATGTCCATAGAGCCAGTGATGGCATCCAGCTTTCTCATCCTCTGTCATCCCCTTCTCCTCCTGGGCCCAATCCCTCCCAGCATCAGCGATGGTATCTTAAGGGCCTCAGAAAGAAAAATCCCAATCCAATTCAGTTCATATAATAAACAAGTTTTCTTCCACCCACACAACCTTGTAGATAAACTAATTCTTGCATTTGCAGAGATTTGAAAGCTTGTAAAAAAAAAAAAAGAAGAAGAAGAAAACAAAGACCCCAGAGAAGTTAAGTAAACAATTACACAGGAGTTGGTGGCAGGGGCAAAAGAGATATGATTCAGTGATATGATCTACCATGATATATATGATCTACCACGCCAGACTGAAAAAATCAAAATATTGCAAGAAGGAAAGATTATGTAGAGCTTCATTAATATAATTTTCTTTCCACAATCACTATGTTATGCTGAGCTTTAAATTTTCCTTCATTACTTATAATGTAAGAACTACTAGAGCACGTCAGTAGCAATAAATCTTTGAGACTGTTAAAAGCACACAATTTTATTAAGTAAGTAGTTTTTTTTAAATGCTGTCTCTGAAGATTTGGAATTTTCCACTTTTTAAGTTCTTACCATGGGCAAAAAAGAATGGAAAAACACAAACTCATTAAAAATGCCTTCACAGAAATAATACATTCTCACTCAAAATATATGAAGTTGGGCTTCCTTCACGTGAAGTTAATTTTTGTTCATTATAATTCAACAAAGATTTATTGAGCACTGACTGTGGATAGGGATTGTACCAAAGGCTAAGGAAAAAATAGTAAAAACAAACATAAAATAGACCTACATCTTTTTCTTGTGGCAAAAACAGTCTTGTAATTAAAGTAGCTCAGAAACAGTATGATTACAAAGCTATTTATTTCAAGTATCAGTCAGTCAGTTCAGTCACTCAGCCGTGTACGACTCTTTGCAACCCCATGGACTGCAGCACGCCAGGCCACCCTGTCCATCACCAACTCCCGGAGTTTACCCAAACTCATGTCCATTGAGTCGGTGATGCCATCCAATCATCTCATCCTCTGTTGTCGCCTTCTCCTCCTGCCTTCAGTCTTTCCCAGCATCAGGATCTTCTCAAATGAGTCAATTCTTCACATCAGGTGGCCAAAGTATTGGAGTTTCAGTTTCAACAGCAGTCCTTCCAATGAACACCCGGGACTGATCTCCTTTAGGATGGACTGGTTGGATCCCCTTGCAGTCCAAGGGACTCTCAAGAGTCTTCTCCAACACCGCAGTTCAAAAGCATCAATTCTTCAGTGCTCAGCTTTCTTAATAGTCCAACTCTCACATCCATACATGACCGCTGGAAAAACCATAGCCTT
>NW_011494894.1:4187048-4193472 GCF_000754665.1 Bison bison bison
GACAGACCTTTGTTGGCAAAATAATGTCTCTGCTTTTTAATATGCTGTCTAGGTTGGTCATAACTTTCCTTCCAAGGAGTAAGTGTCTTTTAATTTCAAGTATAAGTCTATTATACCCTGGTGGCTAGATGGTAAAGAGTCTGCCTGCAATGTAGGAGACCTGGGTTCAATCCCTGGGCTGGGAAGATCCCCTGGAGAAGGAAATGACAACCCACTTCAGTATTCTTGCCTGGGAAATCCCATGGACAGAGGAACGTGGCAGGCTACAGTCCGTGGAGTCACAAAGAGTCTATGGAAGTCTATGTAACCTTTCAATGTTTCAGTAGTTTCTATTGAAATTAAGGAAATAAGTACACTGTCGACTAAAAAAAGATGTACACCTTGAGAGTTGTGAGTTCAGTTTTATTTGGGGGCAAAATG
This sequence comes from Bison bison bison, assembly GCF_000754665.1. Lineage (NCBI taxonomy): Eukaryota > Metazoa > Chordata > Mammalia > Artiodactyla > Bovidae > Bison > Bison bison. The sequence continues at coordinate 4,187,469 of NW_011494894.1, forward strand.
AGGACTGCACCCCAGGAGGCAGCATCTCAGATAGCTCTGAGAGACAGCTCCAAAGAAGCAGTGGGGGAAAGTCAATATATAAGATTTTGGTGAAGGGGGAGTTCAATATCATGAAGCACTCATTTGACAAAAGCACAAATTTTACTCATCAGACATGAGGATCTGATGTCACCATGAAGGGATTTAATGCTTCTCTAGAGGAGATGCAAGGATTGAGATCATAACATCTGTTCTTGCTGCTGCTACTGCTGCTAAGTTGCTTCAGTCCTGTCCGACTCTGTGCAACCCCATAGACGGCAGCCCACCAGGCTCCTCCGTCCCTGGGATTCTCCAGGCAAGAACACTGGAGTGGGTTGCCATTTCCTTCTCCAATGCATGAAAATGAAAAGTGAAAGTGAAGTCGCTCAGTTGTGTCCGACTCTTAGTGACCCCATTGCCTTCTCCGAACATCTGTTCTTAAAAACACCCAACTACCTAAAGATCTGACTTCCCTAGTGGCTCAGGTGGTAAAGTGTCTGCCTACAACACAGGAGACCCGGGTTCAATCCCTGGGTTGGGAAGATCTCCTGGAGAAGGAAATGGCAACCCACTCCACTATTCTCGCCTGGAAAATCCCATAGATGGAGGAGCCTGGTGGGCTACAGTCCATGGGGTCACAAAGAGTCAGACATGACTGTGCAACTTCACTTTCACCTAAAGACCTGTCCCACCAGATTCCCTGGAGCACACGGCACCTCACTCCACCCTGAACTCCCTCAGGGGTCGCTGAGGTCAGCAGCTATAGTAGCATGGGCTTCAGTCTCCCTAGAGGCAGATGGCAAATGCCTTTGTTGTTGGCAATGTTCTTGGTAAGTGCCAATTTGTAGTTGACATCACAAACAGATTTGCTCTATATCCTTGCCCTCAAGATACTGACTTTAATTTTGGATAATCTGATGGCTCTAAATAATATAGCATTGGGTTTGTAATTTGCATATACTAGTTAACTGAAGAGCTGCATATATTTATTGGTCACTTGTATTTCTTCTGTGAAATGTGTTTGTCTCTATGTTTATTGAATTGCTGATCTTTTTTCTTTTTTGAGCTTTAAGAATTCTATATATATTAAGGATATTAACCTTTTGTTATCATTTATATTCTTGTGTGTGACACAAAAACCTGGAAGGCTTGATATTGATTGTTGCTTCGTGAGTCTACTCTTGCCTATATGCTAGTCTAAGCTGCTCTCACCTTTGCATGCTCAAATCATATTTACTTCTCCCCTAAAGTTCTTGTCCTGGATTTGCCACCTACCATTAAGGAGCATTCATCATATTCTCGAAGTCTTAATAGTATTTCAAAGCGATTATGATATTATTGAATCTTAGTGTCTGACACCCTGTGGTTATTTAATACCTTAGATTACTGAATGAAAGAATGGCACTAACTGTTCAGGATCTGCATTTTCTAACACTGGGGCTACTTTATCATTTTTTCATACAACAAATATATGCTTAATATTTACTTATAATAAGCAATTCAGAAACTGGAAAGAAATTTTAAAAATGGATTCAAAGCCTTAAATAACACATTAAAAATTATTCTTAGAATCATAAGAATAAGAGTAGCATGGAATCATATGTTTGCTTATCTCCTACTTCCTCCTACAAAGAGTCCAAGTGGGGTTTTCAGGGGAAAAAAATTAACATAATGTGTACAATGTAAATATGAATTTAAGAAATCAGAATCCAGTAAATATAAATTAAACTAGTATGTCAAAATCAGGAACTCAATTATGTAGGTCATAAGATCATACACATTTGCTGCTTCAGATGTGATTTTCAAGTTACTGGCAAACAAAGAAGAAAGGGATATAGCATAAATTTCAGATCTTTCATCATCAAAATGGAGAAAATCTAACAGTGCTTTAGACAATCTTTTCCTAGAACTGAACTCTAAATAAATTCCCCAAGTGTCGTTATTGGAAGCAATCAACAGTGTCCTGGAACATGTCCTCCACACAACCTTTCCCTATGAAGCAAAGAGTTGTGCGGAGGACCTTCTTGCATAGGTAACAGGTTCAGGTCAGGAGATTGGGGAGAATCTGGGAGAAGCTGACCCCCTCCATCAACTTCCGTCCAGGGGATGGGGAAGGGTGAGAGGAATTCCAAAACGAGGAATGGGTAGGTTCAAGTTGACGAAGATCAAGTTCCAAAACCAGTTCTACAGATGGAAGATAGAGTATACACAAGCCCATGTCTGATAGTAGGAAAACAAAACAAAGGTGAGTGCAAGTGAGGACAAGGATCAGTGCTGTGTGGAAATCTGAGGTCAAGGAGATGCCTCAGGAGTTCCTGTTAACAGGTCACCGGGGCGGCAACTTTGTTGCCTCAGGGTTTCTTTTGAAGTCTCAATTTCATGCCTTGGTCTACCCAGGGTTTTAGAATGATTCATCCCATTCTCCACTCCTCAGGACTAAACTGATGAGGGCAATCGTGTTTGAGAAAAAAACATAAATATTTTTAATGACTGACTTCCTATTATGTACCAGGCATTTTTGATACATTATGACATTTACTACTCAAGGGAGCTTCCCTGGTGGTCTAAAGGTTAAGACTGTGCTTCCAGGCAGGGGGTGGAGGATCAGTCTCTGGTTGGGGAAATAAGATCCCCCATGCTGGGTGACGTGGTCAAACAAAACAAAACTACTGTCAAAACATTCCCATAAAGTATAATCTTCATTTTGCAAAAAGACAAGTAATGATAAATTTATAGCCATTTAGTTAAGATTACTGTGAAGAATTCAGATGAACATAAGGAAGGGGTAAGCTACTTTTCTAAAATGACCGACTTGTGCAAAACCAAGTTTTATCACGTTGAACAAGTACAACAAGGTGGATTTTGCATCAATCCATTCTTAATGGCAATCTACCTAGATCGTGTGCTCAGGATTTTATAACTAAACTTCTCTTTTGGACCAGAATCTGCCTTCTAATAAGAAATATTACCCCCGTACCTCCTCACCTTAAGCCTGAAGCTCTACCTTACCTTCTGAATAATCAGGTCCCCTTCTCAGAGTGTTTTGATTCCGAGCACTTTACTTTTGTGTTTTTTTCCTGGCCACAGCACGGCTTGTGGGATCTCAGTTCTCTGTGGAAGGATTGAACCCCGAGCCCCCTGCAGTGGAACCCAGAGTCTTAACCACTAAACCACCAGGGAATTCCCAAAGCTTTATTTCTTGCTTTTTGATTTTCTTGCACTAATGAATTGCCTGGCAACCAGGATTTTCAAGCACAGAATCCCTTAGAGTTCCTGCTCATTATTCATTCCCCATCCCTTAGGACCTGGGGTTTGAAACTGTACTGTTGTTTTTGTGAAAAGCTATGCCTGATACCCTACACTTTAGGCATCAAGTCTTGCTTAAAAATGGAAGTTTTTATTAATGTCTGTAGGAGAAGTCCAGTGTCTCCCTACTCCATGGCTAACAAATGCCACAATAAAACTCACTCCAAAGTTCACATACAATGAAAAATATTATTTTTAAAATTAGCTTTCTTATTAACATCTAAGAAATTTAAGGAAGATAAAAGTATTTTCTTAGAAGTTGAAAACTCTAAGAAGTTAGATTAGTGAGCATTTGATAAATATTATGTGGTAAAGCTGAGAAACTAAATTATTTTATAGTCTATCATAATCCTTTTTAATGTAAAATTAAGCCCAATTGGGAAAATATCCATACTCATCTTAACTATTTGTTATTATGATTTATTCTTCAGTAATGACCTACTAAGTATTTTAGTATACACTTAGCCACTAAAGAAACAAATATGTAAGATATTTTCTTTGATTCCTTTTATCAGCTTTTTCCTTTCTGCTTTATCATTTCTGTTAAATTATATTTTGTATAAATTTTGTCTTGAGAACAACCACAATTGAGGGAAAATTCCACTGGTTTACTGCACTGCTGCTGCTGCTGCTAAGTCGCTTCAGTCGTGTCCGACTCTGCGACCCCAGAGACAGCAGCCCACCAGGCTTCCCCGTCCCTGGGATTCTCCAGGCAAGAACACTGGAGTGGGTTGCCACTTCCTTCTCCAGGGGATCTTCCTGACCCAGGGATCGAACCTGGGTCTCCTGCATTGGAGGCAGATGCTTTACCCTCTGAGCCACTAGGGAGCATTTGTTTTAGTTCATAACAATAATTTTATCATTTTCAAATTTAAGGAAGACCCTGGACATCCATACCTGAGTTGACATTTAACCCTCTGAAGATGAATGACATGATGATTCGTAAAAGTGTTCCTAAATGCTCATTTCACCAGCCTATTTCTAAAGTCCTACAAAATGCTTACTGGTGAGAGAATTTTAAAATGTAAAATCACCTAACAGCTAATTAAAATACACACCCACACACACACACACACACACTCAGTCACTTTTTTTATGTGCTAGAATAATGCCTGAATAAGTGAAGTGTAGAGTCATATTCATTTGCGTTTATCTTAATAATTTATCTTAATGGTAGTGCTTGAGTCCTTAATACTCAAACTAAAGACGTGGTGTATATATATATGTGTGTGTATATGTATGTATATATATATACATATATATCAAGATTTACAAACCCATATAATAATACCACCTTATATTCATGTGGCATTTCACATTATTCTCTCATTATCACAATAAGCCTCATGAGAAAAGTCTTCTAATCTCATGTATTATCTGCATTTTACAACTGAGGAAGCTAAGACTCATACAGCTTTATAAATTTGCCTAAAGCCACAAAGCTAGTATCAGAAGTAGGACTCACTCCTGGTTTTCCACCCAGAGGTTGGTACTAGTCAATTCATAAAGACTGCTTCATGTTCCTTACCTCTGCCAAGTTCTCAGATACCATCCTAGAATCCACCTGTGATACAGAGCTTGAGCAGATAACCATGAATATGTTTTTAAATGAGTGAGATAGAAGTTGAATTGAAGAGCAAAGAAAACAAGCTTTAGAGTCTACTAACACTTGATTTGCACCCTGTCTCCTAAACTTACTAACTCTGGGACCTTTGACTAATCAGTCATTTCTCTGTATCATAGAAATTTTACAGGATTATTGTGAATAATAAAAAACAAAGTACCTGGCTCATCACAAGCACTTACTAAATGACGATTATAAAAAGAATGAAATGCCCCAGTAGAGGTCCAAATTTTGGCTCACCGTCAGAATCACCTATAGAGCTTCGGGAAAACATGCATCTTTGGGCCCCAGTACAAACCTGTAGAATCTGAATCTTCATAGATAGAGTTTGAGAATTTGTCTCTCTCTCTGTCTTTTTTTTTTTTTCTATTTTTTGGCACACAGGCTTAGTTGCTCTGCAGAATGTGGAAGCACTCCTGACCAGGGATCGAACCCGTGTTTCCTGCAGAGGCAAGCAGATTCTTCACCACTGAGCCACCAAGGAAGCCCTGAGAATTTGTAAAACTTTGATTAGTTCATAAAATATAAACATTTATTTTTACTTAGCATTCATTAAATGATACTGGAATATAAGGAAAATGTGTTCAATGCCCCTATAAGTCAGAAACCAGGCCAACCATTTGATAGCAATTTATCACAGCAACACAAATTATTTTTTTCAAGTTAAAGAAAGGTGACACTTGAAGAGTTTATGAATGGTGGTGCCAGAATTAGAACTTCAGTTCAGTTCAGTCGCTCAGTCATGTCCGACTCTTTGCGACCCCATGAACCACAGCACACCAGGCCTCCTTGTCCATCAACAACTCCTGGAGTTCACCCAAACTCATGTGCTTCAAGTCAGTGATGCCATCCAGCCATCTCAGCCTCTGTCATCCCCTTCTCCTCCTGCCCCCAATCCCTCCCAGCATCAGGGTCTTTTCCAATGAGTCAACTCTTCGCATGAGGTGGCCAAAGTACTGGAGTTTCAGCCTCAGCATCAGTCCTTCCAATGAACACCCAGGACTGGTCTCCTTTAGGATGGACTGGTTGGATCTCCTTGCAGTCCAAGGGCTGTCT
>NW_011494894.1:4193572-4214517 GCF_000754665.1 Bison bison bison
GTCCAACTCTCGCATCCATACATGACCACTGGAAAAACCATAGCCTTGACTAGACAGACTTTTGTTGGCAAAGTAATATCTTTGTTTTTTAATATGCTATCTAGGTTGGTCATAACTTTCCTTCCAAGGAGTAAGCATCTTTTAATTCCATGGCTGCAATCACCATCTGCAGTGATTTTAGAGCCCAGAAAAATAAAGTCTGACACTGTGTACACTGTTTCTCCATCTATTTCCCGTGAAGTTAAGTCTGTCTCAATGTTTTCACTCTACATATTATGTTTCTACAGATTCGTGTTTGCTACAACTATGACATATGTTGTCACTGAAGTTGCTCTCAAAGTTAATGTGATTATGGTGATGATGTGCTTCTGAACCATAAAATTGTTGATGCTGATTAATGCCACATGAGGAGAGTAGAGTGGAAATACACAGCATTGTGTAAATTGTTAGATTTTCTTTTTAAGACCAATGGTTGTTTACTTATTTCTCAAGACTGACCTTCTGAATACAGATCATTTAACTGAAATGAATCATTTCTTCTGATGATATTTAGTATAGGTGTACTTTTCAAGTAGAAAATTCTACAATTTCACCTTTTTCAGTAATTTCCTATCTTCCCTGTAGAAAAAACTCATTCACATAATCACAAAAATACGTAGTTGTACATTTACATACTATTCATGTTGCAGGGCATTCACTATTTTCGTAGAAAGTTTAATGAGACGTTTGTGATGTTAAGCTTCAGTATGATAGTGTAATGTCTACATGGATAGAACTCAGTCATTTATCATCCATCAATTATTCATTCAATCATTAGATGGATGATACAAATTATGTTAAGAATACAAAGGTGAATAAAACCACTGAGGTCCTTCTTATGACGCTTACAGTCCAGTTGGAGAGATGGTTCTCACTCAATAAAACAAACAAGAGTAAAAATGTAACTGCCATGGAACCATGAAGGAAAGATATACAGTGCCATGAGGAGTGTGATAGTTAATTTTATGCATCAGCTTCACTGGGTCACAGAATGCCCAGATGTCCAATTAAACATAATTACTAGGCATGTCTATGCAGGTGTTTCTGGAAGAAAGTAACACTTGAATTGGTTGCTGGAATAAGCAGATGTGCCTCTCCAAAGTGGGTGGGCATCATTCAGTCCACTGAGGGCCTGAACAGAACAAAAGGGGGAGGACACTTGGGTTCAGAGCCCCTCTGCCTAAGTGAGCTGGAATTGATCTTCTGTTCTCACTACTGCAGGTTCTCAACCCACCACCAGCTTTCTTGGGTCTCCAGCAGATCACAGGATTTCTAGTCTCCATAATCAAGCAAGATAATACCTTAAAATAAATCTCTCTATATATCCTGTTGGTTCTATTTCTCTGGAGAACCCTGACTAATACGCTGCTAAGTCACTTCAGTTGTGTCCGACTCTATGCAACCCCATAGACAGCAGCCCACCAGGGTCCCCCATCCCTGGGATTCTCCAGGCAAGAACACTGGAGTGGGTTGCCATTTCCTTCTCCAGTGTATGAAAGTGAAAAGTGAAAGTTAAGTCACTCAGTCGTGCCTGACCCTCAGCAACCCCATGGACTGCAGCCTTCCAGGCTCCTCCGTCCATGGGATTTTCCAGGCAAGAGTACTGGAGTGGGGTGCCATTGTCTTCTCCGCTGACTAATATAAGGAGTTATAATTGGAAGACTTGTAAAGTAACATTGTCTGAAGGATGAGTAAAATTTACTAGGTAAAGAGAAGTAGAAATAAAATGCAAAGCAAAGGGAAGGGTGTGTATAAATGCTCAGTTCTAAGAACTAAAAAAGGTGAGTTGTAAGACAGAGGACAGTGGAGCTGGAAGTAGGTGATACCAGGTTACGCAGAGCCTCGTAGGCGTGTGAATTTTTATCCTGTAGCCTAAGAACATCTACCCGCTCCAGTACTCTTGCCTAGAAAATCCCATGGATGGAGTAGCCTGGTGCAGGCTACTCCATCCATGGGGTCGCAAAGAGTTGGACATGACTGAGCAACTTCATTTTCACTTCACAAGAATATCTACAAACATCAAAGGATTTACATAAGGGGATAGTTTGTCGAATTTTTGTCTGAAAAAGATCTTTCTGGCCTTAGGGGAAACATACAAGAAGAACAGAAAGAAGATGTAAGGGACACGAGATGATGGCTTAAGCCAGGATAGTGGGGGTGAATATGAAAAAAAAAAATTACACAAATAAAAAATATATTTAGGAAGTAAAGTCATGAAAGAAGGCTTTTATAACTATATGGATCATGCTGTGATTCACTAAAAAGGGGAAATTGACAGATTTAGTGAGGTAGGTAAAAAGAGTGTTCAGGAGGCTACATGAGTACCATTTTGGACATGCCAAGTTTGAGGTACCATTGTAACATTCAAGTGAGAAAAGTAGGCCTTTAGGTATTCAGAGAAGTCCGAGCCAGAGATTTAAATATTTGAGGTATCTGCATGTAATGGAGCCTAGGAGACGGGGAAAGAAGGGAGAAAAGGAGCCTGGGATCTAGTTTGGAGGAAGAACAAAATAGGACAGGTGAGAACAAACCTATAAAGATGAGTGATGAGAAATCATCAAAGATGGAGGAGGAAAACCATGACAGTGTTTCCAAAAGTTAGGAATAGGGCAGTTTAAAAGAGAAAAAATCAATAGCAACTTGTGCTGAGGGATTTAGTATCATGAAATCTGAAAAATGTCCAAACTTGTTATTTGTTTTACTCCATCTTCCATAATATGTGCCTCTCCCCTTTTATTATTTTAACTATGTATATACATGCATTTAATTTCCAAAATATTCTATGGCTAACCAGACACATGAAACTTTTGTCAACAAGGAACTTTTTGGATCCTGAGAATTAACAACTGAAATAAAAGTTGTGCTTCCAGATTATACTTCTCAAATTAGCTAATGAATTGTTGTCACCAAGTGCTAATAACACACACATAATCTTAAAATCACTGAACTGTAAAATGTGAAGTGGAAGGAAAAGCATCTTGGAAAGAAATTTTAAAGTTTCTCAGAGCCAGGTATATTTGTTATCTAGAAGTTAAACAAGAGGTGTATACTCCTAGTTAGATCATAAAACAAAACCTATCTATACAATATGCAAAATGCATATCTTAAAAAGCTAGCAAAGACTAAGAACAGGAAATAACATGGCAGGCAAATGCGAAGAAAAAGAGAGTACTGATCAAAATATTAATAACAAACAAAATTGAATAGAGGACAAAATGCATTAAATGAATGGGAAAAAAGAAAAAAACTTTATTATAGTAGAGGTCAAGTGAAAATGAAGATCCGTTTGTCATGAATCTTTTGTGGTTGTTCAGTTGCTAAGTCTTTGTGACCTCATGGACTGGAGCATGCCAGGCTTCCCTGTCCTTCACATCTCCCAGAGTTTGCTCAAACTCATATCCATTGAGTCAATGATGTCATCCAGCCATCTCATCCTCTGTCGTCCCCTTCTCCTCCCGCCCTCTATCTTTCCCAGCATCAGGGTCTTTTCCAATGAGTCGGCTCTTCACATTAGGGGACCAAAGTATTGGAGCTTCACCTTCAGCATCAGCCCTTCCAATGAATATTCAGGATTAATTTCCTGTAGGATTGACTGGTTTGATCTCCTTGCGATCCAAGGGGCTCTCAAGAGTCTTCTCCAGACCACAATTTGAAAGTATCAATTCTTTGGTACTAAGCCTTTTTTATGGTCCAGCTCTCACATCCGTACATGACTACTGAAGAAACTAACAGTTATCCAATCTGTAATCAATAGGTTAAGAATATATAAATACTATCCAATACAATTAAATAGCAAAAATAAATGCAAAATATGACTTTTTCAAGTGGTAATGGAGTTTTTATAAAAATCGACAAACATCCAATAGAAATAAAAACGTATGCCCATAACTAGATTTGTATAAGAATGTTTTATAGCCAACTTAATAATAATCTCTCCTAACTGGAAATATCCATGTGTGTATCAATAGAATAACATATAAAGAAATTAGCATATTCCTACAATGGAAAACAATAATAATAAAAAGGAAGGAATTGTTGATACCTGAAATAACATGAATTATCTCAAAAAAAGCTCAGAATAAAAAAAGTCATATACAGAAGAGCACATATTGCTTAATTCCATTCAGATAATAGACAAACAAAACTATGGTGGGAAAATATCAGAACCATGGATGCTTCTAAGGGTAGAAGTTTGGAGACTGATTAGGAAGGGATATGAAGGAACTTTCTAAGGTGATGGTAATATTCTATATCTTAACGTGGCCTACATTACACCAGTGTACCAATTTGTTAAATTTTCACTGATATACACTTACTATTTTTGTACTTCATTATTTGTAAATTTTAACTGAAAAAGAAAAAAGCTCTAAACAAGTAATAAATTCTAGTTAATGATATGCATGCTGTATTATTTAAAGAAAATGTAATAAATTTATAATTTACATTGAAACATGAAAAAATAAAAATGGATGGATGTGTGGATAGATTTAGAGATAGATAAATATGGAAAAGTAAGTATAATAAAATGGTAGAATCTACATGGTAGTATCTTGGTAAAAAAATAATCAACATGATAAAGTCAGGAAATAATAACCAGATAAGAGTAGGGGAAAAACCCATTAAATTCTAGATAAGCCCATTATCTACTTTTATAAATAAACAAAAACTAATTAACCACTAGCTAGCATAGCTAATCAAAGGAAAAATCCTCCAAACAACAAAAATGTAAATGGGAAGAAAAAAACAACACCTAGATAGCATATTCAAAAGCAGAGACCTTTGCCAACAAAGGTCCGTCTAATCAAGGCTATGGTTTTTCCTGTGGTCATGTATGGATGTGAGAGTTGGACTGTGAAGAAGGCTGAGTGCCAAAGAATTGATGCTTTTGAACTGTGGTGTTGGAGAAGACTCTTGAGAGTCCCTTGGACTGCAAGGAGATCCAACCAGTCCATCCTAAAGGAGACCAGTCCTGGGTGTTCATTGGAAGGACTGATGCTGAGGCTGAAACTCCAGTACTTTGGCCACCTCATGCGAAGAGCTGACTCGTTGGAAGACTGATGCTGGGAGGGATTGGGGGCAAGAGGAGAAGGGGACGACAGAGGATGAGATGGCTGGATGGCATCACTGACTCGATGGACGTGAGTCTGGGTGAACTCTGGGAGTTGGTGATGGACAGGGAGGCCTGGAGTGCTGCGATTCATGGGGTCGCAAAGAGTCGGACACGACTGAGCGACTGATCTGATCTAATCTGATCTGATATACTAGAAACTGCAATACTAAAAATTAAATAATTTTCTCCTTTCTATTCAAAAACATTTGAATATCTGAATTTAAAAAATTGTATTCAGGGAGACTTCACTGGTGGTCCAGTGACTTAAACTCCACTTTCCCAATACAGGGGGCCACTCCCACTGGATTTGATTCCTTGTCAGGGAACTAGATTCCACATGCCAAGCTAAGATCCAGTGCAGCTAAGTAAATAAATAATTTTAAAATTGTTTTCAGGAAATAGAAATGCCACATTTGAAATAAAAAAAAAACAAAAACAGAAATCCACACTGACTTTAATAGAAAAAAATAAAGAGGTCAAATACCAACGTCCTAAAATGATATCAAAACTACATGATTTCACAGATAAATTATATCAGTTACTCAAATAAATCATTTCAATTATATCTACTTTTTCCAGACCCTACAGAGAAAAGATTGGCTTCCTGTTTCTCAAGGACTGGGGCCTTTGGTTTTGTCAGTCAACACAGGAGTCCACGTCAGTGACTGAGAATCCCCTATTCATCAAACAGGTCACTTCTACAATAGAAGCCATAGGAGGCAGACACTCACTTTCCCAGCCTCCTTTGCAGCTAGAGCTGGGCACAAAACCTGGGATGCACCAGGCAGGGCCTGGGAGTCAGCCAGCTGCTCGAGAACTAGAGCTTCTGTCAAAAAAATCCTAACAGGCAGCAGAATTGGTTTCAGCCATCTCTGCTTTCAGAAATAACAGTGACAGCAGATTCATGATACCACTGGGAGGCCTGTGTTCATTATACAGGACCATTCAAGTCACAGGAAAAAATCTAACAAAGTTCACCAAGAAACGAAGTTGAAAGAGCTATAGTTTAGTTCAAACTAACAGGAGGTTGGCAGTCAGCCCAGTTTTATTTGGTGTATGTTTTCCCTTGTGGCTTCCTTTGCAGCTTAGGTGGTAAAGAACCCACCTGCAATGCAGAGGAACTGGGTTTCATCCTTGGGCTGGGAAGATCCCCTGGAGAAGGGAAAGGCCACCCCCTCCAGTATTCTGGCCTGGAGAATTCCATGGACTGTATAGCTCATGGGGTCTCAAAGAGTCGGACATGACTGAATGACTTAGATTTCACTCAAGTTACAGTGTCTGTTGCCCAAGAGTAGCAGAAGTGCTGTCTTCTCCGAATCAGCCCAGGGAATGCCTGTGAGGTGTTGATCTGGCAATGTAACTTCCTATTCTAATTCTCAATATTTTAGAGATTTTATGAGCCTCCCAAATTCTTTCACGTTTTCGTTTTACTACTACTAGTTAATACGCTTCCCTTCATTTCAGTTGAGAACCCCAACTATACACAATAGACACAATGAAACTTTGGCAAGAGAAGCTGACAGAGATAATCTTTTAAATGTATAGATCCATCTCACGTGTAAGCATCAATGGTAATGCAAAAATAATTTAATAGAATCCAGCAGCTTATTAAAAGAATAATTCACCATGACTCAGAGGGGTTTTCCCAAAGGAGATTTTTTTATTATTAGGAAATCTACTGCTATAATTAATGTAATTAAAAGGTCAAAGGAAATAAGCCATTTAATCATCACTAATGATGCCAAAAAACATGTGATAAAATTAAGCATCCATTACTGATTCAAAATGAAATTTCATAAAACCGGAAGAATAGATTTTTTTAACATAACAAAATACAAGTTTTTTCAAACTCAAATTACATCATACCTAATAAGGAAAGTATATTCATACTCTGACTAAGATCAGGAACAAGATAACCATGCCCACTACCTTAATTCTTGCCATAATTTTTGAAGAACTGGACAAAGTAATTAGAAAAAGGCAGAGTCCTTAAAAACTGAAGAACAAAAGAGAAAATGTCACTTATTTCAGATGGTGTGACTGTATATCTGTGAATCCTATCAATTCCAAATTAAAAAATAATTAAGCTAGCTAGACACAAATTAATATACAAATATCAATGTCAGCAGCTTTCCTAAAATGACTTTCCTTACAGTTACTTAGGAAAATAAAGAAAAGATGTAATTTATAATAGCAACAACAACAAAAAAACTAGGAATGAGCTTAAATGTGTAAGAATTATGTGATGAAAACTTCAGCCAAAGATACATTTAATAAAGTTGAATAGAGATGCAACCATTTTAAAGAAGGTTTGCTGTTATAGTCGCATTTATTTTCCTTTAAGTTATTTTATGAATGCCATGTAATCACAATAGAAATATAAATGTTTTTTGAGAGAGCAAGAAAAATCTACAACAAAATTCATGTAGAAAAATAAAAATAGAATAGCAGGGAAAGAAATAATGAAGGCCTAGTTCTATTATACATTTAAATCTGTAATTACAGTGATTAAAGTAGCATGACATTAGCAAATAAAAAGTTCAGTACAATAGAGGCATTCATAAAGAAACCCAAACAGATAGAATAATTTGTATATAATAGGACAGCATTTTGCAATAGGGGAAAAGGGCAAGCTGTTCACCATATGGACAATTTGGCTGTTTTGGCAAATGTTTAGCTATTTGAAAAAAAACAAAACAGTATTCCTAACTAGTTCTTTAGATCACGATAAATTCCAAATATATCAAATATGTGATGTCAGTACTATAATAAAGTAAAAATTTTCATACAAAAACATGAGAGAATCTTAGTGGGGACGTCTTTCTTCATATTCAAACCATAGAAGCCATAAAAGAGTTTGACAAATATGAATGCATTAAAGTAAAACATTTCTAAACAATGACAATATATACACAAATATAATGTGTGTACATGTATGTACGTGTAAATGCCAGTAACTATGCCAGATACAAACATAGATTGAGAGTGAGTCTGGCAGGATCTGTGAAAGCTTGAGTTACTCAAGTGGCTAACCACTGGGTAAGGCAGCAAGGAATAATCATTCTCCATCATTCTCTTCCCAGTATCCTCCCACAGGGGAACAAGAACCATCACACTCCCCATTAGAAAATTACCAAAAGATTGGCCTTTCTGTACATGCGGTGCTGAATCAAATCCAGGAGACAGTTTTGGGTGAAGTAGAAAAGCTTTATTGATTTGCCAGGCAAAGGGAGACACACCAGGCTTTTTCCAGAAAAACTTTGTGTCTCCACCCAGAAACCCCGAGGAAGATTTTTATAACAGTGGGTCAAAGTGGGGTCTCTAACAAGATTAGGGTGTTTGCACTTTCTTAAGTTCTTCTCAGGTGTCTCCTAATCTTGATGAGCTTCTCTGGTTCTTTAGTCTTGCTTGAGGTCATTTCTCAGCTGTTCCTCCCTTGATTAGCAACTGTTCAAATCTGCCCTTTGGAACTCAGGGAAGGTCATAATGGCTAGAGTCTTGCCTATAAGAAATGGGGGACAGAAGGCCTCTGTGATTCGGAGCCTCTCAGGGCGCACTCGGTTTCACTAGTAAGAGCACAAAGAGAGCAGATGGTCATTTAGAAACCTCAACCTCCAGTCTTGACTGTCTGACCGGCTCCAGGTTCAGTTAAGTTGCTCAGTCCTGTCTGACTCTTTGCGACCTCATGGACTGCAGCACGCCATAGGCTTCCCTGTCCATCGACAACTCCCGGAGCTTGCTCAAAATAATGTCCATCCAGTTGGTGATGCCATCCAACCATCTCATCCTCTGCTGTCCCCTTCTCCTCCTGTCTTCAATCTTTCCCAGCATCAGGGACTTTTCCAGTGACTCAGTTCTTCATATCAGGTGGCCAAATTATTGGAGTTTCAGCTTCCAGTATCAGTCCTTCCAATGAATATTCAGGAATGCCTTCCTTGAGGCTTGTTTTCCTTTAAGATTGACTGGTTTGATCTCCTTGCAGTCCAAGGATCTCTCAAGAGTCTTCTCTAACACCGCAGTTCAAAAGCATTAATTCATTGGCTCTCAGCTTTCTTCATAGTCCAACTCTCACATCCATACATGACTACTGGAAAAACCATAGCTTTGACTAGATGGACCTTTGTTGGCAAAGTAATGTCTCTGCTTTTTAATATGCTATCTAGGTTGGTCATAACTTTCCTTCCAAGGATTAAGTGTCTTTTAATTTCATGGCTGCAATCACCATCTGCAGTGATTTTGGAGCCCAGAAAAATAAATCAGCCACTGTTTCCACTGTTTCCCCATCTATCTGCCATGAAGTGATGGGACCAGATGCCATGATCTTCGTTTTCTGAATGTTGAGCTTTAAGCCAACTTTTTCACTCTCCTCTTTCACTTTCATCAAGAGGCTCTTCAGTTCTTTGCTTTCTTCCATAAGGGTGATATCATCTGCATATCTAAGGTTGTTGATATTTCTCCTGGCAATCTTGATTCCAGCTTGTGCTTCATCTAGCCCAGCATTTCGCATGATGTACTCTTCACATAAGTTAAATAAGCGGGGTGACAATAGACAGCCTTGATGTACTTCTTTCCCAATTTGGAACCAGTCCATTGTTTCGTGTCCAGTTCTAACTGTTGCTTCCTGACTTGCATACAGATTTCTCAAGAGGCAGGTAAAGTGGTCTGGTATCCCTATCTCTTTAAGAATTTTCCACAGTTTGTTGTGATCCACACAGTCAAAGGCTTTGGTTAGTCAATGAAGCAGAAGTAGATGTTTTTCTGGCACTCTCTTGCTTTTTCAATGATCCAGCAGATGTTGGCAATTTGATCTCTGGTTCCTCTGCCTTTTCTAATTTCTGCTTGAACATTTGGAAGTTCTAGGTTCAAGTACTGTTGAGGCCTTGCTTGGTGAATTTCAAGCATTACTTTGCTAGCGTGTGAGATGAGTGCAATTGTGTGGTGGTTTGAACATTCTTTGGCATTGCTTTTCTTTGGGATTGGAATGAAGACTGACCTTTTCCAGTCCTCTGGCCACTGCTGAGTTTTCCAATTTTGCTGGCATATTGAGTGCAGCACTTTCACAGCATCATCTTTTAGGGTTTGAAATAGCTGAACTGGAATTCCCTCACCTCCAGTAGCTTTGTTCGTAGTGATGCATCCTAAGGCTCACTTGACTTCACATTCCAGGATGTCTGGCTCTAGATGAGTGATCACACCACTGTGGTTATCTGGATCATAAAGATCTTTTTTGGAGTGTTCTACTGTGATTTCTTGCCACTTCTTCTTAGTAGCTTCTGCTTCTGCTAGGTCTGTAATGGATACAAATGAACAGTCATAGCTCAGGGTCCTCAGGAAACTGCCTCTGAGCGAGAGATTTTCAAAGGAAGCTTACCAAAATATGCTCTGGGGACAATGTCCTTAGAGTGGTTCCAAGGAAGTAGTATCGGGCAGAAGAGAGTCACTGAACTTCAGGGATCTCAGTAGTGTGGTTTACCATCACACCTCCCAGAAGCTGAGGAAATGAGTCCCTCAGCCCTGCAGAGGGATCCAGGCAGTGCCCACGTCATCCACCACAGAGAGCAGGAGTGTTTCCGAACAGCCTTGGCTCAAGGCAGAGATGAACAAACGCTGAAGTTATTTTCCAAATATGTAAATTTTGTTATTCCAGTCTTTCGAATGGTCTCAGGTTTGCATTTTATGCACTGCTATATCCCCATACATACCTAGATACACACCTAAAACAATTCCTTAGATTCACCAGATGACCGGATAATAGTATTGAATCAGTGAATGAATAAATAAGACAATTAAATTTTAATTTCCTTAAAACATAAATAATTCTTTCAACCAATTGGCTAACATCTATCAGTATTTTTAATGTATATGTCCTTTGGCTTTATGATTGCATATCTAGAATTTTTTCTGCAGTTATAGTCACATAGATGAATAATATGTATGTGATAGAAAATTATATCTTGCACCATTATTTAAAATATTAAGACTGCCATGGCTGCGTGCTTAGTTTTTTCCAACTCTTTGCGACCCTTTGGACTGCAGCCCACCAGGCTCCTCTGTCCATGGGGTTTTCCAGGCAAGAATACTGGAGCAGGTTGCCATTTCCTTCTTCGGGGGATCTTCCTGACCCAGGAACTGAACCCACATCTCCTGTATCTCCTGCATTGCAGGCAGATTCTTTACCTGCTGAGCCATCAGGGAAGCCCATTTAAAGACTGCAAACAATATAAAGTCTATAAACACGGAACTAAGAATGAATGACAGATAGATACAAGTGAACACCGTGCTGTTTAAAAGGAGGTGATAGAATGCACTGAAAAGAAATTATCTCCAAGGCACATTTAGTAGTGAGAAAAGTGTGCTGCTAAATTGGGTATAGGGAACTCCCTGTGGGCCAGAGCTGAAGAATCCACCTTGCAATGCCAGGGGTGCGGGTTTGATCCTTAGGTCAGGGAACTAAGACTCACGTCCCATGAGACAGCTCAGTCTGTGCTCTGCAACTACAGAGCCCACAGTCCAGAGCCCGAGTGTCTCAACTAGAGAGCCTGCCTGCAATACCTGACAAAGCCAAAAAAATAAATAGTAAACAGTGGATATAGAGTTCTTATGTTTGATAAAAATGAAAAATATCCATACATAAAAATAAAAGTCAAGGCTCTGATAAGTATAAAAAAAATATGTCTTTTTTAAAAAGATTTGCCTCTTTATTTTTGACTGTGCTGGGTCTTCGTTGCTGTACCTGGGCTTTCTCTAACACGGCAAGCAGGGACTACTCTGTTGCCGTGCGCAGGCTTCTCATTGCACTGACTTGTCCTGTTGCAGAGTACAGGCTCTAGGGTACGCCGGCTTCAGTGGTAGCAGCTGGTGGGCTTAGTAGTTGTGGCTCATGGAATCCTCCTGGACTAGGGATCAAACCAGCATCCCCTGCATTGCAAGGCATATTCATAACCACTGGACCAGCAGAGAAGCCCTATTTGTCATGTTTTTAACATCATCTATTAAAAGGGTTTGAGTCTGAATAAACTCAGGGAGTTGGTGATGGACAGGGAGGCCTGTCGTGCTGTGGGGTTGCAAAGAGTCGGACACGACTGAGCACTGAACTGAACTGAACTGATTAAAAGGGTTTCTGACGTTCCTCCTTCCAAATCCTATTTGTTTTTTAAAGATTTTTTTTAATGTGGACCATTCTTTTTTAAAAAATTTTGGCCATGCCCAGTGGCATGTGGGACCTTAGCTCCTCAACCAAGGATCCAAGCCACACCCCATATATAGGAAGACAAAATCTTAACCACCACACCAAGGAAGTCCCTTTTCCTTTTTCCTTTCTTTCTTTCTTTCTTTTTTTTTTTTTTTTTTGAGGTGTAAAAAGGAGTAGCTTTATTCCTTTGCCAGTAGGATTTGATGAGGAATTTTATAACAATATTTCCCAATGGTGGGGTTGCTGACAAGAAGAGGGTGTGTGCAGGGTGTTAGGTGGTCAGATCTCCTAATCTTAATGACTTTCTCTGAGCTTTTTAATTTTGCCTCAGGAGGATTCTCGACTGCTTCTCCATTGATTAGCCATTGTTCAAAGCTACCCTTAAGAACTCAGGAAAGGTCATTGAGACTGGAGTCTTGCCTACAAGAAATAAGCGGGAAAAAAGTCTTCTGTGCCCCAACTTGGTTTCACTTCCCCCTTTCTTGGATCCTCCTTACTATCAGAGTAGTTATATCATACTTACTCAAAGTCTACATTTGTAATAATCATCACTGGTTTCAGGCGTTCTTTAAATTTAGCTCTCTTCTAAATTTCAACTTTCTCAGTTTAGGTCTAATTCACGTTCGGCTCTTTTGGGACCCCACGGACTGTAGCCCACCAGGCTCCTCTGTCCATGGGATTTCCCAGGCAAGAATACTGGAGTGGGTCGCCATTTCCTTCTCCAGGGGATCTTCCCAGCCCAGGGATGGAACCTGAGTCTCCTGCTTGGCAGGCAGATTCTTTACCACTGAGCCACCAGTGAAATGCAATTTCAACTTTACTAATTCATAAATAGACATCTTGGTATTTCACATTATAGATAAGCGTCAGGGTTTTTCTTAATTTACATACATTTTCAAATATTTTTAATTTGATTATTTGCTTCTATAGAGAGAACATCATAGGCATTTTTAAAGCTGAAATAAACTTTAGAAAGCATGTTAGATATGAGGAAACTTGGGTCCATGGAGATTAAAAGCATTACGGAAGATTCAGCACTACTTAGCAGCACAGACTGCAGAATACCACGCATCTGATGGCGACCAGGTGTTCTCTCTTGGTAAAAACAATCTTTTATTATTAGATTTTGTCTGTCATGATTTTCAGATCATGTGAGACAGCTAGGAATAAATTGTGACTTGGTGAGAAGACAAACATAAACCATCTAGTATAAGTTTATTTTCAAAGATAGTACAACCAAAGTAATCATTTATCATGTAGTTTATACATAGGCTAACTAGGGTGATTTTTCCAGTGTGGACCTGCATAATATAACCCTCCCGAAACCAAGAAAACTTTTCCAGTAGGACTTCATTAAATAAATCCTTAGTTAAATTTCTTTCCTTTCTTAAAAGAATTTATATTTCTGTTTAAATAGGATGTTTGAAAAATATACCTTTAAAGACTTCTTTAAAAAAAAATCTGCCAGGACTCAAGGTCTATTTTATATTCAACAACAAGAATCACAATTTGATCACACTGGAGAAGAGCACGTGCACTGACATCAGGTTGCCCTGGTTCAAATCCCAGTTCTGCCTCTTAATATTATGTGTGACCTTGTGCTGTCTCTGCACCGCAGTGCCCTCGTCTATAAAAGATACATGACAACAACACGAATCTCTATGAATTGTTTTGCATCTTGGAACTTAAATGAGTTTTACTCTGAAGAAGCTTGGGCCTCCCAGGTGGCTAAGTGGTAGAGAATTTGCCTGCCAGTGCAGGAGACATGGGTTTGATCCCTGGGTTGGGAAAAATCCCCTGGAGAAGGAAATGGCAACCCACTCCAATATTCTTGCCTGGAAAATCCCATAGACAGAGGAGCCCGGTGGGCTATAATCCATGAGGCTGAAGAAGAGTTGGACACAACTTAGTAACTAAACAACAGCAACATAAAGAAGCTTATAATAGAATCAGATTATGTGTGTGTGCTCACTCAGTTGTGTCCAACTCTTTGTGACACTATGGACTGTAGCCTTCAAGGCTCCTCTGTCCATGGGATTTCCCAGGCAAGAATGCTGGAGTGGGTTTCCATTTCCTTCTCCACAAGATCTTCCCAATCCAGTGAGTCTCCTGAGTTTCCTGCATCAGCAGGTGGATTACCACTGAGCCACCTGGGAAGCCCAATAAGTTAAACTGAAAACCTACATAAAAGTTAACTGTTGTTATGCAGAGATGTAGCCATGCTCTTGAAATTCTGCAGTAATAGGAGACATCTCTAGTGGTCGATATTTTCCCCCTTCCGTTTTCCTTCTTTCTTAAATAAAGATGTATTGAGCACTTACTTGGTTCAATAAACTTACCACACTTGGAACAGATGTGTCTCTGTGTGAGGATAACTAAATTTTGTAGTCTTCCTCATCTCAACATATATATATATTTTTAACTGGAAGATAATTGCTTTACAGTGTTGAGTTAGTTTCTGCTGTAAATGTGAATCAGCTATATGCATACATATATCCCCTCCCTCTTGGACCTCTCTCCCGTCGCTGCCCCATCCCATCGCTCTAGGTCATCACAGAGCACCGGGCTGAGCTCCCTGTGTTATACAGCAGCTTCCCACTAAGTATCTACTTTACACATAGAGCGACTAACACACACACACACACACACACACATACACATGTATATATGTCAATGCTGCTGCTGCTGCTGCTGCTGCTGCTGCTAAATCGCTTCAGTTGTGTCTGACTCTGTGCGACCCTATAGATGGCAGCCCACCAGGCTTCCCATCCCTGGGTTTCTCCAGGCAAGAACACTGGAGTGGGTTGCCATTTCCTTTTCCAAGCATGAAAGTAAAAAGTGAAAGTGAAGTCGCTCAGTCATGTCCGACTCTAGCAACCCCAAGGACTGCAGCCAACCAAGCTCCTCTGTCCATGGGATTTTCCAGGCAAGAGTACTGGTGTGGGGTGCCATTGCCTTCTCCCTATGTCAATGATACTCTCTCGGTTTTCCAACATATGTGTATTCTTTACTTCTACTGAATGCCCTTAGTAGGTCATGGAGTGAATTAATTTTTCTAGCACCTATGATAAAATTGCTCAGCACCATCTTGATTTCTTTTCTCACCCACTTTTGTAGCTTTATGAAACAGCATGCTTGGATTGGATGCTTAGTTCCTGAATAAGGAATTAAAAAAAAAAACTGACCACTACATTTCTCACTCCTCAATCTTAAATCGTTTTTGAACTTATTACTCAAACTAATTTCTAAAGCACAGAAATTAAAATATTAATATTGTTAAAGAAATCAGAAAAATTCATATGCATTGTGTATTGTTTTGTTTATTTTTCATGTGGTCTTACCCCAAAGTTGATTTGCTGTGAAGATAATATTTTTAAGCTCCTGGCACCAACTTCTTCTGAGGTCTTAGATGCCCCAATCTTGGAGAACTTGGTTGTTGTGTACTCAAAAATCAATTAAGATTAGTGTCTGCATGAGAAAACGACATTCTTACCACTTAGTTAAGAAAAGAAACTTGATATTTACCCATATTTTATGTTACCAATAGTGAGTGTTATACACACTTGGGTGTTTAATACAGAGAGAGATTTCCTTTGGGAAGCTTATCTTTAAATCAATATGATATGAATTTTCTCAAAGCCCTGGGAGACCCTAAATCAAAGTAAAGAAGCCACTTTTTAGAGCAGTTAAACCCACCACACAGTCCCATGAAGGCAGAAAGATACTGAACATTTAAGAATGTTAGAACACATGTGTAGAGTGCCTCACTCAGAACTAATAGGTTTTGTCTCTAATAAGCATTAATAACATTAAAATACACATATATATGAAAATATCTAAGATTTACAGTGTTGACTTTGTTGCTATTACTGACCAGGGTTCTTGCCTTCCTTAATGAATAAAAACTGATAAGAGGTCAGACAAGAAGGTTCCAGCCTGTCTCATTGCTAGGCACTATTCTTGGTGTCTCTTGTGCATTATCATATTTTATCACTACTTACAGATAAGAAAACTAAGAGAAAACTTCAGTCCTTTTTCAGAGATTGAAAAAGCAGAAATTATCAGGAACCTAAGTCCAGAATGCAGACTCCTAAACATATAGGGTCCTACTGCTATGTAGCTTATTTTGTATAGTTGGAAAAACAGATATGTAAATAATTAAATCTCAGATTAGTAATTCACTACCTTGGTCCTCTCTGAGGCCCAGTGTTATTATACATAGAACAGACTTCAAAATATACATTGGGGGATTTCCCTGGTGGTCTGGTGGCTAAGACTCCTCCTTCCCGTCTAGGTGATGCAGGTTTGATCCCAGATCTGGGAACTAAGATCCCACATGCCATGAGAAAAGCCCATGCTAAGAACCCAGGCAGCTAAATAAATATTAAATATATATATAGGTAGCAACTGTTGGTGAAGATTAAATTACACTCTACATTATGCCTCACCTCAAATATTCAATAGATGCTATAATGGAAAGAATGAATAACCAAGCACTGTGAAAGCACTGAAATCTTGACTCATTTTTTTTTCAACTTGTTTTAAATTGTTGGAACACGAACATTTAATACTGAATATTTTCAGGAATTCCCTGGTAGTACAGTGGTTTAAGACTGTTTCTACTGCAAGGGGCACGGGTTCAACCCCTAGTCAGGGAATTAGGATCCCACATATCAGGCAGCACAGCCAGAAAACAAACAAACAAAATTATTGGCCTAGAGAAGAGTGATGACTCCATGCTAGCAATGTTTAAAGTATTCTATTTTTCTATTAAACAGTACTAAAGAATGAGTGACCATCTTAGCTTTTTTCATCTTCTTGCTACATATCTTATTGAAAGCTCAAAAATATTGTATTAAAACCACCATATATATATGGCGTGTTTCAGTGGTTCACTTTTCGTAACACAATCCACCAAAGATAAAAGGTATGTTATGTTCTGCATTAACAGACCCTCTTTGATCAACATATACTTTTCAATTACTGAACCTGTTTAATGCCTTCATATAACTTAATTCAATTTGTAAATACATTTGTTTCTTTTCCTGTTTTATCTTCTGCCTTCCCCTCAATAATATAAGCAAGGCCCTTACTTTTGGTAATCAGTGATGACTGTGAATAACTATAATGCCAATAGATGACTGAGTGAACATGATTCCAAGGGAACAGAAGAATGAAAGTCATGCACAGTATGTCATTTCCAAATATATACTGAATAATTACCTTGAGCCAGAAATTTACAATTACCCTCATTGGCATGTTTACTCACAAAAGCAAGCCATTGATTTGCTTGCTTCAAAATCAAGCTCTGAATTTGGTTTGATTATAAAGCTTTGCATCTCCTACCCACAGAAGGCACCTAGTATTTTGTGAAAATACATTCAGCAACAAAAAAAGAACAAATATTTCATTCAGTGACTGTAAAATAGATGATTTATCTTAACGTATTTAGGATCGCGTGCTACGTGCTAAGTTGCTTCAGTCGTGTCTGACTCGTGGCGACCCTATGGACTGTAGCCTGCCAAGCTCTCCTGTCCATGGAATTCTCAAGCAAGAATACTGGAGTGAGTTGCCATGCCCTCCTCCAGGTCAAAGACAACATTTGGAAACAAACAACAAATAGCCTAGTGAATAACACATCCATTAAATCACTTCAAATTTTTGTTTGGTGTTTCTAATTTCATTTTTAATAAAAAATTGGTAAGGAAGTTGGGAGTGGGGTACCTTCTTTAAATAGATTTTTTCCCATTTGCTTCTAAAATCAATTACACGCACCACTTATAAGTGAAAACAGCTGATTACTTAAACGCCCAGTGAGTAAGCTTTTACTTAAATGCCAAGTGAAGAATGCAAATTTAAAAACAGTATTTGCAACTATTCAAATACCAAAATGGAATCAGTTTAAACCACAAAAAGGAGATGTGTTTTGGAGTTGAATGTCATATCAGCAATGTGATCATCTTTGTGGCAGATGAACATCTCAACAACAACCAGCAATCTGAGAATAGTTCAAAGTATAAAATTAGATGAAAATGAAAATGCAAAGACATGAAATATCTCAATGGCAGAGCAGAGCAATGATCAGATTTCACTTGAAGAAAGGGATTTCAGGAAGTCTAAATGTCCTGGATTTAGATGTCTTCTCATAGTTCAAAGGAGTTTATACGTCTTACTTATCCTCATTACCAACTTACAAGTAGATGAGGAAACTAACAAAGATAAGGCCTAAGGTTTTAAGATCAATCTCTCAAATTAAATGCTCCTTTCATTACACTATATTGGAAATAATGATGGCATTTGACATAAAGAAATTTTAAATATTTTAGACCACATCAAATTAGGATATGTAAATAAGAAATACATAATAAAATATTTTTATTAAAATACATATCTTTTATTATAAAAATAATGATTGTTTGTTTAGAAAATATAGAAATAAAGATTAGCAAGGCACTGCTTTGGTGGTCTTTCTCTGGTGGCTCAGATGGTCAAGAATCTTCCTATAATGCAGGAGACCTGGGTTCCATCCATGGGTCAGGAAGATCCCCTTGAGAAGGGAATGGCTACCCACTCCATTATTCTTACCTGGAAAATTCCATGAACAGAGGAACCTGGGAGGCTATAGCATGGGGTAGCAAAGAGTGGGGTATGACAGCGACTAACACTTTCTTCACCTTCCCTGGTGGTCCAGTGGCTAAGACTCTGAGTGCCCAATACAGAGGCCCAAGTTCCATCCCAGATCAGAGAACTAGATTCCACATGACTCAACTAGAGGTCACATGTTGTAACTAAAGCTCCTGTGTGCCACAACGAGACCTGGTGTAGCCAAATTAATTAATTAATTTGTTAAAACTTCTAGCAAAAAGATGAAAATTAAGATTACCTTTAGTCCCATAGCTAAGAGATAGTCATTGTAAATATATATTATTTAGTGTCTACTAACTACCAGATCCCCAAATCTCTCAAATCTAATTTCCCAAAATCTCCTTAACTGCCTTTCTACCAGACGTAGTAGTCTCCTTGCTATTCTTTGAACATTTCTAACAGTGACTATTCCATTATATTTGTAGATGCAAAGATGTAAATAGATGAACGGTTATTGGCATGTACAGTAATAATTCAATATGCAAACACTATTAATAGTGTTTCATTATTTTATTCAGTTCAGTTCAGTTGCTCAGTCATGTCCGACTCTTTGCAACCCCATGAATCACAGCACGCCAGGCCTCCCTATCCATCACCAAATTATTAATTTTTTTGAGCAAATGATCTTTTGATTTTATTTGCAATTTTTGCTTCTTAGGGCAAACTATTTTTTTCTTATCATTATTAAGCAATTCTATATTGAATTAATTCATTATAGCTTTTTCCTGTTTACCTACTGATATATTTGATTTTTTAAATTCATTTGCAAGTGTTATTTAGTAAACATTATAGTTATTTGCTAAATATATTTCCTTAGTGTAATTTTTCTTTATCATTTTGTTTATTGTGGGCACTTTAAAAAATGAATAAGTATTTTAAATGATTTCATCTAGTCCACATTTCTTATATAGTCCACAGTTTTTAAATAGAAGCTCTTCAGCATTATAAATTCCATATTCCTATTTATTTGTTCAAGAAATATTTTGAGCACAGACCATATATTAGGTACATGTGCTAAGTACTGTACTAGGTATTAAAGATACAGCAGTAAACTGAAGAGGTAAGAATTGTCTCACTGATGAGCATACTAGAGAGAGGAAAGGAGATAATAAGCAAGTAAGTATGTTTTTAAAATTAGATTATAAAAAGTACAATGGAAAAAATAAACAAGAATGTATAATCAAGAGAGTAACTGGAGGAAACACTATCTGAGCTGATTGCTAAGAGTATGAAAAATCCAGCCCTATGGAGGAAAACCACCCTGGGTAAAGATAACATCAAATGCAAAAGCCTTTGGGCAGTGAAAAGTAGGACACGATTATGACACACATAGCCCTGTGTGACTGGATCGTAGTGAGGAAGAAAGAGTTGCCTGAGGAAGTTGGAGAGGTGGGTAGGGCCTTGCAGGCCATTTTAAAGAGTTTAAACTTTATTTCAAAAGCAACAAGAAGCTGTTAGTCTTGACAGATGAAACATGATGTTTAATATCCCTTTTAAGAGTATTTAAGTCTATGGATCACAATAAACTGTGGAAAATTCTGAAAGAGATGGGAATACCAGACCACCTGACCTGCCTCTTGAGAAACCTATATGCAGGTCAGGAAGCAACAGTTAGAACTGGACATGGAACAACAGACTGGTTCCAAATAGGAAGAGGAGTACATCAGGCTGTATATTGTCACCCTGCTTATTTAACTTCTATGCAGAGTACATCATGAGAAATGCTGGGCTGGAAGAAGCACAAGCTGGAATCAAGATTGCCAGGAGAAATATCAATAACCTCAGATATCCAGATGACACCACCCTTATGGCAGAAAGTGAAGAAGAACTAAAAAACCCCTCGATGAAAGTGAAAGAGGAGAGTGAAAATGTTGGCTTAAAGCTCAACATTCAGAAAACGAAGATCATGGCATCTGGTCCCATCACTTCATGGCAAACAGATGGGGAAACAGTGGAAAC
>NW_011494894.1:4214617-4215151 GCF_000754665.1 Bison bison bison
CAAGCTGGAATCAAGATTGCCAGGAGAAATATCAATAACCTCAGATATCCAGATGACACCACCCTTATGGCAGAAAGTGAAGAAGAACTAAAGAGCCTCTCGATGAAAGTGAAAGAGGAGAGTGAAAATGTTGGCTTAAAGCTCAACATTCAGAAAACGAAGATCATGGCATCTGGTCCCATCACTTCATGGCAAACAGATGGGGAAACAGTGGAAACAGTGGCTGACTTTATTTTGGGGAACTCCGAAATCACTGCAGATGGTGACTGAAGCCACGAAATTAAAAGACACTCTTTGGAAGAAAAGCTATGACCAACCTAGACAGCATATTAAAAAGTAGAGACATTACTTTGCCAACAAAGGTCCATCTAGTCAAGGCTATGGTTTTTCCAATAGTCATGTATGGATGTGAGAGTTGGACTATAAAGAAAGGTGAGTGCAAAAGAATTGATGCTTTTGAACTGTGGTGTTGGAGAAGACTCTTGAGAGTCCCTTGAACTGCAAGGAGATCCAACCAGTCCATCCTAAAGGAGA
>NW_011494894.1:4215251-4215697 GCF_000754665.1 Bison bison bison
AAAAGTCTACAAGCAATAAATGCTGGAGAGGGTGTGGAGAAAAGGGAACTCTCTTACACTGGTGGTGGGAATGCAAACTAGTACAGCCACTATGGAGAACAGTGTGGAGATTCCTTAAAAAACTGGAAATAGAACTGCCTCATGACCCAGCAATCCCACTGCTGGGCATACACACTGAGGAAACCAGAATTGAAAGAGACACGTGTACCCCAATGTTCATCGCAGCACTGTTTCTAATAGCCAGGACATGGAAGCAACCTAGATGTCCCTCAGCAGATGAATGGATAAGAAAGCTGTGGTACATATACACAATGGAGTATTACTCAGCCATTGAAAAGAATACATTTGAATCAGTTCTAATGAGATGGATGAAAGTGGAGCCTATTATACAGAGTGAAGTAAGCCAGAAAGAAAAACACCAAACACAGTATCAGATCAGATCAGAT
>NW_011494894.1:4215797-4217337 GCF_000754665.1 Bison bison bison
GACATGGGTCTGGGTGAACTCCGGGAGTTGGTGATGGACAGGGAGGCCTGGCGTGCTGCAGTTCATGGGATTGCAAAGAGTCAGACATGACTGAGCGACTGAACTGAATTGAAGTTTATAAAAAAAAAAAACAGGAGTATAAAAATGGACATATGTTGAGTCCAACTGTTGCCAGTGATTTTGAGGTTCCTTCTTTGTCATGAAAGAATTCAGAGATGAGGCAGAGAGATTTAAGAAATTAAACTATGAAAAGTGTTAGTTATTCAGTCATGTCTGACTCTTTGAGACATCATGGACTATAGCCAGCCAGGCTCCTTTTTCCATGGAATTCTCCAGATAAGAATACTGGAGTGGGTTGCCATTTCCTTCTCCAGGGGATCTTCTTGATCCCTGATGAATCTATGTCTCCTGCATAGGTATGCAGATTTTTTAACCATCCGAGCCACCAAGGAAGCCCAAGAGAGTAAAGTAAAAGTTTATTTAAGAAAGGATACCCACTCTCTGAGGGAGAGTGGGCAGACAGGTGAAGAGCTGCATCACTAGGCCTCTTTGGCAAGCTGCTTATAAGGGATGTACAAATGAAGGGGTGGAACATTCAATGGAAAAGTTTGGGGGTTGACTTTCCTGATTTTCATCCCAGCTCCATTTTCCCAAGTGAAGGAGGAATTTCTGTCCCCATTTAGCCTAGATCAGAAATGTCATGGCATTCATGCATGATGGAGAACTTATCTGTAAGGCAAATCTTATTATAATGAGAGCACAATGAGAAAAAGTTTACATTTGGATGCAGGATATTCCCTCCTATCCCTATCTTTCTTTGCTACTCAAACCCTTATCACTCAAAATGTGTGCTTTCAGCTTGAAGGTTCTTGTTTTCCATTGTTTGCCTATGGACTCCTGCAGTTTATAAGATACGTGATTTTAGCCCGCTAGGCTCCTCTGTCCATGGGGATTCTCCAGGCAAGAATACTGGAGGGGGTTGCCATATCCTCCCCCAGCGGATCTTCCTGATCCAGGGATTGAACTTGCATCATTAATCTGTAGACCTGTACAAAGGGTCAGAGCAGTTCCTGGCAGGAGAGGCCTCCAGCAGTGTCAGCCATAACTATTGCACTAAAAAAAAAGCTACAAGTGGTGCTGGGAAAACTGGTCAACCACTTGTAAAAGAATGAAACTAGAGCACTTTCTAACACCATACACAAAAATAAACTCAAAATGGATTAAAGATCTAAACATAAGACCAGAAACTATAAAACTCCTAGAGGAGAACATAGGCAAAACACTCTCCGACATACATCACAGCAGGATCCTCTATGACCCACCTCCCAGAATATTGGAAATAAAAGCAAAAATAAACAAATGGGACCTAATTAAACTTAAAAGCTTCTGCACAACAAAGGAAACTATAAGCAAGGTGAAAAGACAGCCTTCAGAATGGGAGAAAATAATAGCAAATGAAGCAATTGACAAACAACTAATCTCAAAAATATACAAGCAACTCCTACAGCTCAATTCCAGAAAAATAAATGACCCAATCAAA
>NW_011494894.1:4217437-4220867 GCF_000754665.1 Bison bison bison
GTGAAGTAAGCCAGAAAGAAAAACACCAACACAGTATCAGATCAGATCAGATCAGTCGCTCAGTTGTGTCCGACTCTTTGGGACCCCATGAATCACAGCACACCAGGCCTCCCTGTCCATCACCAACTCCTGGAGTTCACTGAGTATACTAACACATATATATGGAATTTAGAAAGATGGTAACAGTAACCCTGTATACGAGACAGCAAAAGAGACACTGATGTATAGAACAGTCTTTTGGACTCTGTGGGAGAGGGAGAGGGTGGGATGATTTGGGAGAAAGGCTTTGAAACATGTATAATATCATATATGAAACGAGTCTCCAGTCCAGGTTCGATGCATGATACTGGATCCTTGGGGCTGGTGCACTGGGACGACCCAGAGGGATGGTATGGGGAAGGAGGAGGGAGGAGGGTTCAGGATGGGGAACACGTGTATACCTGTGGTGGATTCATGTTGATATATGGCAAAACCAATACAATATTATAAAGTTAAAAAATAAAAAAATAATAATAAAAATAAATAAATAAATAAAAATAATAATAAAAAAAATAAAAACAACCTAAAAAAAAAAAAGCTTTAAAAATGTTGATACCATTGATTTGGAAATTCAAACTTTAGGAAAGGACTATAAGATGAAACGAAGACCATCTAATTATTAAAGCTGATTTTGAAACCAAGGAAGACCCTGTGGGACTCCTGGGCATAGAAGCCTTTCTGTGTCCCCCATTTCTTGCACAAAATAGACGCCAGCCTCCATGACCTTCTTCTCTGAGTTCCAACAGTTGCTAGTCAGGGAAGGGAGGGGATACACAGATAAGGGAAGAGCAGTCTGGAAGCAATAGTGCAGCCTTGGGGCAGAGTCAACCTCATGGGATACACATGACAATATCTTTGAGCTATTTACAGAACTAAAACAAATGGAAGATGTTATCATTCTTCATTCCAGAGAAGACCACTAGAGGCCAGATTAAAGGAACTAGAGAAGCTCATCAGATCACCTGAGGCCAGGTTAAAGGAATACAGGCCCTACACATACCTGATCATTATCAGCAATCTCATCCTTGAACCCTTGCTATAAAACTTCTCACCAAATCTTCCTGGCTTAGGACACACAATTTTTGACATCTGCTGTGTCCTCCCTTCTTAAGCAAAGCAATAAAGCTATTCTTTTATGCTTCACCCCAACTTCTGTCTCTAAGATTTGATTCGGTATTAAGTGCATGAGTTCAGTTCAGTTCAGTCACACAGTCGTGTCCGACTCTTTGCGACTCCGTGAACTGCAGCACGCCAGGCCTCCCTGTCCATCACCAACTCCTGGAGACCACCCAGACCCATGTCCGTTGAGTCAGTGATGCCATCTAACTATGTCATCCTTTGTCGTCCCCTTCTCCTCCTGCCCTCAATCTTTCCCAGCATCAGGGTCTTTTCAAATGAATCAGCTCTTCTCATCAGGTGGCCAAAGTATTGGAGTTTCAGCTTCAACAGCAGTCCTTCCAATGAACATACGGGACTGATCTCCTTTAGGATGGACTTTTTGGATCTCCTTGCAGTCCAAGGGGCTCTCAAGAGTCTTATCCAACATCACAGTTCAAAAGTATAAATTCTTCGGCACTCAGCTTTCTTCACAGTCCAACTCTCACATCCATACACGACCACATAGCCTAAACTTGACGGACCTTTGTTGGCAAAGTAATGTCTCTGCTTTGGAATATGCTATCTAGGTTGGTCATAACTTCCCTTCCAAGGAGTAAGCATCTTTTAATTTCATGGCTTCAGTCACCATCTGCAGTGATTTTGGAACCCCCAAAAAATAAAGTCAGCCAGGGTTTCCACTGTTTCTCTATCTATTTCCCATGAAGTGATGGGACCAGATGCCATGATCTTCGTTTTCTGAATGTTGAGCTTTAAGCCAACTTTTTCACTCTCCTCTTTCACTTTCATCAAGAGGCTTTTGAGTTCCTCTTCACTTTCTGCCATAAGGGTGGTGTCATCTGCATATCTGAGGTTATTGATATTTCTCCCGGCAATCTTGATTCTAACTTGAGCTTCTTCCAGCCCAGCATTTCTCATGATGTACTCTGCATATAAATTAAATAAGCAGGGTGACAATATACAGCCTGATGTACTCCTTTTCCTATTTGGAACCAGTCTGTTGTTCCATGTCCAGTTCTAACTTTTGCTTTCCAACCTGCATATAGGTTTCTCAAAAGGCAGATCAGGTGGTCTGGTATTCCCATCTCTTGAAGAATTTTCCACAGTTTGTTGTGATCCACACAGTCAAAGGCTTTGGCATAGTCAATAAAGCAGAAATAGATGTTTTTCTGGAACTCTCTTGCTTTTTCCATGATCCAGTGGATGCTGGGAATTTGATCTCTGGTTCCTCTGCCTTTTCTAAAACCAGCTTGAACATCAGGAAGTTCACAGTTCATGTATTGCTGAAGCCTGGCTTGGAGAATTTTGAACATTACTTTACTAGCGTGTGAGATGAGTGCAACTGTGTGGTGGTTTGAGCACTCTTTGGCATTGCCTTTCTTTGGGATTGGAATGAAAACTGAACTTTTCCAGTCCTGTGGCCACTGCTGAATTTCCAAATTTGCTGGCATATTGAGAGCAGCACTCTCACAGCATCATCTTTTAGGATTTGAAATAGCTCCACTGGAATCCATCACCTCCACTAGCTTTGTTCATAGTGATGCTTTCTAAGGCCCACTTGACTTCACATTCCAGGATGTCTGGCTCTAGGTCAGTGATCACACCATCGTGATTGTCTTGGTACATGGTTTTGTACAGTTCTTCTGTGTATTCTTGCCATCTCTTCTTAATATCTTCTGCTTCTGTTAGGTCCATACCATTTCTGTCCTTTATCGAGCCCAACTTTGCATGAAATGTTCCCTTGGTATCTCTAATTTTCTTGAAGAGATCTCTAGTCTTTCCCATTCTGTTGTTTTCCTCTATTTCTTTGTATTGATCGCTGAGGAAAGCTTTCTTATCTCTCCTTGCTATTCTTTGGAACTCTGCATTCAGATGTTTATATCTCCTTTTCTCCTTTGCTTTTCTCTTCTCTTCTTTTCACAGCTATTTGTAAGGGCTCCCCAGACAGACATTTTCCTTTTTTGCATTTCTTTTCCATGGAGATGGTCTTGATCCCTGTCTCCTGTACAATGTCACAAACCTCCATCCATCGTTCATCAGGCACTCTATCTATCAGTTCTAGGCCCTTAAATCTATTTCTCACTTCCACTGTATAATCATAAGGGATTTGATTTAGGTCATACCTGAATGGTCTAGTGGTTTTCCCTACTTTGTTCAATTTAAGTCTGAATTTGGCAATAAGGAGTTCATGATCTGAGCCACAGTCAGCTCCTGGTCTTGTTTTTGCTGAGTGTATAGAGCTTCTCCATCTTT
Organism: Bison bison bison; assembly: GCF_000754665.1. Lineage (NCBI taxonomy): Eukaryota > Metazoa > Chordata > Mammalia > Artiodactyla > Bovidae > Bison > Bison bison. The sequence continues at coordinate 4,220,846 of NW_011494894.1, forward strand.
GGCTGCAAAGAATATAATCAAT
>NW_011494894.1:4221002-4223320 GCF_000754665.1 Bison bison bison
ATTGACCATGATGGCTACTCCATTTCTTCTGAGGGATTCCTGCCCACAGTAGTAGATATAATGGTCATCTGAGTTAAATTCACCCATTCCAGTCCATTTCAGTTCGCTGATTCCTAGAAAGTCGATGTTCACTCTTGCCATCTCCTGTTTGACCACTTCCAATTTGCCTTGATTCATGGACCTGACATTCCAGTTCCTATGCAATATTGTTCTTTACAGCATCGGACCTTGCTTCTATCTCCATTCGCATCCACAGCTGGGTATTGTTTTTGCTTTGGCTCCATCCCTTCATTCTTTCTGGAGTTATTTCTCCACTGATCTCCAGTAGCATATTGGGCACCTACTGACTGGGGAGTTCCTCTTTCAGTATCCTATCATTTTGCCTTTTCCTACTGTTCATGGGGTTCTCAAGGCAGAATACTGAAGTGGTTTGCCATTCCCTTCTCCAGTGGGCCACATTCTGTCAGATCTCTCCACCATGCCCACCTGTCTTGGGTGGCCCCACAGGCGTGGCTTAGTTTCATTGAGTTAGACAAGGCTGTGGTCCTAGTGTGATTAGATTGACTAGTTTCCTGTGATTATGGTTTCAGTGTGTCTGCACTCTGATGCCCTCTCGCAACTCTTACCGTCTTACTTGGGTTTCTCTTACCTTGGACATGGGGTATCTCTTCATGGGTGCTCCAGCAAAGTGCAGCCGCTGCTCCTAACCTTGGATGAGGGGTATCTCTTCACCCGCCCCTCCTGACCTTGAACGTGGAGTGGCTCCTAGAGGCTGAGTTTTCAGCATGAACTTCACAGAAGATGTCATTGTTGTTTAGTCACTAAGTCATGTATGACTCTTTGTACCCCATGGACTGTAGCCCACCAGCCTCTTCTGTCCATGGAATTCTCCAGGCAAGAATACTGGAGTGGGTTGCCATTCCCTTCTTCAGGGGATCTACCCAACCCAGTGATCGAACCCTCATCTCATGCATTGGCAGGAATGTTCTTTACCACTGTGCCACTGGGGAAGCCACAGAAGACAGTTCCACTCATTTATTCAATAAATATTTATTGAAATATGTAGCACTTGAAATACTGACAAATGCTAATAAATGATAAATCTGGTTGGATTGTGAGCCTGTTAATTCCTCTGGTGAATATTAAAGGAAAATAGCTTTATGCTGATGCTGAAGTTCCAATACTTTGGCCACCTGATGCAAAGAGCCAACTCATTGGAAAAGACCCTGATGCTGGGAAAGATTGAAGGCAGATTCTTTACCAACTGAGCTATTGGGGAAGCCACCATAGTAGGAATCTTACTCACAAGCCAGCTATATGTCTTTCTGTTCAACTGTTTTGAAAATGAATTGCTTCTGTATTTCTTATAATTTCTCCTTTGATAGAAAAGACCATATACCATATCTTTCCTACATGATCATGCATAACTCTTTAACTCTTTTTTGTATTTTTCTTTTATTCATCACACCATCTATTGAAAACACATCTTTGTTTCCTTAAAGTTTTTTTCCACATTGAGGTACTTGCTGACAAATTTGTAACAGATGTAATAGCTTATTTATGTTAAACCTAGGCGCAATGAAAGTTTTATACTTAATATTATATTTAATATGTTGATGATTCAAGACATGTCTATATTATTATTAGATCAACAATCAAACATTAATATCAGGTACTAATGTAATATTACGTTTTCCAGTTCATGTGAAATGGAAACTCATTTAACTTGATCTCTCTTGTATTTAGAATGTTTTTGGTTTAAAAGTGCTTATTACTATAATTTAGGCCAATTAAATAGAGTTATTTTTACAATCAACCAGGGCAATATTTCCCAAAAAAGAGATATACATAAACACACAACAAGGCCCCAGTTCTTACTTCGACTTCAGTTCTGAGTCAGGTACAGCAATGTAAAACCCATTAGCTTACAAAAGAGGTGGATTAAAAGTGGGCTTCTCACAGATGAAACAAGTCAGGCTTACTTGGCTAGGTGGCAAAATATTAATATTTGCAGAAAAATCAATTTCTAATTACATAGGACATGCCAGCTTCTAATTACCTTCAGTTGAGTTCAGTCCCTCAGTCATGTCCGACTCTGTGACCCCATGGACTGCAGCACGTCAGGCTTCCCTGTGCATCACCAACTCCTGGAGTTTACTCAAACTCATGTCCATTGAGTCAGTGATGCCATGCAACCATCTCATTCTCTGTTGTCCCCTTCTCCTCCTGCCCTCAATCTTTCCAGCATCAGGGTCTTTTCAAATGAGTCAGCTCTTCGCATCAGGCGGCCAAAGTATTGGAGTGTCAGCTTCAACATC
>NW_011494894.1:4223420-4223533 GCF_000754665.1 Bison bison bison
TGGGAATACCAGACCCCCTGACCTGCCTCTTGAGAAACCTGTATGCGGTCAGGAAGCAACAGTTAGAACTGGACATGGAACAACAGACTGGTTCCAAATAGGAAAAGGCTGTC
>NW_011494894.1:4223633-4243150 GCF_000754665.1 Bison bison bison
AAAGTATTGGAGTTTCAGCTTCAACATCAGTCCTTCCAATAAATATTCAGGATTGATTTCCTTTAGGATGGACTGTTCGGATCTCCTTGCAGTCCAAGGGACTCTCAAGAGTCTTCTCCAACACCATCATTCAAAAGCATCAATTCTTCGGCACTCAGCTTTCTTTATAGTCCAACTCTCACATCCATACATGACTATTGGAAAAATCAGAGCTTTGGCTAGACCGACCTTTATTGGCAAAGTAATGTCTCTGCTTCTTAATATGTTATCTAGGTTGGTCATAGCTTTTCTCCCAAGGAGTAAGCATCTTTTAATTTCACGGCTTCAGTCACCATCTGCAGTGATTTTGTAGCCCAAAAATATAAAGTCTGCCACTATTTCCACTGTTTCTCCATCTATTTGCCATGACGTGATGGGACTGGATGCTATGATCTTCGTTTTCTGAATGTTAGGCTTTAAACCAACTTTTTCACTCTCCTCTTTCACTTTCATCAAGGGGCTCTTTAGTTCCTCTTCACTTTCTGCCATAAGGGTGGTGTCATCTGCATAGCTGAGGTTATTGATATTTCTGCCGGCAATCTTGATTCCAGCTTGTGCTTCCTCCAGCCCTGCGTTTCTCATGATGTACTCTGCATAGAAGTTAAATAAACAGGGTGACAATATACAGCCTTGACGTACTCCTTTTCCTATTTGGAACCAGCCTGTTGTTCCATGTCCACTTCTAACTGTTGCTTCCTGACCTGCATACAGGTTTCTCAAGAGGCCAGTCAGGTGATCTGGTATTCCCATCTCTTTCAGAATTTTCCACAGTTTATTGTGATCCACACAGTCAAAGTGAAAGTGAAGTCGCTCAGTCGTGTCCAACTCTTAGCGACCCCATGGACTGCAGTCCACCAGGCTCCTCCGTCCGTGGGATTTTCCAGGCAAGAGTACTGGAGCGGGGTGCCATTGCCTTCTCCGTTAACAGCGGCTAGGCATATTATATTTACTTGGAGCTGGTATACTTGGTGACAGCCTTAGTGCCCTCAGACACGGCGTGCTTGGCCAGCTCCCCAGGTAGCAGCAAGCCCACGGCGGTCTGGATCTCCCTGGATGTGATAGTCGAATGCTTGTTGTAATGCGCCAGGCACTATGCCTCACCAGCAATGCGCTTGAAAATGTGATTGACGAAAGAGTTCATGATTCCCATGGCCTTGGACAATATGCTGGTGTCCAGATGGACTTGCTTCAGTACCTTGTACACGTTCACGGAGTAGCTCTCCTTGCGGCTGCACTTGCGCTTCTTGCCGTCCTTCTTCTGGGCCTTGGTCACAGCTTTTTTAGAGCCCTTTTTAGGGGCAGGAGCCGACTTAGCCGCTTCAGGCATGTCTATAATGACAACATCCAACAACACAGAAATATCGTGAAACACAGTCAAAGGCTTTGGCATAGTCGATAAAGCATAAATAGATGTTTTTCTGGAACTCTTGCTTTTTATGATCCAGGGGATGTTGGCAATTTGATTCTTAGGTTCCTCTGTGCCTTTTCTAAAACCAATGCCAAAAAATGCTCAAACTACTTCACAATTGCACTCATCTCACATGCTAGAGAGGTAATGTTCAAAATTCTCCAAGCCAGAGTTCACGGATTGTTGAAATCTGGCTTGGAGAATTTGGTGCATTACTTCACTAGCATGTGAGATGAGTGCAATTGTGCGGTAGTCTGAGCATTCTTTGGCATTGCCTTTCTTTGGGATTAGAATGAAAATTGACCTTTTCTAGTCCTGTGCCTCTACTCTTTTGTAGAGTCAGAGGGATAGAAGTAATGAGGAACTAAATTCAAAAGCCACAATTGCACTCATCTCACATGCTAGTAAAGTAATGCTCAAAATTCTCCAAGCCAGGCTTCAGCAATATGTGAACTGTGAACTTCCAGATGTTTTAACTGGTTTTAGAAAAGACAGAGGAACCAGAGATCAAATTGCCAACATTGCTGGATCATCGAAAATGCAAGAGTTCCAGAAAAACATCTATTTCTGCTTCATTGAATATGCCAAAGTCTTTGACTGCATGGATCACAATAAACTGTGGAAAATTCTGAAGGAGATGGGAATACCAGACCACCTGACCTGCCTCTTGAGAAACCTGTATGCGGTCAGGAAGCAACAGTTAGAACTGGACATGGAACAACAGACTGGTTCCAAATAGGAAAAGGAGTACGTCAAGGCTGTCTATTGTCACCCTGTTTATTTAACTTCTATGCAGAGTGCATCATGAGAAATGCAGGGCTGGAAGAAGCACAAGCTGGAATCAAGATTGCCAGCAGAAATGTCAATAACCTCAGATATGCAGATGACATCACCCTTATGGCAGAAAGCAAAAAACTAAAGAGCCTCTTGATGAAAGTGAAAGAGGAGAGTGAAAAAGTTGGCTTAAAGCTCAACATTCAGAGAACAAAGATCATGACATCTGGTGCCATCACTTCACGGGAAATAGACGGGGAAACAGTGGAAACAGTGTCAGACTTTATTTTTCTGGGCTCCAAAATCACTGCAGATGGTGATTGCAGCTATGAAATTAAAAGACATTTACTCCTTGAAAGGAAAGTTATGACCAATCTAGACAGCATATTAAAAAGCAGAGACATTACTTTGTCCACAAAGGTGCATCTAGTCTAGGCTATGGTTTTTCCAGTGGTCATGTATGGATGTGAGAGTTGGACTGTGAAGAAGGCTGAGCACCGAAGAATTGATGCTTTTGAACTGTGGTGTTGGAGAAGACTCTTGAGAGTCCCTTGGACTGCAAGGAGATCCAACCAGTCCATCCTAAAGATCAATCCTGGGGGTTCATTGGAAGGACTGCTGTTGAAGCTGAAACTCCAATACTTTGGCCACCGGATGTGAATAGCTGACTCATTGGAAAAGACCCTAATGCTGGGGAAGATTGAGGGCAGGAGGAGAAGGGGACGACAGAGGATGAGATGGTTGGATGGCATCACCGAGTCAATGGACGTGGGTTTGGGTGAACTCCGGCAGTTGATGATGGACGGGGAGGCCTGGCATACTGCGGTTCAGTGACCGAACTGAACTGAAAGTCAAAAGGCAGAACAGAGAGGGAGAGGCAGTGGGGAAGTAAAGTGAAAGGGTCTACAGTCTTGCAAAACATCTCCCAAGGAATGGCCAGCCTTTGGAAAGGGTATATTAATCTCTTCTATTTGCATGTGGGCAGGGACAAACCATCTTTCCATGAGCTGAACAAAAGCCCTTTAGTTTACAGACAAGCAGAGGGACAGGGTCTTTTTAAGCAAGCCACTGTGTATGTTTATAATAACAAAAGCAATAAAAAGCAAGTTAAAGAAACAGTTTCCATCATGGAGTCAGAATTGGCTTTTTCTCTACAACAGGACATGACTTAGCAACTGAACAACTCAATTTTATTCCCAGATGACACAGTGATAAAGATTCTGCCTGCCAATGCAGGAGACACAGGAGAGGCAGGTTTGATCCCTGGGTTGGGAAGATCCCTTGGAGGAGGAAATGGCAACCCACTTCAGTATTCTTGCCTGGAAAATTCCATGGACAGAGGAACTTGGCAGGCTGCAGTCCACGGGATCCCTAAGAGTTGGACATGACTGAGCACGCACAAAAAATGAATTTTAAGCTGAGGGTGAGTTTGGCTTTTAGTATGGTCTTATGAAAAGTTCCAGGGGGCAGTTGTATAAGTATTTGAAATTTAGATTAGAGAGTAGAGATACAGCTTTAGAGGTCAGAAACCCTGAAGCTTTTGCAGAAGCAGTTGGGAAAGATGCACACGTCTTATGAGTAGTGCTTCTGAAATTGAGCAGGACCCTGTAAGGCCCTCCCAGGTATAAAAACCTCTCTGGTGACCCAAGGACGAAAGAGCAGATAAAACCAAGGAGGATCTTGGAATGCAGGAACAGAAAAGCCAGACCCTATCATCCTTCCCTCTCCCATGTTATAACTATTAACTGATTTCAGGTTCTCCTGAGCAGTATAACCTGTCTCCCCTCCTACCCAATAGGGAGGAGATATTTGTGTTAGTCTTCCCCTCCTGCAATATATGTGCCTCATCCAATCAGCAAATGACCCACAAGACCCCCTACCCCACCCCTGTACCCTGGGTATAAAAGTGGACTAAAAAAAGGACCACTGTTCAACACTGGCTCTCCCTTGAGCTGGCCCGCTGTTCTAACAGTGTCTCCCACTCTAATAAACTTTATTTCCCTCTCATATTGGGAAATTCTTTACCAACCCACACCCAGACCATAACACTCTCCATGCTCCTTATTTCTTGTTTACAGGAAAAAAGGCTTCAGCCTACTTAATCTTTTCCGAGTTCTAAAGGGGGCTTCCCTGGTGACTCAGATGGCAAAGAATCTGCCTGAAATGCGGGAATGCTGTGTGTGTGCTAAGTCACTTCAGTCATGTCCGACTCTTTGTGACCCTTTAGACTGTAGCCCACCAGGCTCCTCTGTCCATGGGATTCTCCAGGCAAGATTACTGAAGTGGGTTGCCATGCCTTCCTGCAGGGGATCTTCCAGACCCAGGAATCAAACACACATCTCTTATGTCTCCTGCATTGGCAGGCAGGTTCATTACCACTAGGGCCACCGGGGAAGCCTGCAATGCAGGAGACCCGGGTTCAATTCCACCGGGTCACAAAGAGTCAGAAATGACTGAGCAACTAACAAAAAGCAGATTCAAATAGTTCCTTACTAGGGAAGGATGTCAGAGCTATGGGAATGGAGGTCAAAGCTATAGTCAAAGCTATGGTTTTTCCAGTAGTCGTGTATGGATTGAGAGTTGGACCATAAAGCAGGCTGAGTGCCAAAGAATTGATATTTTTGAACTGTGGTGTTGGAGAAGACTCCTGAGAGTCCCTTGGAATGCAAGGAGATCCAACCAGTCCATCCTAAAGGAAATCAGTCCTTAATATTCATTGGAAGGCCTGATGCTGAAGCTGAAGCTCCAATACCTTTGCCACCTGGGATGTGAAGAACTGACTGATTTGAAAAGACCCTGATACTGGGAAGGATTGAAGATGGGAAGAGAAGGAGACAACAGAGGATGAAATGGTTGGATGACATCACCGACTTGATGGATATGAGTTCGAGCAAGCTCCGGGAGTTGGTGATGGACAGGGAAGCCTGGTGTGCTGCACTCCATGGGGTAGCAAAGTGTTGACACAACTGAGTGGAAGTGTTGGACACAACTGAGTTGAACTGAACTGAAGGGAAGGGAGGAAATGCAGAAACAAAGGAGGACCAGGGAAGAAACAATAGTGCAGTGATAAAGCAGGTCTTGGTTTCTCCTCAAGGGATATACATATTTTTGAGATCTTTGTCAGGAACAAAGGTCCCAACCCCAATAGAGAATGGCAACTTCAGGCTAAGCACAAGATTCCTGGGGAACCAGCACGCTGTTGCCTCACCACCAACCAATCAGAAGAAAGTCATATGCCCTGCAGCTATCACCCCAAATTTCGCCTTTAAAAACTCTTACCCCAAATGATTGGAGAGTTCGAGGTTTTTGAGCATGAGGTTCCTGTTCTCCTTGCTTGGTCCCTGCAGTAAACCTTTCTCTGCTCCCAACTCCAATGTTTCCATTTGTTTAGCCTCCCTTTGCATTGAGCACAAGCACTTGGGTACGGCATCATTTCAAAGAAAGGGAAAACATTATATGAATACAATGTCTGGATATGAGAGGAATGAGAGAAGGAGTAAATTCTTCAGATTTTATTAATAACAAGGGAATAACAAGTTATTAATAGCAAGGGAATTATTGTCCTTAGGGTACAGAGAATTTTTAGTTAGGAAAAGAGCATCTGTCATTTTTCAGATTCTGCAGCATTCAGCCTTGAAGATTTTTACCAATGATTATGAATAGTCCAAAAAAAAAAATGGATTGCCTTTAGCAAAATAGCCTGTGGCTCATATGGTGGAGGTTGTTTTCATCCACCACTAAAATTAACGTGAAGCATGTGTGAGAAGAGTAGAATTAATATGTGAACAAGAGAAAAAGAAACAGCTAAGAGCAAAAGCCCTTTTATGGGCTGAGGTTCTTTAAAATTTCTTTTAATTAATAAACTTTATTTTTTTAGAGCAGTGTAAGGTCATGGAAAAATTAAGCAGCAAGTACAGAGTTCCCATATACTCATGTCCCCACACATGGACAATCTACCCCACTTTCAAAAAGTGGGAAAGGGACCCGAAGAGACATTTCTCCAAAGAAGACATACAGATGCTTAACATCACTCATTATTAGAGAAATGCAAATCAAAACTACAATGAGATACCATCTCACATCGATCAGAATGGCCATCATTAAAAAGTCTACAAACAACAAATGGTGGAGAGGGTGTGGAGAAAGGGGAACACCCTTGCATTGCTGGTGGGAATGTAGACTGATAGAGCCACTATGAAAGACGGTGTGGAGATTCCGGGAAGAGCTAGGAATAAAAGCACCATATGACCCAGCAGTCCCATTCCTAGTCATATACCCTGAGGAAACCAAAGTTGAAAAAGACACATGTACCCCAATGTTCATTGCAGCACTATTTACAATAGCTAGAACATGGAAGCAACCTAGATGTCCATTGATAGATGAATTGATAAAGAAGCTGTGGTACATATATACAATGGAATATTACTCAGCCATAAAAAGGAACACATTTGAACCCACTCAAATGAGGTGGATGAACCTAGAGCCTATTATACAGAGTGAAGTAAGTCAGAAAGAGAAATATAAACATCGTATACTGACACATATATATGGAGTCTAGAAAGATGATACTGATAAATTTATTTTCAGGGCAGCAATGGAGAAACAGACATAGAGAACAGACCTATGGACATGGGGGAAGGGGGGAAGGAGAAGGGGAGATGTATGGAGAGAGTAACATAGAAATGTGTGTGTGTGTCTTAGTCGCCCAGTGGTGTCCGACTCTTTGAGACCCCATGGACTGTAGCCCACCAGGCTCCTCTGTCCATGGAATTCTCCAGGCAAGAATACTGGAGTGGGTGCCATTTCCTTCTCCAACATAGAAATTTACAATACCATATGTAAAATAGATAGCCAATGGCAATTTGCTGTATGAATCAGGGTACTCAAACAGGGGCTCTATGGCAGGTTGAGGGGTGGGCTGGGGAGGGAGACGGGAGGGATATCTGGGAGGGAGGGGACATGGGTGTACTTATGGCTTATTCTTGTTGATGTGTGACAGAAAACCACAAAATTCTGTAAAGCAATTATCCTTCAATTAGAAATTTTTAAAAAATAAACTTTATTTTTTAGAGCAGTTTAAGGTTATGGCAAAATTAAGCAGCAAGTACAGAGTCCCCATGTACCCATGTCCCCTCACATGGACAATCTGCCCCGGTGCCAGCGTCCCCCACCAGAGTGGCCTGTTTCTTGCAGATGATGAACTTAAACTGACACACCATCATCACCCAAAGTGGCTTTTTGTCTCATCCTCTTTACAAGGTCTTTCACAAAGCAGAAGTTTTTAATTTTAGGGACATCTACATCATCAATCATTTCTGATTTCATGGATCATGAAAGTCTGCTGTATCTAAAAAGTCATTGCGATAACATAGGCTGCATAGATTTTCTCCTACATCATCTTTTATATTTTTTTAGTTTTGCATTTCACATTTAACTCTACTTTGAGTCAATTTTTGTGAAGAAAACTGTGTCTAGATTTTTTCTTTCTTGCATATGGATGTTCACTTGCCCCAGTAGCATTTGTCAAAAAGACTATATTTCTCTATTATAATGCTTTTGCCAAAGATCAATTGACTCTCTTTATGGGGTCTATTCTGGGCTCTCTGTTCTATTGATCTATTTGTTCTTTTGCCATAGTGCACTGTCTTAGTGACTGTAGCTATATGCTAAGTCTTGAAGTCGTTAGTATCAGTCTTACAATCTTGTTCTTCTCCTTCAATATTTAAATAGCCTGGGTCTTTTCCATTTCAAAATCTTAAGAATCAGTTTTCCTATATCCACAAAATAAATTTCTGAGATTTTGATTGAAAGCGCATTGAATCTATCAAGTTGGGAAGAACTGACAGCTTGACAATAATGAGTCTTTCTATCTATGAACGTGGAATTTCTCTAATTATTTAGTTCTTTGATTTTTTTTTTTGTCATCAGAGTTTTGTACTTTTCTTTATATAGATTTTATACATATCTTGTTACTTTGCATACTTGGAATAAATTCCACTTCATTATGGTGTATAATTTTTATACATTGTTGGATTTCTTGTTGTTGCTGTTGTTTAGTCACTAAGTCATGTCTGACTCCTTGCAATCCCATAGACTGCAGCACACAAGGTCTCCCTGTCCTTCACTGTCCCTCAGAGTTTGCTCAAACTCATGTCCATTGAGTTGATTATGCCATCTAATCATCTTATCCTCTGTCACCCCCTTCTCCTCCTGCCTTCAATCTTTCCCCGCATTGGGGTCTTTTCAAATGAGCTGGCTCTTCGCATCAGGTGGCCAAAATATTGGAGCTTCAGCTTCAGCATAAATCCTTCCAATGACTATCAGGACTGATTTCCTTTAGGATTGACTGGTTTCATCTCCTTTCAAGAGTCTTCTTGAATACCACAGTTCAAAAGCATCCATTCTTCGGCACTCAGCCTTCTTTATGGTCCAACTCTCACACTCATATATGACTACTGGAAAAATCATAGCTTTGACTATTTGGACCTTTGTCAGCAAAGTGACGTCTCTGCTTTTTAATATGCTGTCAAGGTTTGTCATAGCTTTCCTTCCAAGGAACAAGCATCTTTTAATTTCATGGCTGCAGTCACTATCCACAGTAATTTTGGACACCAAGAAAATAAAATGTGCCATTGCTTCCACTTTTTCCCCATCTATTTGCCATGAAATGATGGGACTGGATGCCATGATCTTCATTTTTTGAATGTTGAGTTTTAAACCAGCTTTTTCACTCTCCTCTTTCATTCTCATCAAGAGGCTCTTTAGTTTCTCTTCACTTTGTGCCATTAAAGTGGTGTCGTCTGCATATCTGAGAATGTTGATATTTCTCCTGGAAATCTTGATTCCAGCCTGTGATTCATCCAGTTTGGCAATTCCCATGATATACTCTGCATATAAGTTAAACAGGGTGACAATATACAGCCTTGTCTTACTCCTTTTCCAATTTTGAACCAGTCATTCCCTGTAAGGTTATAACTATTGTTTCTTGACCTGCATATAGATTTCTCAGGAGACTGATAACCAGACCAGGTGGTCTGGTATTCCCATCTCTTAAAGGATTTTCCACAGTTTATTTTGACCCACACAATCAAAGGCTTTCACATAGTCAGTGAAGCAGAAGTAGATGTTTTCCTGGAATTCCCTTGATTTCTCTATGACTGAATGAATGTTGGCAAATTGGTCTCTGGTTCCTCTGCCTTTTCTAAATCCAGTTTGTATATCTGGAAGTTCTCAGTTGAAGTACTGCTTGAAGTCTAGCTTGAAGGTTGTTGGACTTTGTTTGCTAATAATTTGTTGCAAAATTTTGCACCGATACTTATGAGAGATATTAGTTTGTAGTTACCTTTTCTTGTAATGTCTTTGTGTGGTTTTGGTAATAGGGTAATTCTAACTTCATGGTTAAGTTACGAATTATGCTCTCATCTTCTGTTTTGTGGAAGAGACTGTAGAGGTTTAGAATAACTTCTTCTTTAAATGTTTAGTTGAAATTAGTAATGAATCCATCTGGGCCCGGTGCTTTCTATTTTAGAAGGTTATTAATTATTAATTCAAACTCTTTAGTAGAATTCATATTGTCTAATTCTACTTGCTTGAATTTTAGTCAAAGTGTCTTTCAAAAATTGGTCCATTTCATCTAGGTTGTCAAATTTGTGGTCACAAAGTTGTTATTTAGCTTATAATTAGCCTTTTTATTTCCATTATAATAATATGCCCACTCTCATTTCTGATATTAGTAATTTGTTTCATTCTACCCTCACCCCCAACCCCCATTTTTTGGTTTTGTTTCCTCAGGGGGAAACTAAGATTACTGATTTTAGATTCTTCTTCTTTTCAAATACATGCATTTAATGCTATCCACTTCCCTTCAAGCAGTGCTTTGGCTGAATCCCATGAATTTTAAGTTGTATTTTTATTTTTACTTAGTTTAAAATTTTTTAATTAAATTTAAAAATTAAACTTAGTTTAAAATTTTTAAGCCTTTGACTGTTTGTATCACAACAAACTGTGGAAAATTCTTAAAGAGATGGGAATATCAGACCACCTGACTTGCCTCTTGAGAAATCTGTATGCAGGTCAAAAAGCAACAATCAGAACTGGACATGGAACAATAGACTGGTTCCAAATCAGAAAAAGAGTACGTCAACACTGTATATTGTCACCCTACTTATTTAACTTATATGCAGTGTACATCATGCGAAATGCCAGGCCGGATGAAGCACAAGCTGGAATCAAGATTGCTGGGAGAAATATCAATAACCTCAGATACGCAGATGATACCACCCTTATGGCAGAAAGCAAAGAAGAACTAAAGATCCTCTTGATGAAAGTGAAAGAGGAGGGTGAAAAAGTTGGCTTAAAACTCAACATTCAGAAAACAAAGATCATGCTATCTGGTCCCATCACTTCATGGCAAATAGATGGGGAAACAATGGAAACAGTGACAGACTTTATTTTCTTGGGCTCCAAAAAAGCAGCCATGAAATTAAAAGACACTTGCTCCTTGGAAGAAAACCTATGACCAACCTAAACAGCATATTAAAAGCAGAGACTTTGCTTCGCCAACAAAAATCCGTCTAGTCAAAGCTATGGTTTTTCCAATAGTCATGTACAGATGTGAGAGTTGGACTATAAAGAAAGCTGAGCACCAAAGAATTGATGCTCTTGAACTATGGTTTTGGAGAAGACTCTTCAGAGTCCCTTGGACTGTAAGGAGATCCAACTAGTCCATCCTAAAGGAAATCAGTCCTGAACATTCATTGGAAGGACTGATGCTGAAACTGAAACTCCAATACTTTGGCCACCTGATGCAAAGAACTGACTCATTTGAAAAGACCCTGATGCTGGGAAAGATTGAAAGCAGGAGGAGAAGGGGACGACAGAGGATGAGATGGTTGGATCATATCACCGACTCAATGGACATGAATTTGAGTAATCTCCGGGAATTGGTGATGGGTAGGGAAGCCTGGCATGCTGTGGTCCTTGGGGTCACAGAATTGGACATGACTGAGCAACTGAACTGAACTAAAAAATTTAAATGTCTCTTGTTATTTCTAATTTGACCCATGTGTTATTTAGAAGTGTGTTTGGTAATCTCTAAATATTTGGGAATTTTCTGGTTATCTTTCTGGTTATTGATTTTTAATTTAATTCCATGTGGTCTGATACATTGTATGATTTTTATCATTCTCAATTTGTTAAGATGTTCTTTTTTATGGCCCAGAATGTGGTTTATTTTTGTGTATTTTCTTTCTGACCTTGAGAAGTATCTATATTCTGGTGTTTTTGAGTAGTCTACTGCGGGAGAAGGCAATGGCACCCCACTCCAGTACTCTTGCCTGGAAAATCCCATGGATGGAGGAGCCTGGTAGGCTGCAGTCCATGGGGTCGCTAAGAGTCGGACACGACTGAGCGACTTCACTTTCACTTTTCACTTTCAAGCATTGGAGAAGGAAATGGCAACCCACTCCAGTGTTCTTGCCTGGAGAATCCCAGGGACGGGGGAGCCTGGTGGGCTGCCGCCTATGGGGTCGCACAGAGTCGGACACGACTGAAGTGACTTAGCAGCAGCAGCGGCAGCAGCAGCAGCAGCAGCAGCATGGTATATCTTTCTCCATCCTTTTACTTTATTCTGTGTGTGTCTTTATATTTAAGGCGGTTTCTTGTAGAAACCATATGTGGTCTTCTTCTTTGGTTTGTTCTGATAATGTCTGTTTTTTAGTTGATATATTTGTACCATTGTTGCTTAAAGTGATTACTGATAGAGCTGGATTACTATCTATCATATTAACTTTTTTCTACTTGTTTTCCTTGTATTCTGTTCCTATTTTTGTCTTCCATTCTTTTTCTGATAATTGTGCTTTTAATTGGGGATTTTATATGACTCTATTTTCTCTTCCTTCTTAACATATCAATTATGCTTAAAAATATTAAAGTGGTCATCATATGCATTTGCAATTAAACCAATTCCATTTTCAAATAACATTATACCACTTCATGCTTCATAATAAAATATTCCAAATTCCTCTCTCTTCCTTTAGTGTAATTTACCTATTATACATAAGCTGTAATTTACCTCCTATCAGATCAGATCAGATTGGTCGCTCAGTTGTGTCCGACTCTTTGCGACCCCATGAATCGCAGCATGCCAGGCCTCCCTGTCCATCACCAACTCCAGGAGTTCACTCAGACTCACGTCCATAGAGTCAGTGATGCCATCCAGCCATCTCATCCTCTGTCGTCCCCTTCTCCTCCTGCCCCCAATCCCTCCCAGCATCACAGTCTTTTCCAATGAGTCAACTCTTCACATGAGGTGGCTAAAGTACTGGAGTTTCAGCTTTAGCATCATTCCTTCCAAAGAAATCCCAGGGCTGATCTTCAGAATGGACTGGTTGGATCTCCTTGCAGTCCAAGGGACTCTCAAGAGTCTTCTCCAACACCACAGTTCAAAAGCATCAATTCTTCAGTGCTCAGCCTTCTTCACAGTCCAACTCTCACATCCATACATGACCACAGGAAAAACCATAGCCTTGACTACACGAACCTTTGTTGGCAAAGTAACGTCTCTGCTTTTGAATATGCTATCTAGGTTGGTCATAACTTTCCTTCCAAGGAGTAAGCGTCTTTTAATTTCATGGTTGCAGTCACCATCTGTAGTGATTTTGGAGCCCATAAAAATAGAGTCTGACACTGTTTCCACTGTTTCCCCATCTATTTCCCATGAAGTGGTGGGACCGGATGCCATGATCTTCTATACATAAGCTATAATCCTGAAATACACTTTTACCATTATTATGTTGAACAAACTGCTACTTGTTAGATCAATTAAAAATAAGAAAAATAAAAGTTTTTATTTTACTCTTAGTCTTCACTAATGCTCTTTGTTTTTCTGTAGATCTGATATTCTAACTTTCATAATTTTCCTTCTCTCTGAAGAACTTCTTGTGTAAGGCAGATCTACTGGCCACAAATTTCCTCAACTTTTTTCTGAGAAAAGTTGTTCCTTCACTTTTGCGGGTTAGTTTCCCAGTATACAGAACTCTATGTTGTTGTTTTTTCAACATTTTATTTCATTTTCTTCCTGCTTGTATGGCTTCTGAGGGGAAATAGGATATAATTCTTATCTTTGTTCTGTATATATGGTAAGGTTTTTTTTTCCTCTAGATTCTTTAGAGATTTTCTCCTTTATATTTTCTTTTCTGCAGTTCTAATATAATACACCTAGGTATGGGTGCTTTGGCACATCCTTACTTGATGTTCTCTGAGCTTCCTGGATCTGTGATTAATTTAGGGAATTTCTCAGTTAATATTGCTTCAAATATTGCTTCTATTCCTTTCTTTCTTTTCCTACTCTATTCCCATTACATCTATTTGACACCTTTTGCAGTTCTCCAACAATTCTTGGCTATTTTTTACATTTGTTTTTTTAACACTATATTTTCTCTATTCATATTTTTCTTTATCGATTTTGGAAGTATCTGCTTTCATACCCTCAAGCTCAGAGATTCTTTCCTCAGACGTGTCCAGCCTACTAAGTTCATCAAATTCATTCTTCATTCCTATTACAATGTTATTGACCTCTAGAATTTTTTTTATTCTTTCTTAGAATTTCCATGTCTCTGCTTATATTACCCATCTGTTCTTGCACAGTAATTACTATTCCATCAGCACTCATGATCTTATATTTCCACCATCTGTGCTGTATCTCTGAGTCTGGTTTCAGTGTTCGCTCTGCCTCTTCCAACTGTTTTTTGTCTCTCATCGTGACTTGCCATTTTTTTTTTTTTTGAAAGCTGGGCAAGGTGTACTGGGTGAAAAGCACTCTGATAAATAGGCCTTTAGCAATGTGGTGGGAGGGGTGGAGTGGGCGAGTCTTCTTGAGTCCTGTGATCAGGTCTCGGTGTTTTACTCAGCCTATGCCTCTGAGCTGTGAGTGTCACAAGTGTTCCTCCGTTCCCCACTGCCACAGATTAAGTGGGACATGGCTAGAGGGTGCTAGAGTTTGAGTACATCCTTTCCCCAGGTCATTTAGGCTCTGATAAAATTCCCAGAGTTTAGCCTCTGGTAATACAATTTCTTTTGAGCCTAATTTAAAAGAACAATGCTCTGGCATATTTCAAAATGGTTATTTTTCCCCTGCTTCCCTGCCAGTCCTCCAAGGGGATTTTTTTTCTTTTCCTGGTAATTCACTGTGGGAAGTTGGCAGAGTTCCAGGAAGTAAAACTCATGAAACTAAATAGACGCCCCCCCGCCCCTGGAATTTCTAACTCTTAAGGTTTATTCAAGATATGTGTGTGTGCGCTTCACTCTTCAGGCTTCCCTGGTGGCTCAGATGGTGAAGAATCCGCCTGCAATGTTGGAGACGTAGGTTTGATCCCTGGGTTGGGACATCCCAGGACATCCCTGGAGAAGGGCATGGCAACCCATTCCAGTATCGTTGTCTCCATGGAGAATCCCCATGGACAGAGGAGCCTAGCAGTTTACAGTCCATGGGGTTGCAGAGTCGGACACAATGAGTGACTAAGCCCAATCCATTACTCTTTGGGTTTCCCTACATAGGCACTGGTTTTCAAGGAGGTGTTTGCCTGTAGGTTTCTGTTCTGGTAAATTGTGCTTCTCTGTATGGCCAATCTCTCCAATTTTGTTGCTGTTGCTGTTTAGTTGCTAAGTCGTGTGGATGCTTTTGCAACCTCATGGATTGTAGACCTCCAGGCTCCTCTGTCCATGGGATTTCCCAGAAAAGAATACTGGAATGGGCTTCCATTTCCTTCTGCAGAGGATCTTCCTGACCCAGGGATTGAACCCGTGTTTCCTGCACTGCAGGCGAATTCCTTATGGCTGAACCACCATGGACGCCCTCTCCAATTTTGAGGGCAGCTTTTTATCCTGTCACCTCACTTCTTTGGAGGATCTAAGAATAGTATTTTGAGTTTTCACTTTGTTCAGATTTTTGTTAGGATAGAGTGGCAACTTCCAAGCTCATTTAAACTGGGTTTAATCCGTCAGTGTCATTGTGGTCTCATTATGCTGGCCCCAGCACGCCCTGCTCACATTCTCTTGTATTTCCTTCTCCCCTTTTAGGATTCCTAGCTCTAACACAAAGACCATGTTCAATCTACCTTGATTCACCTTAGTAGTTATGATATACAACCATGAAAAACAAAGGAAAAGAAAAATCTATCCAGAAACTAAGCTGAGAAAAAGGAGATACTTTTTTAAAATAAAACTTAGGACTAGATATTGTTTGGTATTTCTCCATTGGTTTATTTGACAAGGATTTTTTTTTTTTTTTAATGTTTGTCCTTGTCAACTGGAAAAAAAAAAAACCCTACACAATGTAAAAGGTGAGAATTATGTTTTCTTTGGTGGTAACCCCAGGATACCATCTCTCAGATAACTCTGAAGGACTTTTCTGAAGAGGTAAAGAAGGAGTCAGGATATACAAGTGTTTTTGCCAAACAAAAACCCCAAAACCCAGGAAGTGGAAGATCAAAAGATTCCTGCTAATCAAAAGAAAACAGACATCTGAAGCTAGTGAATTTAGTTCTGTCCACACATGGGAAGATGCAAGACCCTGGGAGTATTGAAATGCTTTCTTTGATAGGGCCACTATTCCATTTTTCTGCACCCTGAGTCCCCTCGGGGCGCACAGTCACTGCAGTGGCAGCCTGTTTACCTCCCCTCGGGAGCCACTGTCCTGACCATCAGGCTGGGGTGGGGGCAGGGGGCAGTGGCTGAGGGTTTTACATCCTTTGTTTACTGAAATGAGAGGTGACATTCTTTGTCCACATGCTCTTGTTTTTCTAGTTGAAACTCCTATCTTGTGTAGTCAGGAATAGGTAAACAACCATGATTTACTAAAAGTCTGGGCTTCCCAGGCGGCACTAGTGGCAAACAACCTGCCTGCCAATGCAGGAGACGTAAGAGGTGTGGGTCTGATCCCTGGGTGGGGGAGATCTTCTGGAGGAGGGCATGGCAACCCACTCCAGTCTTCCTGCCTGGAGAATCCCGTGGACAGAGGAGCCTGGAGGGCTACAGTCCAGAGGGTTGTAAAGAGTCAGATATGACTGAAGCAACTTAGCATGCACGCATGCACTAAAAGACTAAAGTAGAGGTCTTTTATGGGTACTTTTATGGGTACATCTGTTTCTGCCCTTCAAGAAACAGATGTACACTGTGGCAAAACCTTGTTAAAAATGTCTCTTCAGGCAAGATGCAAGATAGTAAAGCTGTCTTTCTAGTCAGCCTGTCATGAATAAAAAAGACAAGGGCAATCTCCACTATCTTTGAGTGAATCAGAATAGGATAAAGGTGAAGACAGGGAGATAGAAAAAAGTTCCACGTCTAAGATAGTAGATATGACCATCCTTTCATGTCTGAATAGTGCGTGTGTGTGTGTGTGTGTGTGCAAAGTCGCTTCAGTTGTATCCTACTCTTTGCAATCCTATGGACTATAGCCTGCCAGGTTCCTCCGTCCATGGGATTCTCCAGGCAAGAGGACTGGAGTGGGTTGCTGTGCCCTCCTCCAGGGGATCTTCCCAACCCAGGGATCGAACCCACATCTCTCATGTCTCCTGCATTGGCAGGCGGGTTCTTTACCACTAGCGCCACCAGGAAAGCCCCTGAATGGTAGAACCCTGCTCAAAGCAGTAAGAAATATCTCCTTTGAAAATGTCAGTGCCTTTGGAATTTTGGGTATTAATAGTCTTTACTGTTCATTTTCTTTTAGCTCATATGAATGGCTTATTACTTCAACTAACACATATTTCATTCCTTTTTTAGTATATTCATGAAGGTTAAATCTCAAATGAAAACTGCATATGTAGACTTTTAAGAATGTTGTAACATCAGACACAAAATCTACCTAGTGATCTTTACAACAATCAAGAGAGAAAAAGAAGTTAATAAAAATTGAAGCAGCAGAAGGGGGCAGTAAAACGCAGCAGAATGCTCTGGAAGATTTTTTAATATGCTTTCTTATTTTTAGTTAACAGAATTCTCCAACAAATTTCAGAGACTAAGGCATTTTATATAACAGATATATGTATTTGTCTAAAATGAACACAGAAACACTAAACACAGACACAGGTGAAAAACATAAATCTCACATGATTATAATCTTATTTTTTTATGCTGTGACACATCATGGCATAATAATCAAAGTACTTTTCCACACAGGACAGGATTTAGCCATTTTGATTTGGTCTGGGACATTTAATATTCCCCCATGATCAGCATCCCCAAATGCACTACCCATTCTATTTTACTGTCCAGACTTACCAAAGTTAATAAATCATAACAGTTTTCCCTCAAGTCCATAACCGGACTTCCTTTCTAAACTGCACCCATCCTTAAAGTGTCATTTTTATCCTTGAACTATTTTCTGACAGATAGGTATATGCAACTCTCTCTATTGTGCTACAGAAGTTACAGATTAAACCAAGTAGTTTAACCGAATAGGTATTTTTTAATTGAATTTCCACTATGAAATGGAGTTCAATTTCTTTAAGTTCCAAGTAGTCTAAATGTGATTATTCGCAACACCCTGTTTTGTTCTCACTTTGAATTTAGTCTCCCTGCAAACAATAGAACACACTTTTATACGCGGCAGGTATACAATTAAGATCAGATGAGGACAATGATGATGATGACTTCAAAATGAATTCAGGATTACAATATAAAGCCAACAGAGTCAGAATATGAATTCTTCCTTGGCGTCTAACCAAACTCAAATTGATAACCCTAAATATCCACTTAAAATTTGAGTAGACACATCCTACCACTTAAAATGAAACAGAAAACTGGAATTATTAAAAGATTGTTTACATCTATGCTCTTAGTTGAAATTTCATGTACGACTCAGTACAATAAATGGGAGTGTCACAAATGGAATGATTAAATATGACTAGAGGAGAAAGGCTTCCTGGGTGAGATGGAATTTTAGTCATTTGTCTCACGTAGAATCACATTAAGCAAAATGTTGAAAAAAAAGATGATTGTCTTTTTTTAAAGGGCTCTACAATGCTGCTACTTTTTTCTTTTCTCTTTTTTGGGGGGTGGAGGAGGGGGGTGGCATTTCACCTTCACACACCCCTCTGGACCACAAGACAGAATCAAACAAATGCAAAAGATGATGAAATTGAAAATTGTCAAAATCACCCTTCCTTCATATCCATTCCATCCGAATTCCTCATCAAATTACCTTCCAAAATGAGCCTAGAAAACTGGCCCTAATAAACCCAGACAACTGAAAAGTGAGTGTAATGTTGTACTTTAATCCTTTGTCACAACTCATTATCCTAGAGAAGTAGGCAGAAAACACACACACAAACCAAGCTTTAAAAATCTACTTCCTTCAATTGGTATCTCCTGTGAAGAGCTGGCGACCAAAACAGTGAAAATCACTGCAGCAGAGAAACAAACGCCATAAAGCAGATCTTTTGGACGGTGAGCATCCTTAAACATCCCGGTCACCTCCGCTTCACTTGTTCATGGGAGGAGAGGTTACAGCGGTGACCCCTCAATCTCAGATTGACTATTTACAGGATAAGTGCTCAGGGTCAGTTTTGAGGGGAGGAATTTACCTTTATTTCCTCTCTCCAAGAAGCAACGTCGGGGTGGTGGCATGAAGAACAGTATTTTTTATGTTGAAAACAACTTAGCTAGAAAAAGAACCTACAGGTACGTATACACTGACTACAGCTATTACAGTTCATTCGGTCAAGTAAAAAAATAAAAAAATTAAAGTATTAATAAAAAATATTAAAGTATTACTAAAAACTTAAAAATTAATGGATGTGCGTACATCTACACGAGGTTAAGAGTAGTCACTGAAACCAGGACACATCTGAAATACATGACATGAGTAAAACATGTCAGCCTTTCTTGGCCCGATTCTCCCCAGTCTCTCCAGACTGTGACTTCCTCGGCCCCCAAAAGCCGAGGGACCAGACGCGGGGGGACGGGGGCGGGGGCGCGCGAGGGAATTCCCTGCGCTCCGGAACGTCCCAGACCCCGGATCAATTCCGGGAGAGGAAGCAAGCCAGGAGGCCGCCCTCCCCACCCACGCCCTCACCCAGAAAATCTACCTCGGACCCCCTCTCGGAAGCCTCGGTCCCAACCGCGACAGAAGGAAAGGAATCTGGCGCGAAGCCCGGCGCCAGCGGTGGAGAAACCGGCCGAGGGGCGCTGGAAGGTCGGAACCGGAAGGGGGCGATCCTCTTTGCACCCACCGTAGGGAAGCCAAGCGCGACTCCCCAAGTTTCCGATTTTCTAGTTTGCGTAGCTAAAAAAAAAAAGA
>NW_011494894.1:4243250-4277067 GCF_000754665.1 Bison bison bison
AAAAAAAAAGAAATCCTACCCCAACCCGGGTCTTGCGCAATTGTTTAAGTAGAAAGAGGGGGAAAAGTTTTGGAAGGGGGGAAGGAAAGGCGGAAAGAAACAGTCATGCCGTCACGTGGGCTATTTCACGCATAAAAGGAAGGTCCTCTCCGTTAGCTTCCAGTTGTCAAAGGACTCGCAGTGAACGTCAGAGGACGCCCCGGAACTCCGCACAGCGCCTCCTCCGGCCCCGCAGCTCCGATCCGCGCACCTCCACGCCTCCGCCGGCCCCGCGCCCCGCCCGCAGCCGAGATGCTCGCCCGGGCCCTGCTGCTCTGCGCTGCCGTAGCGCTCAGCGGTGCAGGTGAGTGAGTTCCTGGCGCCTGTGCCCGGGATTCCGCGGCTCCGTCCACCCGGGCTGAGTTTCTGCTCAGACTTCTCCCGGGAACTCCAGGTACTATAAATACTCCCAGAATTCAGAGGCCGAGTCCGGACGGATAGCCCCGCTTTGCCCTCAGCTCTGATCTTCATGGGCCAGTTATTGCACCCATCTTTTCTCATCTGCTAAATAGGAACGGGGATACTAATTTGCAGGTTGTCACAAGAAGATCTGATCAATATATGTGAGGTGCTTTTGTATAGCACCTAACTGCTATTGAATGAAAATAATTGTATTATACAATTTCCCTAGTTAGTGCTTTCCCGTCCCAGGGAATACCAGATTGTTTTTTTAAGATAAACAGAATAGCTTAAAAGCAAGCTGTTTTTATTTTGCAAATTTCTTTATAGTTGGTTTTTGTCGTTTTTTTTAATGTAAATTAAGTCACGCCACCTTAATACTGTAAATCATTCAATGATCTCTCCTGACACGTAGAATAAAACCCAAATTCCCATAAAACCCGAAGGATCTGCCTTCACCTTTTCTGAATTTAGCTTCCAGCTCTCCCTCTCCTGCTGTCAGGCATGCCTCAGGGCCTTTGCACTTGTTTTCCTCTCAACTTAGAATGTTCTTCCTCCAGATCTTTATCCAGCTTTATGACAGAGAAGAAAGAAGTAGGAAAAAAAAAAAACCCCAAAGTTTGATTAAAATACTTGATCTATTCACTTTAGTTTTGAAAGTCCTACTTTGAGCCTCTTCTAAAGGCTAATTTGAGCATCTAAAGTTTCTAAGAAAAATTTAGCAACATGATTTCCCTGGTGGAATATTCTGTTACCTTTATTTAGAAAAGGAAGTTGGTATTTCTACATTATAACCATTCTGTGAGGCAAGTCGGGGAAAAAAAAAAAGTTTTCCCATGACTACCTGTATATTTCTTGAATTTTTTATTGTGAAGTTGACTCATAGTAAGTAAAGCAATTAAATGCTTAAGATTGACACTGAAAAATTATTCATTCACTGTCTGTACTGTTTTTGTAGCAAACCCTTGCTGTTCCCATCCATGCCAGAATCGAGGTGTATGTATGAGTGTAGGATTTGACCAGTATAAATGTGACTGTACCCGAACAGGATTCTACGGTGAAAACTGTACCACACGTAAGTTTGTTGTTGAGTGCCCTCATTTGGAATGGGGTATATACAGTTATCATTTTACAGAATTGTGCTTATAATGTGTCCCGTTAATTTCTTTTTCTTCTCATTGCAGCCGAATTTCTGACAAGAATAAAATTACTCCTGAAACCCACTCCCAACACAGTGCACTACATACTTACCCACTTCAAAGGAGTCTGGAACATTGTCAATAAGATCTCCTTCCTGCGAAATATGATTATGAGATATGTGTTGACGTGTAAGTACACATCACTTTCTAGTGTTCTCAGCTGCCTCAAAGAGAAGTGTACTTTACAAATTTTAGATTTTAAAACTTAATTCAAAACATGTTTAAATATACCATTTTAGTTTGCCTACTATCTTAATGGCCAAAAATATTGACATCTGAATCCCTTGAAGTTTCTAAAGTTCTGTCTCACAGGCAGAATTCTACTTAAAATACTGCATGCTTCTGCTGACCTTCACTGTTCTCCACAGTTTGTGAAAGATGCCTGGTCCAGTTGTTTATTGAATGGCCATGGGGCACAGAATTGCACCCATTAAAATAAATGAATAATTTGGATTGGGGTCGGCAAGAAAGTAACTTTTATTTCTAATGTGAGTGTCAAGCACAGACGTTTTGCTCATGGGCCTCTTGAACAATAAGTGGATGGTTATTTGAAAAAAATGAAAATGGCTAGACCAAAACATCTTCTGTAAAGAATATATACTTTATCAAAGATGCCTTTTAATGCATCATTCTTTCCTCTGTTTTGAGCACCAGTAGCAGGCTTTAAAGTATGATTGCTTTAAAATAGAGTATCTTTGTATTAATTAAATTAAATTTATTCTAGTGCCACTTTGTACATTATACAATAAAAATGAGCATTGATTTGCCTTGTGGATGGGAACAAATAACATTTTTTTTCCTCTAAAATTTCAGCGAGATCACATTTGATTGAGAGTCCGCCAACTTATAATGTGCACTACAGCTATAAAAGCTGGGAAGCCTTTTCTAACCTGTCTTATTATACCAGAGCTCTTCCTCCTGTGCCTGATGACTGCCCAACACCCATGGGTGTGAAAGGTGAGTGAGAGGAGACAGAGTTATATTAACTGTAACTGGGATTGGATTGATACCTAGAAATTTTGATCCCAAACTATGATTATTTGTTAATAAAACCATTTTTTCCCTTCTTATGTATATCTCTGGATATTTTTTGAAATTGTGAGTCCATGTAAACTATTCCATGGAAGGAAATAGGCATTTTGGTATGAAAAAGTGAAAATGTTAGTCACTCAATTGTGTCTGATTCTTTGCGACCCCGTGGACTGTGGATAGCCAGGCTTCTATGTCCATGGAATTCTCCAGGCAAGAGTACTTGAGTAGGTTGCCATTCTTTTCTCTAGAGTATCTTCCTAACCTAGGTATCGAATCTGGGTCTTCTGCTTTGCAGGCAGATTCTTTATCATCTGAGCCACCAGGGAAGCCCAGACATTTTGGTATAATGTCATATGTTCTCAAATTCTTTCATTAAAACTGAATTGATACTAGTTAAAGTAGATTATTCAGTAAGAGGCTGTTCCCCTATATCTTAGAACTTCCATTAATATGATCCTGTTCAAAGTTGTATTTTTCCTGTAATTGAAGAAGACCCTAGTAAATTGACAGTTCACTCTCCGCTTCCTTAAATATATAGATGGGTTCTTATTTTGGCTTTCTCATTTTTTATAGGGAGGAAAGAGCTTCCTGATTCAAAAGAAGTTGTGAAAAAAGTACTTCTAAGAAGAAAGTTCATTCCTGATCCCCAGGGCACAAATCTGATGTTTGCATTCTTTGCCCAGCACTTCACCCATCAATTTTTCAAGACAGATTTTGAACGAGGACCAGCTTTCACTAAGGGAAAGAACCATGGGGTGAGACAGAGTTAAATGAGAATTTGTAGCAAATCAAGTTCTATGTGTAAAAACCTTAATGGAGTTTCCATTTTATCTCACTGGTTGAATAAAAAAATACATAACACATACTTACATACGTATATACAGATTATTATTTGTAGTTTGACTCATATTTTTAGTTTAAAATATTGGATCTGCAAAAAAGTTGTCTTCAAAAAAATTTGTTACCTTGATTATGCTGCCTTAAATATTATAAGGTGAGATTTTTGCAGCATTATTATCTCTTGGGTTTCAGTGACATAGCTTCAATGAATAAGTATTTTATATCAAAACATTTTCTGCTGCTTTTTAAAAGAAATATCATATAATTAGAGTGAAAATTTCTTATACAGGCTCCATATGAGACACTAATAGGAGACATTTAGATTTATAAGCTATGGGGTTATTTTTAGTGGATAAGCAAGTTAATTTATTATTTTGTGGCTGTGAAAAAAAATGTGTTACTGAAAATTTTAAAGCAAACTACATCATCACATTATCTAGTAATAAATCCATCCTAGGCATTTTACATAAGAACAACTTCAGTAGCAAATCAAAATTTTTCCATAATCTTCTAGGTGGACTTAAGTCACATTTATGGTGAATCTTTAGAGAGACAGCATAAGCTGCGCCTTTTCAAGGATGGAAAAATGAAATATCAGGTTTGTTCCATTTAAATATTAAGAATTCATTACCACTCACCACCCACCTATGTTCCAAATCTCTAATGATGAAAATTTGTTTCTTACCTCTTCTTACTGATACTTTTTTAGATGATTAATGGAGAGATGTATCCTCCCACAGTCAAAGATACGCAGGTCGAAATGATCTACCCGCCTCATGTTCCTGAACACTTGAAGTTTGCTGTGGGCCAGGAAGTCTTTGGTCTGGTGCCTGGTCTGATGATGTATGCCACCATTTGGCTGCGGGAACACAACAGAGTGTGTGATGTGCTTAAACAAGAGCATCCAGAATGGGGCGATGAGCAGTTGTTCCAGACAAGCAGGCTAATCCTGATAGGTAAGCAAGAAGAGCAAATCACTTAAAGAAAATCCTCTTCCTCAAAGAAAACTAACTTGTTTCCTTTGCTTGGGAGGAATATAATTCTGGGGGAGTGTCATGCATGTACAATCACCTGCTCCATATTCATTCAGTCCTTCAGCTGGATTGCTCAGACACCTACCTCTCAATGGAGGAAAAGAAAATCTAGATAGGAATGCCAAATGACCAGTTGCATTTCAGTTGCTTGAACATCTGTGAGCAGAAAGAATTCATGTTTTCAATTTTTTATTTTGTGCCTGTAGGAGAAACTATTAAGATTGTGATTGAAGACTACGTACAGCACTTGAGTGGCTATCACTTCAAACTGAAGTTTGACCCAGAGCTGCTTTTCAACCAACAGTTCCAGTACCAGAACCGTATTGCTGCTGAGTTTAACACGCTCTACCACTGGCATCCCCTTCTGCCTGACGTCTTTCAGATTGATGGTCAGGAGTACAACTATCAGCAGTTTATCTATAACAACTCTGTCTTACTGGAACATGGTCTCACTCAGTTTGTTGAATCATTCACCAGGCAAAGGGCTGGCAGGGTAAGCATTATTAGTGAAAAATAAAATAAAACAAAGGACTGGTTGGTAACTAGAATGTCTGCTGCAGGAAAGATTTTTCTTAAACTTACTGAAAGATTAATTATTGCTAGTAATCTTTCCTTGAAATAAGAAGGCTGTGTAATATATATATTTAATATTATATGATCTTGATTATAATATAATTTTACCATTATAATCTAAATCATAGAAATAATCTATAAATATTCCAAACTTATAGTTTAGGTCTCCACTGGTAGCTTCAGTTTACCTACTTGGCACTCAAGGGATGTTTTTAAAATAGAAATCTTGGGAATTCCCTGGTGGTGCAGTGGTTAGAATTTCTTGCTCTCACTGCTGAGGGGCTGGGTTCAGTCCCTGGTCAGGGAACTAAAATCCCACAGGCCACTTAGCATGGCCAAAAAAAGAAAACAAAAAAAAATCTTACATATGCCTAAAACTCAATTAATGTGTTCTACAATTTAATTCATATTCCACAGGTCGCTGGCGGTAGGAATCTTCCAGTCGCAGTAGAGAAAGTATCAAAGGCTTCAATTGATCAGAGCAGAGAGATGAAATACCAGTCTTTTAATGAGTATCGCAAACGTTTTCTGCTGAAGCCCTATGAATCATTTGAGGAACTTACAGGTGGGAAACGGTTTCTAAACTCCTTCAAAGAGTCAAGGGCCAAATGGAAACAACAGAGAAATTGAAAGCAAATTGAGCGAAGGGGTAAAACTCCTCATTTTGTCAAAAGTTTGACATTGGTTGTATCTTTGTCCTTGTCACCCTCACAGGAGAGAAGGAAATGGCTGCAGAGTTAGAAGCGCTCTATGGAGACATAGATGCCATGGAGTTTTATCCCGCCCTTCTGGTAGAGAAGCCCCGTCCAGACGCCATCTTTGGGGAGACCATGGTAGAAGCTGGAGCACCATTCTCCCTGAAAGGACTTATGGGTAATCCTATATGCTCTCCCGAGTACTGGAAGCCTAGCACTTTCGGTGGAGAAGTAGGTTTTAAAATCATCAACACTGCCTCAATTCAGTCTCTCATCTGCAGTAACGTGAAAGGCTGTCCCTTTACCTCATTCAGTGTTCAAGATACACACCTCACCAAAACGGTCACCATTAATGCAAGCTCTTCCCACTCTGGACTAGATGATATCAACCCCACAGTCCTACTAAAGGAACGTTCAACCGAACTGTAGAAGCCTAGCGATCATATTTATTTATTTATATGAACTGTTTCTTTTAACTTAATTATTTAATATTTATATGAAACTCCTTGTGTTACTTAACATCTTCTGTTAAGGAGAAAAAGGGGGTCATGCTTGTGAAGATTTTCATGTTGATTTTAAAGATGTCGAAGTTTCTTCAAGTTAAAGGGGAAAGCAGTTTTCATTCTTCTGTACAATCCAATGGGAAATGAGTATGACATTTTTTACTTGAATTTCAACTTATAATAAGAACAAAAGCTAAGTTTGAACATGTAAGTGCTGTTGCAAGATGACAAAATGCTGCACATTTCGACACTATCATATTTCCAGGGTGTCTCCTATGATGCCTGAGAAACAGCTGTCTACTCACTGGTCCTTTTACAGTCTCCTTTTAGCCATTTTCAGATCAGTTTACTTCGACTATTTTGTTTTCCTGGTTTTAAGGTCTGAGTGTGTTTTTTTGGACTCTGCCTGTACTTTCTTACCTGAACTTATGCAAGTTTTCAGGAAATCCTCAGCTCAAAACTACTACAAAAGGCCTTTACAAAAAGGTATACATTCATTTTAAGTGAAAGGCAAAGAACTTTACAAATAAACTATAACCTGATTAAGAGCCCAATACCTTAAAGCTCTAGGGGGTTCTCGACACCAAGAACGTATTCCTATTCTAATTAATGTCTTTCCTCATTTAAAAGCAAATAATTGCTGAATAGTTCCCAGGGAGACAATGCTTCTTTTCCACATCTCATTGTCAGTTGACATTTTCTGGTACTGTATATTAATTTATTGAGAGCTATTATGTCTTCTTAGGATGACTATTATAAACTGGGTTTAAGGCTACATGATGTTCTTTGTTGGCATTATGTCAGAATCAGTGTATCTTGTGGGATTACCTCTCCAAATTATTACTATAACATTAGTGTTTGGATTAAGATTTGTGAAAACATGTGAGGAATCCAACTCTGGTATACTGAGATGGAAAGTTGGAATTCGCCTTTAAGGCTTACCTACTCACCAGCCCACAGAGAACGTTGTCTCGTTACCCTGGATGTGCTGACACTGACAGTGTGTACGTTTTTGAAGGACTTGTGGATGTTTCATTAATTCATTCACCCCTAACTTCTGGAGAAACATTCTTTACAAAGCACTGTGGGTCTTAATATTTTTAAATCATGCACTGAAAATCAGTATTTATGTAAATAATTGAACAGGTATGCCTGTTAGGCAAAGGGAGAAAAATGAAATTTCATTAAAGAGAAATAACTCAGGGGAATTTTCAGGATTTTATGTTTAAATGATTTATGGTTAATAAAGAGTCAATAGTAGAAGAGCTTGTATTAAAAAAACTGTTACCTTCATTGATTTTTTAAAAAAACTGATTTGTTAAATATCTGAATGACTGAATCTGGGAATTTGGAATATATGAGTGTTTTGGTGCCTCAGACTATGATTAAATTAATTTATGTAAACTGTAAGTGTTGAAACAAATAGCTGTTTATTTTTGTATTATTTAAAAATTGAAAACCTCTTCTAAAATAAATTTTGACTGTTTCTGTATATCTTTGTCATGAGATGATTTCTCTAAAGCATTATTCTCCTATCTCTTCCAAACCGGACTGGCCTTTAGTGACATTGTTCTGCCCTCCATCATATAGAGGTCTTAAGGTCACTATTATAATCTCTCATACATGGAAACACTGTATTAGAAATGGGTGCTTTGTCCTATAGAAGAGAGATAGCAACAAACTTATTTTCATTGCCTAATCTTCAGTTTAGTTCAGTTCAGTCGCTCAGTTGTGTCCGACTCTTTGCGATCCCATGTATCACAGCACGCCAGGCCTCCCTGTCCATCACCATCTCCCGGAGTTCACTCAGACTCACATCCATCGAGTCAGTGATGCCATCCAGCCATCTCATCCTCTGTCGTCCTCTTCTCCTCCTGCCTCCAATCCCTCCCAGCATCAGAGTCTTTTCCAATGCGTCAACTCTTCGCATGAGGTGGCCAAAGTACTGGAGTTTCAGCTTTAGCATCATTCCTTCCAAAGAAGTAGGGGAAAAAGTACACAAAAGGCAAAGAATAAGGCAAAGCTGCTAAGGAGGAACAGAATTTAAAAGAAAGTTGAAAGAAGGAGAGATTAAGTTCAGTTGGGTGAATCATTGATACCAGGTTCATTGGCTCTGTCATTTGCTACTCTTGACATCTTGGTAATTTCAATATCCATGTGGACTGCATGTTTAACATCCTGCCTGGGGTCTCTTATCTTCTATTTTAGTGTTGCCTTCTTCCATATTTCCTATGATCATACAGACTTTGATCTCATCATTAATTACTGTACCATTTCCAAAATCTTCATTTCAATCATCTTTTACTACCAACGCTTGCAGCTCCCATGTGTTAGTATTCATGCTCTAGCATCTATCTTCAGCTTCACTGAACCTATTGATTCACCAAACCTCATCACCTCCTATCTCCTCATTTCCTTCCTTATGCATCTAACTCAGATGCCATTGTCCATCTTGAGACGCATTCCCTCATTTCTTGGTCTACTCTCCATTGTATGTAACTGACACAACTTAAGTTCAGCCATAAACAGATTATTTGACTTCTCAGTAGCATTCAACACAAATGTCTATAGCATCTTTACTGTAAGATTTTTTTTTTTATTGGCTTCATGGTTTTATCCTCTCCTCATCTTTCTCCCCTTCCATACAGAGTTACTATTGGGTTGTTTATTTTTAAAGCTCTTCATACATTGTGTGTTGTGTGTGTGTGTGCTCAGTCACTCAGTTGTGTCTGATTCTTTGCAACCCCATGGACTGTAGCCCTCTTTGGCTCCTCTGTCCATGGGATTTCCCAGGAAACAATATTGGAGTGGGTTGCCATTTCCTCCTCCAAGGGACCTTCCTGACCAGGGGTTGAACCTGTATCTCCTGCATTGGCTGGCGGATTCTTTACCTCTGACCCACCTGGGAAACCCTCATCATCACTAGGAATTAAGGTGTCCTGATTCCTCTTTCTCTTCTTTATCTGTACTCTTCCAGGTTAATCCTGTCCAAGTTTATAAACTGAACCACTAACTAATCACTCTCAGATTTGTTTCTAGAACCAACCTCTGTCAATTAACAACTCAAATTCATATATTTAGTGGCTTGTTTTATATCTCTGCCCTTTCAGCACCACATACTCCAAATAATAATCATTCAATATTAAAGACACCACTATTGCCTAGTTTTCAAGCAAAAGCATCTCTTTCCTTCACACTCATAGCCAGTCCAGCAGCAAATCTTTTGTCTATATTCCTGCACACAAATCTTAAATCTGTCACTTTCCATCCAACTCCATGGCAATCAACCTTATCGATGTAATAATCTCTTAATTGGTGTTCTCTATTCTTGCCTCATTCCAAATCACTGTCATAGCAATGAGAGTGATCATTTTCAGACATAAATCATATCATGCCCCTTCGCTTGTTTGAAATCTTCTCAGTTCAGTTCAGTTCAGTCACTCAGTCATGTCTGACTCTGTGACCCCATGGACTGCAGCACGCCAGGCTTCCCTGTGCACCACCACCTCCCAGAGTTTACTCAAACTCATGTCCATTGAGTCAGTGATGCCATCCAACCATCTCATTCTCTGTCATCTCCTTCTCCTCCCGCCTTCAATCTTTCCCAGCATCAGGGTCTTTTCCAATGAGTCAGCTATTCGCATCAGGTGGCCAAAGTATTAAAGTTTCACCTTCAGCATCAGTCCTTCCAATGAACACCCAGGACTGATTTCCTTTAGGATGGACTGGTTGGATCTCCTTGCAGTCCAAGGTACTCTCAAGAGCCTTCTCCAACACCACAGTTCAAAACATCAATTCTTCAGTGCTCAGCTTTCTTTATAGTCCAACTCTCACATCCATACATGACCACTGGAAAAACCATAGCTTTGATCAGACGGACCTTTGTTGGCAAAGTAATGTCTCTGCTTTATAATATTCTGTCTAGGTTGGTCATAGCTTTTCCTCCAAGGAAATCTTCTGATGATTTCCTATTCCACAATGGATAGATCTAAACTTATCTTATCCTATGAGACTTAGTGATCTATCCCTGCCTATTTCAGTCACGTCTACTACAATTTCCCACCCTCGTTCACTTTGGAAAATAGTTTAGAAGTCCCTTCTAAAACAACAACAACAAAAAATCATTTACAATATGTATTAGCTTTATATTTAAGCTGTTAACAAATTACCACAAACTTACTAGCTGAAAACAACACAAATTCATTACCTATGGTTTCAGAGTTCAGAAGTAAGAATAGGTCTTGTGAGTTAAAATCAAACTGTGAGCAGCACTGTGTTTCTTCTGGAAGCTCTAGGGAAGAATCTATTCCTCACCTTTCCCAGCTTCTAGGAGCCACTTCAATTCCTTGGCTCATGTCTCTTTATCTTCAAAGCCAGCAGGGTAGCATCTTCAAATATCTGTGACTCTGACCTTTTTGCCTCTTTCTCATTAAGGCCCTTTTGATTGTTTTGAGCCCATGAAGATAATCAAGGAAATTCTTCCCTCCTCAAAATCCTTAATATATTTGCATATACAAAGTCCCTTTTGCCGCATAAGGCAACATATTCACAGATTCTAAGGATTGGGCCTGGACATCGTTGGAGGGCCATTATTTTTCCTACCATATCATGTAATCTAGCCAATGATCTCTTGGGTATTTTCACTAGAAAAATAAAAACCTATATTCGTGCAAAAATCTTTTCAACACAAAAATAGCTAAAAGCTGGAAATTATCCAAGTGTCCTTTAATACGTTAATGGTTAAATAAAATGTGACAAACTGGGGTGTGTCTATACCATGGCTGCTACTGCTGCTAAGTCGCTTCAGTCGTGTCCGACTCTGTGTGACCCCATAGATGGCAGCCCACCAGGCTCTCCTGTCCCTGGGATTCTCCAGGCAAGAACACTGGAGCGGGTTGCCATTTCCTTCTCCAATGCATGAAAGTGAAAAGTGAAAGTGAAGTTGCTCAGTCGTGTCCGACCCTCAGCGACCCCATGGACTGCAGCCTACCAGGCTCCTCCACCCATGGGATTTTCCAGGCACGAGTACTGGAGTGGGGTGCCATTGCCTTCTCCGATCTATACCATGGAGTACTACACAAAACAAACAAATGAAATTATTGATGCACATAATAATTTGGATGGAACTCAAGGGAATTATGCTGAGTGTAAAAAGAACCAATCTTTAAAAGTTACTTATGGTATGAGTCTATTTATATAACATTTTTTAACTAACAAAAGTATAAGGATGGAGAATTGATTAGTTGTTACCAGATTAGGGATGGTGGGATGGGTAGCTATAGCTATAAAGAGGTAGCATGAAAGCTTTGTTCTGGGATAAATGAAACTCTCATAAATTACTGATGACAGTGTAAAAGATTATAGCCATTTTGGAAGCCACTCTGGCAGTTTATATAAAGTTAAACATACCCTATGTCCAGCAATTCTACTTCCAGCTACTTACCTAAGAAAAATGAATATATGTGTGCATAGAAGACTTAAAGACTGTCCATGGCCACTCTTCCAAAAAATTGCAGAGGGTGGAAAGATCCCCAACTCATTTTACAAGGCCACCATCATCCTGATACCAAAAAAAGACAAAGATACTACACACACACAAAATTACAGACCAATATCACTCTTGAACATAGATGCAAACATCCTCAGCAAAATTCTAGCAAACAGAATCCAACAACACATTAAAAGAATCATACACTAGGATCAAGTGGAGTTTATCCAAGGGATGCAAGAATTCTTCAATATATGCAAATCAATCAATGTGATACACCAAATTAACAAACTGAAAGGTAAAAACCATATGATCATTTCCATACATGCAGAGAAAGCTTTTGACAAAATTCAACACCCATTTATGATAAAAAAAAAAAACTCTCCAGAAAATGGGCATATAAGGAACCTACCTCAACATATTAAAGCCCATATATGACAAACCCACAGCAAACATTATTCTCAATGGTGAAAAACTGAAAGCATTTACTCTAAAATTAGGTACAAGACAAGGGTGCCCACTCTCACCACTATTATTCAATATAGTTTTGGAAGTCCTAGCCATGACAATCAGAGA
Organism: Bison bison bison; assembly: GCF_000754665.1. Lineage (NCBI taxonomy): Eukaryota > Metazoa > Chordata > Mammalia > Artiodactyla > Bovidae > Bison > Bison bison. The sequence continues at coordinate 4,255,629 of NW_011494894.1, forward strand.
AGAAAAAGAAATAAAAGGAATCCAGATTGGAAAAGAAGTAAAACTCTCACTGTTTGTAGATGACATGATACTATTCATTAAAAAATCCTTAAGATGCCACCAGAAAATTACTAGAACTAATCCATGAATTAGTAAGGTTGCAGGATACAAAATTAATACGCAGAAATCCCTTGCATTCCTATACACGACCAATGAAAAATCAGAAAGAGAAATTAAGGCAACAATTCCATTCAACATTGTAACAAAAAGAATAAAGTACCTAGGAATAAATCTACCTAAAGAGACAAAAGACCTGTATACAGAAAACTATGCATGCATGCGTGTTAAGTCACTTCAGTCGTGTGCGACTCTTTGCGACCCTATGGACTGTAGCCCGCCAGGCTCCTCTGTCTGTGGGATTCTCCAGGCAAGAATACTGGAATGGGTTCCCATTTCCTTCTCCAGGGGATCTTCCCGACCCAGGAATCGAACCCTGGTCTCCTGCATTGCAGACATATTCTTTACTGACTGAGCTATGAGGGAAGCCCTAAAGACAGTATGGTACTGGCACAAAAACAGAAATATAGACCAATGGAACAAGATAGAAAGCCTGAGATACACCCACACACCTATGGGCACCTTATCTTGGACAAAGCAGGCAAGAATATACAACCTTTTCAATAGCTGGTGGTGGGAAAACTGGACAGTTACATATAGAAGAATGAAATCAGAATACTTCCTAACACCATATACAAAAATAAACTCAAAATGGATTAAAGACAAATGTAAGGCCAGAAACTAAAAAAACTTGAAGAAAAGAGGCAGAACACTCTTTGACATAAATTGCAGCAAGATTCTCTTTGACTCACTTCCTAGAATAATGAAAATAAAAACAAAAATTAAAAAATGGGACCTAATGAAAAGTAAAGCTTTTTTATAGCAAAGGAAACTATAGACAAGATGAAAAGATAACCCTTAGAAGGGGAGAAAATAATTGCGAATGAAGCAATGATAAAGGGTTAATCTCCAACATATATAAGCAGCCCATACAGCTTAATTATCAGAAAAACAAACAACCCAATCAAAAAAATGGGCAAAAGACCTGAACAGACATTTCTCCAAAGAAGACATACAGATGGCCAATATACACAAGAAAAGATGCTCAACATCTCTCATTATTAGAGAAATGCAAATCAAAGCTATGATGAGGTATCACCTCATACCAGTCAGAATAAAACCTGATAGATTTTATGATGATGACCATCATCATAAAATCTACAAACAATAAATTCAGGAGAGGATGTGGAGAAAATTTAAGTTGATAAAGCCACTATGGAAAACAGTATGGAGATTCTTTAAAAAAAAAAAAAAACTAGGAATAAATCTATCAGATGACCCAACAATCCTGCTACACCCTGAGAAAACCACAATTCAAAAATACACCTGTACCCCAATATTCGTCGCAGCACCATTTACAATAGCCAGTACCTGGAAGCAACCTAAATGTCCATCAACAGATGAATGTATTAAGAAGATGTGGTACATATATGTGAATGAGCATTACTCAGCCATGAAAAAGAACAACTGCTAAGTTGAACTGAGGTGGATGAACCTGAAGCCTGTTATACAGAGTGACAGATGTCAAAAGAGATAAACAAATATCATATATTAATTCATATATATATATATATGGAACCTTGAAAAATGGTACTGATTAATCTATTTATAGGGAAGGGATGGAGATGCAGACATAAAGAAGGGACTTGTGGACACAGTGGCAAAGGAGAGGGTGGGATAAGTTGAGAAAGTAGTGTTAACATATATGCACTGCCATGAGTAAAATAGCTAACTAGTGGGAAGCTGCTATATAACACAGGGAACCCAGCCTGGTGCTCTGTGACAACCTAGAGGACTGGGATGGGGAGGTGGGTGGGAGGAAGGCTCAAGAGAGAGGAGATATATATATACATACACACACATAGTTATGACTGATTTGTGTTGTTGTATAGCAGAAACCAACACAACATTGTAAAGCAATTATCATCCAGTTAAACAGATTTTAAATAAAGAAATAGAACAGAAACATAAAGAAGTACTTAAGATATAATTTACAGCATGATGGCCATAGTTGCCATGCTGTATGATATATATGAAAGTTGTTAAGAAATGAATCCTAAGAATTCTCTTCAGGAAGCACCAGAGTCTGCTCTTCTGCACGGCAGTGGCAAAGAGTAAGTTTCAGATGGAAGCTTGGCCATGGTTTTGATTTCGATAGGGAAATTAAAATGAAGAAGAGAGCAGGCCTTTGACTGATTTCTGACCCTGCCTGGACTACATACCTGCCTGCAAACACACTAGTTGTTACCAGAAAGTCAAGAGGCACTTTAGATAAGACAGCAAGTGGGTATTGGCTTTTCTTGAGCCGTTAGAGGCCTGGCCAGCACCCTGGGGTCCAGAAAATCTAGTGACTTTCATCCAGAAAATCCAGATGAAACAAATAGCTTTGTAAATGTTAAAGAAAAATCAGAGCTGCATTTTTGCATGCAAACTGATGATATCAGTTTGGAATTATAATCAGGAGCCCCAAAACTGAAATTTGAAGTCTCATCCATGGGGTGAATGCACAGCCTGGGACCTCTTCCCAACTGGGACTCCAGATTGCTGTTAACAAGGGACTTCTCACTGCTGCTTAAGTCTGGATGTTGCTCAGTCAAATCTGATGATGTATGTGCCACTATTTTTCTTTCTTCTTTCTATTTCTCTTCTTTTAATGACTGTATATTGAAATTAAGTCAGTCAATCCTTTATTAAATATTGAAATTGTTCAAAACAAAAATCTTTGTCGATCAAGAGACTTTTTTTAGAGATATGCTGCTGCTGCTGCTAAGTCGCTTCAGTCGTGTCCAACTCTGTGTGACCCCACAGACGGCAGCCCACCAGACTCCCCCGTCCCTGGGATTCTCCAGGCAAGAACACTGGAGTGGGTTGCCATTTCCTTCTCCAATGCATGAAAGTGAAAAGTGAAAGTGAAGTCGCTCAGTCATACCCAACCCTCAGCGACCCCATGGACTGCAGCTTACCAGGCTCCTCCGTCCATGGGATTTTCCAGGCAGGAGTACTGGAGTGGGGTGCCATTGCCTTCTCCGTTTAGGGATATGAAGAAATAGCTAACAAGGAATGTCAATGAAATGCAAATCTCATATATTTGAATGCAGTTACTATCATATCTTTCAGTTTTCTTCTTATCAGGAGAATACTGATACCCTTCTCTCCCTCTCTCCTTTTTTTTAGGTTCCATTATTTAAATGTAACTGTGTTGGATCCATTTGACTTCTCTCACACAACTTAACAAAAGAACAAATTAAAACACACATTCACACATGATTAAGTCCTCAGAATCTGCCTTCTTCTATAAGGCTCATCAGCTCCATCACTCAAGGTAGGATGCTACCTAATTTTTCTATTTCTCCTGCTAAAAACATGTGGACTAATCTTTATATTCTTAGATGTACAACACACTGTGATTATGTGATTTTGATTGAATTTGTTGATTTTCCACTTATGTAGACTATTTTTCTATGTGAATGAGAGCTCCTAGCCACTCTGTTTGGATACAGAGTTTACCATGTGAGAGCTTAAGTAAAGATTCGGAATGGGCCATCTTATTCCTTATAAATGGAAATGTTCCTGGCATCTCATAACCAATTACTGCATATAGAATTAAATACATATCACTTTCATGAAAGTAGCTTATTTAATAATCACAATAAAAATAATGAAAAATAAAAGCAAATCAATGAGGAATGAAAATAATTGTAATAAACTTTATGTGCTAAAGCTAGCATACTTTAATCACAAGAAAGCATTTGAAGATCTCAGTGAAAAGCAATTTTTTTTCTTTAACTTTTTTCTTTTTTTGACTGCATAGCACAGCGTGTGGGATTTTAGTTCCCTGCTGCTACTGCTGCTACTGCTAAGTCACTTCAGTCGTGTCCGACTCTGTGTGACCCCATAGACGGCAGCCACCAGGGTCCCCTGTCCCTGGGATTCTCCAGACAAGAATACTGGAGTGGGTTGCCATTTCCTTCTCCAATGCATGAAAGTGAAAAGTGAAAGTGAAGTCGCTCAGTCGTGTCCAACTGTTAGCAACCCCATGGACTGCAACCTACCAGGCTCCTCCATCCATGGGATTTTCCAGGCAAAGTACTGGAGTGGGGTGCCATTGCCTTCTCCAACCAGGAATCAAATCTGGGCCCTCAATAGTGAAAGCAAAGAGTCCTAACCACTGGATCACCAGGGAATTCCTGAAAGGCAGTTTCTTCTTGATTAGGGTGCTTGCTGATAAACTGGTAATTAGGAAGATGAAGAAAATAGTAAAGTAAATAAACACACATCTCAAAATTGAAATCTAAGTGAAATGTGGTTGTTACATATTTTACATTACATGAATGATCACTTTAGTAATCAAGAAACTGCTACTTATCATTTTAAAAATGGGTCTCTTTTTGTTCCTTTACTTTCCTTCATTCCATAAGTATGGATATAGATAGGGAATTCCCTGGCAATGCTGTGGTTAGGACTCCAAGCTCTCACTGCTGAGGGCCCAGGTCTGATCCCCTGGTCAGAGAAATAAGATCCACAAGCTGTGTGGTGTGACCAAAAAAATATAGATAGACAGATAGACAGCATTGACAAATGTTATAACTTGCCTAATAATTATATTTTAACAACTTAATATCATAGACTTAGGATATTCAGAGCTGCTTTTTTCCATAGTTGAAGTTTAAAAAATGATTTAAAAATTACAATTGTCCCCCAACTTGACCTCCAATTTCAGTGTATTACTAAAGACTCAAGTTTTTGCAGAGCTTAGCCACAGTCTGGGTTTGAAGTAGAGGGAAGCAGTTTAAGATGAATAGTAAACAGTTTGGAAAATCATTTTGTTTTTTAATCCAGACAAAAAGCACTAATTCTGTGGATCCTCACTAAATACCATTGGTATTCAAAAGTAATCAGATTACTCTCACTATAATAATTAATTTAAAGGCCTTAGATTAAGTAGAATGTATTACTATTTCAGCATTCTATGTTATGTTACTCAGAAAAATAAATGGCCAAATTGCCTGTAAGAGTAATCCATGAAGGAAATTCAGAAAATAGATAGCTTTTTTGAGAACATAACACAAAAGGTTATCTTCTGTTTACTTTCCAACTTCCTTCCTAAAAGACTCATCACTGAAATCAAACAGAAGTTTGAGATTTGAGTTGGTCACATGTCTCTGCCTCATGTTTTAACTTCTCTCCTGCGTCTTCGTTCAAGTGGACTCTGTCCAAATAGCAGGCACTTGCCATTTCATGTTCCTGATTGTTCCTAATAGATGATGTGAAGCATCATGGTGTGACTTCCCCTGGTTATTACTCAATATCTGGTTAAGATGGCAACATTCATTCACAAAACGCAGGGTGGGGTATGTTTTACATGCTCTTGAAAAAGTGGAAAACATTATAATCTGAAAGAAGCAAAGAAGAATGGCCAATGGATAAACAATCTTTCCTCAAACAAAACAATATTTAGAAATGATGCAAATGAAGAATGTTCCTTTCACCCGCATCCTGAAATCTACCATGTATGTTTTTTGTAACATTATCATGGTATATACATATATATATATATATATATATGTAGGTATGTGTGTGTGTGTGTATCTTAGACTCCACATCGCTATTGAGAAATATTTTAAATATTGAGTTATCTGAAATGCTGTTTAAAGTCGGAAGATGCCTCCTTCAGAGAGGAAAAGGGAGAAAAGTATTTGAATGTTAGAAACAATGTAATTGTATTAAAAGCTCCAACTTTGAAGAGGTTAACACCAAACAGACTGATGTGCACTCCCTTTTCTCATATTAATTCTCTTTATTCATCTAAAAAATGATATAAATATTCTTAGTAAGGTGAAGTCACATAAATAGATTCATTTAGAATATGACTTCTAGTCTATGTTTAGAAATCTATAGCATCACTTGAAATAAAGTTATGTCCTTGGAAATTATAAAACAATTGTGAATTTCTAAGCTAAACTACTTAATTTAGGTGTTACGAGTCAAGAATAGGACTTTTCACATTCTTGAGGATATTAGCATGGTGGTGGACTGGCTAAATGCTTGCAGACAGGATGGGCTTAGGAGTTGGACAAATATGGGTTCTGTTCCTTTCTAGCAGTGTGGTTAATAAGAGCCCTGTATTCCTCATCATTCAAAGGTAAAATGGGAATAGTAATATCTACTGCATTCCTGGGGCTTCCCTGGTGGCTCAGACAGTAAAGAGTCTGCCTGCAATGCAGGAGACCTGAGTTCCATCCCTGGGCTGGGAAGATCCCCTGGAGAAGGACATGGCAACCCACTGCAGTATTCTTGCCTGGAGAATTCCACAGACAGGGGAGCCTAGAGGACTATAGTCCATGGGGTCACAAAGGGTCAGACACAACTGACTGACTGACACACACACTGTATTCCTAACCCAGGATTGACATACAATTCAAGGAAGCAAGTTTTATTTTTCTATTTCAAACCATAACTCAAGGCAAATTACTTTGTAGGTTTTCATTTCTCTGAGTGAGTGAGTGAGTGAGTGAGTGAAAGTCACTCAGTCGTGTCCAACTCTTTGGGACCCCATGGACTATACAGTCTATGGAATTCTCTAGGCCAGGATACTAAAGTGGGTAGCCTTTCCTTTTTCCAGGGGATCTTCGCAACCCAGGGATCGAACCCAGGTCTCCCACATTGCAGGCAGATTCTTTACCAGCTGAGCCCCCAGGGAAGCCCAAGAATACTGGAGTGGGTAGCCTATCCCTTCTCCAGTGGATCTTCCCGACCTAAGAATCAAACTGGGGTTTCCTGCCCTGCAGGTGGCTTCTTTACCAACTCAGCTATCAGGGAATCATATAATAAATATGTTGATAATAATACCACATTGAAAAAAATAACAGATAAAGTGGAAATAACTTGCTGTTCTAAAATTGGCTTTCTGTGACATCAAGAACCAGGAATCTCTCTGGACTTCATTTGCTTCAGATACTATAAGAAGTTTTAGAGAGGGCTACATAATTCCTCTTATATATGACTACTAAATTAACTTAATATCCACACATCCTGTGGTAACTCAAGATAGTTCTTTGCTTCTCAATTGGTTTACAGCTCAGCAAAGGTCTACCCTGTTATGCCATGATACAAAGCATTACTTAGGGGATTAAAAAAAATTTTTTAGCCGTGTTAGGCAGAATCATGTCCCCTACCCAAAGCTGTCCAGGTTCTAACTCCTGGAATTTGTCATATAACAACATGGAATAAAAGCTGCAGAGAAAATTATTTTGCTAATCATCTGACCTTAAAGAGTTCATCCTGGATTACCCAATGTAATCATAAGAATAACTCCAAAGGGTTCCTAAATATAAAAGAGGAAGACAGAAGGCTCATTGACAGGGCGATGCAATGCGAGAAAGACTTGACTGTCTATTAGTAGTTTTGAAGATGGAAGCGGCCAGGGAAGCAAGAATGTGAGCAGCCTCTAGGAGGTGGAAAAGGGCAAGAAAACGTGTTCTCCCCTAGAGCTCCCACAAAGGAATGCACACCTCAATTTTAGCCAATGTGGCCAGTTTAGGACTTCTGAACTACAGAACTAAAAGATAATGAATTTGTATTGTTAAGTTTAGGTGAGCTGTTACAGCAGCAATAGGAGACTAATACAGTAGCTAATGTGAGCAAGAGAAGAACACACTGGGAGTGATGAGACCAACCTCCTATAATGGCAAGTATGTGTAAACCACTCAACACAGATACAAGCAACAAATCATATAGTGTCTCTTGAGCTCTGTTTCCTTCTACTTCATGATAATGTTACAGTCCTACTCAGACCTGCTTACAGCATTCCCAATAGACTGGCAGGTGTATGCTTTTTGCTTCAATGCCCTTATGACTTGAGTTTCCCTGGTGGCTCAGATGGTAAAGAATCTGCCTGCAGTGTGGGAGACCTAGGTTTGATCTCTGGGTTGGGAAGATCCCCTGGAGAAGGGAATGGCTACCCACTCCAGTGTTCTTACCTGGAGAATTAATTCCATGGGCAGAGGAGCCTGGTGGGCTACAGTCATGGGGTCACAGAGAGTTGGACATAACTTTTGCTTTTTTGCCTTGTGACTTCTCTTAGGTCTTGTCTTATGCATTTACCTTAAGTGTAGTCTTTTAAGCCCTAAAGTCATCACAGTACTTCTTCAGAGATTTTCCTTTTTTGAATTTTCTCTGCAAATACTAGCTATAGAGTGATTCACTATCTTTCTTACCCGTGTGCTCACACTCTGCATGATCTCTGTTGGGCCCACTCTAGTCAACATTGTGTGTGGATTAGAGGGAGATTTAAAAGGAGAACGTGTAATTTTTTTCCTGGAATTAAAACTGAAAATGAAAGCCTCCACTTGAAAAATAAGAGGAACATCACCAGAATTCTTTCTTTACCCAACACAATGTCAGTTCAGAATAAGGAAAAAACAAAACTGGTCAGCTACTTCATGCCCAATATTCTACAGCTTTAATAAGATCTAGAAGGAGGTGACAAGTCAAATTGGGAGTTATCATGGTATGGGAGTTGGTGACGGACAGGGAGGCCTGGCGTGCTGCGATTCATGGGGTCACAAAGAGTCGGACACAACTGAGCGACTGAACTGAACTGAACTGAACTGATGGTATGGTGAAAAGAAAAAAATACTAGTTTTGGAGTTAGCAAAACTTGTATGTTCAACAATTATGTTCCTCTTCAGTTCTTCCTTATCATTTTTTCTCTTTTAGTAAGTCTTTATTACAGAATTGTGACATTCATTTTTTCATTCTTAGCATGAAGCTCACTACTGGGAAATACCCTTATTGGTTTCTGATTGAATGAATATGCCTAATTTAGCACAGAAAGGGACTTTTGAGTGAGAAAACTGTCACTCTGATGGGATACAGAAAACCACTGCTTAGTAGATGGATACTTTTGCTATCATAGATTATTTTGAGAATCTTATAAAAGCTAAACACCTAAAATAAAAAATAACACAATAATTATCATAAAACTCAGGTAATTCTTAAGCTTTTGAACATGATCCAAATTAAAAACCTACAGCAGTGGATTCTCCTGCAGTAAAATAAAAGGGAATTAGTAACAACTTGGAAAAGACTGAAGAGAATTACATAACAAAAGAGGGTAGTAATGTCATAGAAATAACTTTCAATTGAGAATCCAGTAACTAAGAGATCCAGTTTTACCAAGAATTTATTTAATCAAGTTATTTAAAACATTTTGATAGAAAACATCAAAGAGAACTTCCCTGGCATTCCGGCAGTTAAGACTGCTTCCAATGCAGGGGGTGTGGGTTCATTGTCTGATCAGGGAACTAAGATCCTACATGCCACGTGGCCAAAAATTTTAAAGTTAAATTAAATTTTTAAAAATCAGTAGAAAGATTAATCGTAACACTCTTTATGTCTCTTTTCATCTTGTTTCTAACATTCTATTGATCTGTTTCTACTTTAATAAAATTAGGGTGTTAGTGATATGGGTTAAATGTTCGTGTCCCTCCAAATTTCACATGTTGAACTTCTAACCCAAGTATGGATGAATTTACTTCTCAGGAAGTAATTAAGTTTAAATGAGGTTATAAAATGAGGGTCCCAGATAACAACAAGGTCCTACTGTATAGATCAAGGAACAATATTCAATATCCTATGATAAACCACCATGGAAAAGAATATTTAAAAGAGAATATAAATATATGTATAACTGAATCACTTTGTTGTACAGCAGAAATTAACACAACTTCATAAGTCAACTATACTTCAACAAAAAAAGAAGTCAGGGCCCTGATCTGATAGTATGACTATCCTTGTAAGAAAACACACTACATTTGGTACAGTCAGACAATAGAACACTATTCAGCACTAAAATGAAATGAGCTATCAAGCATGAAAAGACATGGAGTAAACTTAAATGCATATTACTAAGCAAAAACAACTCTTCTATAAGCCAGGAAGAGACCTTCCATCAGAAATCAAATTTTCAAGTACCTTGATCTTGGATTTCTCAACCTTCAGAACTGTAAGAAATAAATTTATGTTGTTTAAACCACCTAGACTGTGGGATTTTCTTATTACTACTTTTTGGCTGCATCAGGTCTTAGTCATGGCGTGCAGATCTTCCTTGGGTCATGCGGGATCTTTCCATGCAAGATCTTTCACATGCCGGATCTTTCACAAGCTTAGTTGTCTCCATCTCCTCACTCGCCCCCAGATTGCGGGATCTTAGTCCCAAGATCAGCAATTGAACCTCCATCCCCTGAATTGCAAGGCAAAGTCTTAACCTCTGGACTACCAGGGAAATCCCTGTGGAATTTTGTTACGGCAGCCCACGCAGACATGCACAACTGAATAATCACCAAGGTTCTAGCACCATTTCTATTTCCATAATGTCATAAATCTCTAATTAGCCCAACTTAGGAGGCCAATGTAAGAGACAACTATAGGTGACATTTTATTCGTATTATGAAATAACACATATAAAATCAAAAGCTTCTTTTAAACACAATCTTGAACTATACCAACAATTTTTTGTTATAAAATGGCTTCAACTATTACTGTGTTTTCAACTCTCATTTTTTTAAATTTTAGGTATAGAACTTTTATTAAAAATTTCCAGTCCAAAGACAAAAATTGTCCAGCCTCCAAAATAAATCAATAAGCCTGCTGCTGCTGCTAAGTTGCATCAGTCGTGTCCGACTCTGTGCGACTCCATAGACGGAAGCTATATGCCTTAGACAATCACTGGTTCACTCAAAATAAAACATTATTGTTCCATTGTCACAGTGAAAATGAGAAAAAATATAGCTTCACACACAAAATAATAAAATCACTAATTATAAATCATATTCATAAGACTAAATGTACATATAAAAATCACGTCCAATGATCCTGACTCAAGTGTTATAACCATGTCCAAAAGTGATTAAAGAAAAAGTGAGGGATTTACATGTGATCCAGTTGCTAAGATTCTGTGCTCCCAATGCAGGGAACTCAGGTGTGATCCCTGGTCAGAAAACTAGGATCCAGCACAGTTAAGTAAACAAATAAATATTTTTTAAAAATACTTTGTTAAAAAAGTAAAACTAGAAAATACTTTACTTAAAGTGAAAAAGGACACATAGCTTTAAGACTCTTTAAGTCTGTCAGAGGAACCAACTGTTAACTGTGTCCATACATACAATTTTATTCATAAATATTCATAAAATTTAATTTTTGTTTAAAAAAATTGTGTGACTTTTTTGTCCCATGATAGAAGTTCTAATATACATTGCATCATACAGATCTACACGTACTTCATATGGAAATTTTAGTCATTGATTTAAACTCAACATAATCTCAAAGGTAATTTGTTATTGACTCTAATAATTAGGAATAATGAAATTTTTCCCAAAATAATTAACAAGTGAAAACTAAATAAAGCAAGTCTAAAAAAGAAACCAAGGAAAGAAAAACAGGGGACTTCCCTGGTAATCCAGTGGCTAAGACTCCATGCTCTCAATGCAGGGGACCCAGATTCGATCCCTGGTCAGGGAATCAGATCCCACATGCCGTAATAAAGATGGAAGAGCCCACATGGCCCGAGTAAGACCAAGTGCAGCCAAATAAATAAACAAAATATTTTTTAGAAAAAGGAAAGACAAAAGAAAATAAAACTTGAGTTAACTCTACCCTTTGGTTAAGATCATGGCATCTGGTACCATCATTTCATGGCAAATAGAAGTGGAAACAGTGACAGATTTTATGAAAATGTGTTCAGATGGTGACTGCAGCCATGAAATTAAAAGATACTTGCTCTTTGGAAAGAAAGTTATGACAAACACAGCACATTAAAAAGCAGAAAGGTCACTCTGCCAACAGAGGTCCGTCTAGGCAAAGCTGTGGTTTTTCCAGTAGTCATGTATGGATGTGAGAGTTGGACCATAAAAAAGGCTGAACACCAAAGAACTGATGCTTTCAAACTGTGGTGTTGGAGAAGACCCTTGAGAGTCTCTTGGACAACAAGGAGATCCAACCAGTCAATCCTAAAGGAAATCAACCCTGACTATTCATTCATGACCCAGAAAACCATGATAGTGTGATCACCTGGAATTCAGAATCAAGTGGGCCTTAGGAAGCATCACTACGAACAAAGCTAGTGGAGGTGATGGAATTCCAGTTGAGCTATTTCAAATCCTAAAAGATGATTCTATGAAAATGCTGCACTCAGTATGTCAGCAAATTTGGAAAACCACTGGCCACAGGACTGGAAAAGATCAGTTTTCATTCCAATACCAAAGAAAGGCAATGCCAAAGAATGTTCAAACTACTGCACAATTTTACTCATCTCACATGCTAGCAAAGTAATGCTCAAAATTCTCCAAGCCAGGCTTCAACAATACATGAACCATGAACTTCCAGATATTCAAGCTGGATTTAGAAAAGGCAGAGGAACCAGAGATCAAATTGCCAACATCCGCTGGATCATCAAAAAAGCAAGAGAGTTCCAGAAAAACATCTGCTCTATTGACTATGCCAAAGTCTTTGACTGTGTGGATCACAGCAAACTGTGGGAAATTCTTCAAGAGATGAGAATACCAGACCACCTGACCTGCCTCTTGAGAAATCTGTATGCAGGTCAAGAAGTAGGAGTGAGAACTGTACATGGAACAACCGAATGGTTCCAGATCGGGAAAGGAGTACACCAAGGCTGTATACTGTCACCCTTCTTGTTTAACTTATATGCAGAGTACGTCATGCGAAAGGCCAGGCTGGATGAAGCAAGAGCTGGAATCAAGATTGCAGGGAGAATTATCAGTAACCTCAGATATGCAGATGATACCACCCTAATGGCAGAAAGTAAAGAACTAAAGAGCCCCTTGATGAAAGTCAAAGAGAAAAGATAAAAAGTTGGCTTAAAACTCAACATTCAGATAACTAAGATCATGGCATCCGGTCCCATCACTTCATGGCAAATAAATGGGGAAACAGTGACAGACTTTATTTTTTGGGGCTCCAAAATCACTGCAGATGGTGGCTGAAGCCATTAAATTAAAATATACTTGCTCCTTGGAAAGAAAGTTATGACCAACCTAGACAGCATATTAAAAAGCAGACGTTACTTTGCCAACAAACGTGTCTAGTCAAAGCTGTGGTTTTTCCAGTAGTCATGTATGGATGTGAGAGTTGGACCATAAAGAAAGCTGAGTGCCAAAGAATTGATGCTTTTGAACTGTGGTGTTAGAGAAGACTCCTGAGAGTCCCTTGGACTGCAAGGAGATCCAACCAGTCCATCCTAAACGAAATCAGTCCTGAATATTCATTAGAAGGACTGACGCTGAAGCTGAAACTCCAACACTTTGGCCACCTGATGTAAAGAATAACTCATTGAAAAAGACCCTGATGCTGGGAAAGATTGAAGGCGGAAGCAGAAGGGGATGCCAGAGGATAAGATGGTTTGATGGCATCACCGACTCAGTGGACATGAGTTTAAGCACATTCCAAAAGATGGTGATCGACAGGGAAGATTGGTGTGCTGCTATCCATGAGGTCACAAAGAGTCTTTGACACAACTTAGCAACTGAACAACAATAACCATTCTTTGACAGGATATTTTCAGGATGCTTTCTATTAAGTGGTTTGACGGTTTGGGTGTCAATGTTGGATTTTTAATTTATTATATATGCATATTTATATGTTCTATTGAGTTATAATTGATTTACTATTTATTTGATTTTATTTATTTTGGCTGTACTGGGTCTTTGTTGCTTCACCTGGGCGTTCTCTAGTTGAGGCGAGTGGGAGCTACTCTTCACTGGGGTGGTGAGACTTCTCGTGGTGGCTTCTCTCGTTATGGTGCACAGGTTCTACAGCACTGGCTCAGGAGTGTGGTGCATAGGCTTAGTTGCTCCGTGGATTGTGGGATCTTCCCAGACCAGGGATCAAACCCATCCCTGGGTTTAGTAGGTGGATTCTTAACCACTGGACCATCAGGGAAGCCCTAGCTGACTTGCTATTGTGACTTTGAGGAACGTAATTTGTGATGGCCCAGCAAATAATTGACAAAAGGCAAAGAGATTGTCCAAAACTGATGGTTGCCTAGAAGTTCTGAGTGAAAATTATCTACATAATATTAAAATGTGTTTCTGTTAAAGCAAATCTCTCCAGACTAGAGTTGTATGGCTCAGGGAAATAGACAGATCTTCAAGAATAAACATTTCTAAATTAGGAGCAGACATTAAAATGAAATTAAAATTAAATTAAAATGTCTTTCTCAATTAAATGGGAAAAGGACTCAAACCAGAATGGGATCCTGAATTGTAATGGACTTTCTGTAACATACAAATCTTTAAGAAATAAATATGCCTATGATGTTTGGAACAAGATACCAATGCTTTACTCTTATAAAGCAGCAAGTAACATAACAACAACTAAGTAATACAGAGTTTTGTGAGTCAAATTTGTATTTTCTCTGTGTTAGGCATCTCCAGAGAGATAGAACTAGTAGGAGATTTATCTTTATCCCGTAAAATGCTAGTTAATTTTAATATGCTATCAATCAGAAAATACTAATTTCTGATATATAAAGTACAAACATGAAATATGTGTCTAAGAATCTATATAAGGGAGGCCCTCTGATGGCACTCTGGACCGGAAATCTTAACAATCTAAACATTAAACAGAACAGCTTCCTCAAATATCTGGGAATTTCAGAATGACTGACACTTCTGAAGCTGTTCCAGATTTTGAAGAGATGTTTGCCAGTAGATTCCATTCAGTTCAGTCACTCAGTCATGTCCAACTCTTTGCACGCTAGGCCTCCCTGTCCAAAACAAACTCCCGGAGTTTACCCAAACTCATGTCCATTGAGTCGGTGATGCCATCCAACCATCTCATCCTCTGTCCCTATCTCCTTCTGCCTTCAATCTTTCCCAGCATCAGGGTCTTTTCAAACCAGTCAGCTCTTTGCATCAAGTGGCCAAAGTATTGGAGTTTCACCTTCAACATCAGTCCTTCCAATGAATATTCAGGACTGATTTCCTTTAGGATGGACTGGTTGGATCTCCTTGCAGTCCAAGAGACTCTCAAGAGTCTTCTTCAACACCACAGCTCAAAAGCGTCAATTCTTCAGCGCTCAGCTTTCTTTATAGTCCAACTTTGACCACTGGAAAAACCATAGCCTTGACTATACGGACTTTTGCTGGCAAAGTAATGTCTCTGCTTTTTAATATGCTGTCTAGGTTGGTCATCACTTTCCTTCCAAGGAGCAGGCATCTTTTAATTTCATGGCTGCAATCACCATCTGCAGTGATTTTGGAGCCCCAAAAAATAAAGTCTGACACTGTTTCCACTGTTTCCCCATCTATTTGCCATGAAGTGATGGGACCAGATGCCATGATCTTAGTTATCTGAATGTTGAGTTTTAAGCCAACTTTTTCACAAAGAGTACCAAGATGACAAAGAGTACCAAGAATAACTGAAGCACCCTCCTGAGTCCCCTCCAATCATCGAGAAATGGAATAGCAGATCTGGTAGGAACCGGAAAAATAGAGGTAATCGGTTGCAAGATAATAGACAGTTTAGAGGTAGGGATAGCAGACAGGCGTGCCCAAGTAACAACTGACCCAATCAGTGGCATAAATGATCCTGGGGTAACAATTGCCTGCAGCACAGACCAGAACGTTACTAGCCCATCAATATGGACATTATGGTTAAAACCAACAGCCTCCCTAAGGCTACTACTGATAGAAGTGTCAGCTGCTGCTGCTGCTGCTAAGTCGCTTCAGTCATGTCCGACTCTGTGCGACCCCATAGACGGCAGCCCACCAGGCTCCCCTGTCCCTGGGATTCTCCAGGCGAGAATACTGGAGTGGGTTGCCATTTCCTTCTCCAATGCATGAAGGTGAAAAGTGAAAGTGCGACTCAGCTTGTAGTAAAACCATCTACTTTGTTAACATGACAAAAGTTTATATTGTACCTTCTGTTGGTCACAGTTTTATATTCTGATTGTAGCGAGTGAATTATTAATTTTTTTGGAACTTGAGAGTTTTTAAAAATTATATCTTACTGGAGAGACGTAAGGGTTGCTGGAACTAAATATCTCCTAAAAAGGTTAAAAAAAAATCTATGAAACACTGTTATGAAATTCACGCTTCTTGTTTGACATTCACTACCAGCAGAAATTAGTTCAGGAAGAAGAGAATGAGGGCCTAGAAATCTCATAAGATATGACAAAGGGTGAAAGAAACTTGTTACCTAATTGATGCTTCTAAATTACTGAAGAGAATATGTTAACCAAAAGGGTGTTCTCTGTTTGTAGTTTAGAAAGAGGTGACCCAATAAACAAAAATGTGCCTGCAGCACTGTTGACACAGTTTTATAATAAAACAGAACTCTGTTCCATGGGGTAATTATATTCCCATAGCACCAGATTAGTATAAGTAAATCTCCTGAATCTGTGAATCTATTAAGAAACTCAAGTTCACATCATATCATGGAGAAAAATACAGTTACAGCATGGAGGTAATACCAGCAGACTATCCAGCCTGTAACTTATAGAAGCTAAACACTATTTTTTAAGATTATGTGTATATTATGTATAAAAACAAGCCTGCATTTGCATGATAGAGACTAGAAATAAGGGGAATTGAAAGAATTCATGTATCAGATGGTCTCCCCAGGATGTTTCTTTAGTTTAAAGTAGTTAATTCAATCTACTTAAATCACACGGGTTCCCTAACCCTAACCCTAACCCTCTTGTGGAGAATTCTAGTGGATACTGAGTGAATATTAAAGGACTATGGAGACAGAAGAAGAAACAAACTTCAGGATTGAATGGAGGGAGGTATATATGTCATCAAAAGCTCAGCTTCTCTATACACCAGTGCCAGATTCAGAGACAGAGTTTTGGGTGAAGTAGAAAAGGACAGCTTTATTACTTTGCCAGGCAAAGGAGGATATAGCAGGCTAATGCTCTCAAAACTGTGTATCCCATCTTTGAGAAAATAATGAGAAATTTTATGGTTCAAAGAGGGCATATTAGCTTGTGGATATACTTCTGATTGGTTGGTGGTAAGGTAAAAGGAGTCACTGTTACCAACCTTCAGGTTCCATCTAGTCTGAGATATTGAATCCCACCTAGAGCGAGTTTCCGTATCTGCAAAACAGCTCAAAGATATTGTTGTGCATATTGATGAGGAATCAGGACCCTGCCCCAAGACTGCTCTACTGTTTCTCCTGACTGTTTATTTCTTTCTTGTCTTGCTTCCCTCTCTTTCCTAACTAACAGCTGCGTGAATCTGCCTGTTGAAACAGGGAATGTCATGCAGGCTGAATGAAGGCTATTTCCTATAATCAAAGAAAAGGGGGACACAGAAAGTCTTTGTACCCAGGAGGCCCACAGGGCCTTGCTCAGTATCATAGATTAGCAAGATTACTGCATGTTTCAAGAGGAGAAAACAGTCTTAAAATCTGCACCAATTATGGATACTGATTACAAACATTGGAATACTCATGGAGAACTAGAATACAAATCTGCTTCCTTATTACTTTGGTGAGGTTTTTAGGGGGTTGGAGGGGGCAGAGGAGGTAAGGGTGGGTGGTTTTGGTAATGGGTAGAAGTGGAAATGTTTATAAAAAGCAACATAAGTAAAATGTTTTTACTATTTTTGGCTATGCTTTGTGGTTTGAGGAATCTTAGCTCCCTGACCAGGGACTGGGCTATGGTAGTGAAAGTGCTGAGTTCTAACAATGGAACAGCCAGGGAACTCCCATGAGATCTTAAGCAACTTCCTCCAAATAAATCTGATTAATCTTGCCAGTGTTGTCTTGACATTCAAGTTATCTTTATCAAAATCAGGAAGTGGGTCAGGAAAACCTAGGGTAGCCAAGACAATCAGTTGGTACCTAAGCAGTTGAAAGACTTCTTCTGTAAATCAGTAAGAGACTTGTAAGATTTCTTAGATTTAAAAAGTTACTTGTCATATGGCAGAGCCTCTCGTCACTTTCTCATCTTCCTTTACCCTAAATTTACTGATATAATTAGGCATGCACACAAATTAAGAGGTTGAAATATTAAAGAACAGTCAGTATAGTAGGAAAGTAAAGATTTTAACATTACATAAAATGTCTACAACACGCATGCTATGCATGCTAAGTCGCTTCGGCCATATCCGACTCTTTGTCACCCTATGGACTGTAGCCCACCAGGCTCCACTGTCCATGGGATGCTCCAGGCAAGAATACCAGAATGGGTTGCCACGCCCTCCTCCAGGGGATCTTCCTGACCCAGGGATTGAACCTTCATCTCTTATTGTAAATCGGTTTCCTATACTTCAATTTAAAAAGTTCTTGTACCTACAGCTTGCTCTATATTCCAATTGCAAATTACTTTCCACTCATCAAGCAAGGACTTTGGAACCTGAGAAAGTAGTCTCTTAAACACATGTAGCAGATAAGCAGATTACAGAGGTTTAAGACTTTATGACTGTAAAGATTTTTAGTAATCAGATAGTCTAATCCTTTCATTGCAAACTATAAACATGAAGTTATAATCCAGAAAGAGAATGAGAGTTTTTTTTCAAAATATATAAACTTTTCTTGTCCTACTAATTCCTCCAGGCCAAGAATTATTCATATCTTTTCTGTAGACTGGTGGTTTCCAGATGTCTACAACACAGATGAAGCAGAGGAGAGATACAGTTGAATTAAATACAACATGATGATCCATTGTTAAAAATATGACTCCTCCCAGGTTGAGTC
Source organism: Bison bison bison (assembly GCF_000754665.1). Classification (NCBI taxonomy): domain Eukaryota; kingdom Metazoa; phylum Chordata; class Mammalia; order Artiodactyla; family Bovidae; genus Bison; species Bison bison. Next base: position 4,274,448 of record NW_011494894.1, read on the forward strand.
TAAAAGCTGCCATTTATGCATAACCAGTTCTAGATTCAGGTGGGGGCAGGATGGGATATTTCTTTGAATAAAGTACCAAATTTTAGAGGTATAATCTACCAGTTCGCTAGTCCATAATATCCTTGTACAATCCTTAATCAGACATTGCAGGTTTTGATACTGGCTCAGAGTCTTGCACTTCCTCACAACTCTTGCTTACCTTTAAAATGATTATAGGGATCGTGTAGTTAATCTGTTCAACAGTCTATAATTTTCAGTACTTGTCTATTTCAGACACCATCCACCCGTTTCCAAGGCAACCTTTATGACCTTTTAGCATAGTACTTGTGCTCAAGCTCAGTCACTAGTTGTGTTCAACTTTTTGCAACCCCATGGACTGACTGTGGCCTTCCAGGATCCTCTATCCTTGGGATTTCCCAGGCAAGAATACTGGAATGGGTTGCCATTTCCTCCTCTAGGGGATCTTCTTGACCCGGTGATCGAACCCGAGTCTCCTGCTTCTCTTTCATTGCTGGGTAGATTCTTTACCACTGAGCCACCCTGGGAAGCCCATAATATTTAACTTCTTTCCACTCACTTCTGTACCAGCAGGTATCTCCCACCTTAACTCACACCTCTTGTGGACTTAATTCTTTATTCCTCTATTTTGTTTCAGTCAGTCACTGTTCTTTGGCGCTTTCTTTCTTCCCTCTGATATACTTTTACCATTCAGAGACAACTATTCCTAATATTTTGGTATATAAGAACATGGCAGTATTATCTTCTCATTTATTTCTCTGGCTGTCTGCCAAGAGCCGGCATATTGCATATTGAGTGCATATTGCATATTGCATATTGAGTGCAACACTTTCCACAGTAACGAGACAGATTATAAATGGGAAAAAAATTACAAATCATATTTCAGGTGTTTGGAACAGCTCTGACATTGGCCTGGACTTAGGGAAACTTCATAATCAAATACAGACCCTGGAACACTCTCGACTGGATTTTACCGCCGCTGGAGCAGCTAATGACTTATTTCACACCTTCTCTAACTTTATTTCTGGAAAAAACATTCTGTCTAATATCTTTATTTCTAATTTTGCTTCTCATAATCATTCTTCCTTGCATTGTCAGGGTTCTTCAGCAGAACATTCAAAAGCTCGCGACTGAGCTGCATCTGGCTGTTTTAAAAAATAAAAAAGGGGGAGATGCCGGGAGCCGGCATATTGCATATTGAGTGCATATTGCATATTGCATATTGAGTGCAGCACTTTCCACAGCATCATCTTTCAGGATCTGGAATAGCTCAACTGGAATTCTATCACTGCCGGGAGCCAGCGTGAGGAACTCTGCCCATGACAAAGGTCATGAGGAAGGAGGCTCGGCATACGCAAAGGCGGGATGGAGCCTCAGGAGTCCCCCTGGAAATTCTCGAGCATTTACACCCAAAACCAGAGTCTGCCTACTTTCTGCTTTGTGCTTTCACCTACACCTCTGACTTCACGGGGGGCTGTCCCCCACTACCTCTCTCTGAAAAAAAGAGTTAGCTTACAGTTCCAGTTAATAATTCCTGGGTGTGACAGTGTTTAACCTACAAACTCCTTTGGAAATCCTCTAGCCTGCCTGAATAGGTTTTTCCGGCCACATGTGATTGTTCAGAGCCTCCCAACTGTGAGAGGCAGGAGATGTTCTAAACTGTCTAAACACAGGTTCTTTTGAGTAGTTAAAAGATTGTTTAGAAATTGTATTGGTGAAGGGATTTTCACTTGTTGGGCCAATGTTTGCTGCTAAGTTTCGATATCCCTTACCTGCTGTGTTCCTGGCAGTGTACTGATTAATATAATTGGTGTAAGTAGTAGCTTTAATGTTTGTAACCTGGGACCCTTGAGTTAATTCTTTTTCTTGTTATAGCCCACCACACCTTTGCTTTGTAGGAATGCAACTTTATCTAATGCTTTTGGAGGGTGGCTCCTGACCAATCACCTTTAGAGAAAAATAAGTTTTCTGAAGAAAGGGTCTTAAAATGTTAACAGGCCTCCGGGCCAGAAGATGATGCAAATCACCTAAGCTTTTGCATATGATAAGTTTGCAGGAAGAAAGCCTGGCTTGCTGCATGACTCTACCCCTTCCCCCATTATCCTCTATGCATAACTTAAGGTATAAAAACTAACTTTGGAAATAAAGTAGCGGGCCTTGTTCACCGAAACTTGGTCTCACCATGTCGTTCTTTCTCTTACTTCTGGCTGAATTATTCAGCCTCTTTTCTCCACTGAATTTCCTCACTGAGCTATCCTTATTCCATTACTCTTTATATCCTTAATTAAAGTTTAATTAAGCAGTTGTTTCCTGATCTTCGCCTACGCTGTCTCTCCTTTGAATACCCTGGATCAGCCGTGGCTGGACCCCGGCAGCTGTCCCATGGCTCGAGAGCAATGACGCGCTCGCCCTCGCCACTCGCATGGAGACCCGACTTCCCTGGCGCCCCACGAGAGGCTCACCGACCTCGCCGTCGTACCTCGCGAGAAAGCGCACACTGGGGCCGCCGCTCGAGAACAACCCCGAGCCTCCCCCGTCATCGCGACTTGAGGGCCTTCGTCTCCTGTATGGCCTAGAGACCAATATCTCGACCTCTCTCCAA
>NW_011494894.1:4277167-4284682 GCF_000754665.1 Bison bison bison
ACTACTTTGGAAAATAAAGTGCGGGCCTTGTTCACCGAAACTTGGTCTCACCATGTCGTTCTTTCTCTTACCTTCTGGCTGAATTATTCAGCCTCTTTTCTCCACTGAATTTCCTCACTGAGCTATCCTTATTCCATTACTCTTTATATCCTTAATTAAAGTTTAATTAAGCAGTTGTTTCCTGATCTTCGCCTACGCTGTCTCTCCTTTGAATACCCTGGATCAGCCGGGGCTGGACCCCGGCAGCTGTCCCAGGTCTCAGTTGCAGCATGTGGGACCTTCCGTCTTTGTTCCGCGAGCCATACAGGATCTTCAGCTGTGGCATGCAACCTGGCAGCTGTGGCTCATGGGATCTAGTTCCTCAACCAGGGATTGAATCCAGGCTCCCGGCACTGGGAGAGAGGAGTCTTAGCCCCTGGACCACCACGGAGGTCCCAATATTAACTTAATTTATAGAAATTATGCTTTTTATTGGAGTCAAAACTATGAACTCCTTATTGCCTGTGATTTTAAATCTTGTTGAAAGCTTCCTCACCCTAAGACCTACAATCTTTTCTTCTAAATGTATAGCTTTGTGTTTCACAATTAGGTCTTCAATGTGTGAGAAGCTCACATTTGTAAAAGTAGAGTAGAAGTGAGGACTCCTTGAGGGGTTGGTAACAGAGGCAGCAGAGAAGACAGGAGGCACAGATTAGGTAGCTTTGCTATCACTCACTCACCCTCTATAGGGAAGCTCTACTCACTTATCCCCTGCTTAGCAAAACCTGTATCTTAATTAATATGTTCAGAGGAGAAACTTTGACATTCTTAAAGCAAAAGACATGCTATAAAAATGAACCAATCATCAAATAAAGAAGAAGTTACACAAAACTAAACATATGATGCTATCAGTAAAAAATTCAATATGCATAGAAACCTAGAAACAATCTTCTGGAAAGTAGAATAAAAGGTATGTGAAGGAAATGGGAAAGAAAAGATAAAAGGATTAGAGAAACCCAGGAGGGCCAACATCAGATAAACTAGAGGTTTTGAAACATAAAACAATAAAAATATAGGGAATTCTGTTTAAATTATAAATGAAATATCCTATGGTGGAGAGAGGTTAGTGAATCCCAGCCTAGAAAATTAAAACAGATCTGAACCATAATGTTATGAAATTTTGGAACACTTAATGATGAAGAAGAGAACTAAAAGGATGAAAAGAAGTTACGATTTTAAAAAGTGTTAGTCGCTCAGTCATGTCTGGCTTTTTGTGACCACATGGACTACAGCCCATCAGGCTCCTCTGTCCATGGGATTTCCCTGGCAAGAATATTGGAGTGGATTGCCATTTCCTTCTCCAGGGGATCTTCCCAACCCAGGGATTGAACTCAGGTCTCCAGCATTGGCAGGTTGGTTCTTTACCACTGAGCCACCAGGGAAGCCCCTAGTTTCATTAAAAACTTTAAAATTAAAGCCTCTGGTTGGCCTGGCTGGGATCACATGTTCATCCTTGGCTCAATCACTACAGCCGGAGGAATGAATGACTCACTCTGACAGGCCAGGTACAGATTAGGTGCCCATCCTGGCCCTGTGGAGAAGGTACCATAATGGGTAGAATGAGAAGGAATGGGAGAGGAAACCAGACAGATAAATATAGAAAGATCTACTCTACATATCAAGGGTTTCCCTGGTGGCTCAGACAGTAAAGAATCTGCTTGCAAAAGCAGGAGACATGGGTTAATCCCTGGTCTGGGGAAATCCCCTGGAGAAGGAAATGGCAACCCACTCCAATATTCTTGCCTGGAAAATCCCATGGACAAAGAAACCTGGTGGACTCCTACTATCCATGGGGTCACAAAAGAGTTGGACATGACTTAGCGACTAAATAACAGTTCTATATGTCCTACAAAATCTTTGACAGTCTGAAGACTGCCTTCTTTGACAGCCTTATTTCCTTCCACTATTTAAGTCAGATTATGCTCCCGAAGGATAGCAGAGCAGTTCAGAGAGTGAGCTTTGAGATTAGCAGAAATACATTTGCAAAAGAAATTTGCAGTTTACAAATTATATTATTTTGGGTAATTTTTGCAATTTTGCAATTCTCATCACTTGTTAAATATGATAAATAATGAAACCAAAGGACATGATACCAGGAAAACTTGGCATAGGTCTCCTAGAGAACAGGTGTGAAATTTTGGGGGGTCAGTAAAAAGTACCCATTAGAGATTTCCTGTCTCATACAGGGCAAGCGCCTGCTTCTCAGGTCTTTAAACTATACCACTGGCTTTCTTGGTTCTTCGGCTTGTAGATGACATGTCATGGGGCTTCTCAGCCTCTATAACTGCTTGAACCAATATCTTAGAACAAGCTATAATTCTGTTCTTTTTCTTTAGAGAATCCTGGCTACTACAGCTGCTAATTAGAGTCCATGCCTTATTCAGTTTTCACTGGATTTTTATACCCTCATTTGTGTGTGTATATGTGTATATATACTTTCATACCATTTTAATACCATACATAAATTCATGTAACCACCATCAAAATCTATATACAGAACTACTCATACAATTCCATAGCAAAAAGGAAACAATTTGATCAAAAACTGACAAACAATTTGAACAGACATATTCTCAAAGAAGAAATACAGACAGTCAGTATATATATAAGGACATGAAAAGGTGCCCAACATCATTAATTATGAAGAAAATGTAAATGGAATAACAAATATTGGCAAGGATGTAGAGAAAAAGGAAAGCTTATATTCAATACATTGTTGGTGGTAATGTAAATCTGTATATGTATTTGTATAAATTTCCATAGTCACTATGGAAAACAATATGGATGTTCCTCAAAAAACTGAAAATAGAATACTGTATATCCAGAAATATATATATGTGTATATATGTATATAATACAAATACTGTATAATTCAGAAATTCCACTGCTGGGTATTTATCAGAAAAACATTAAAACACTAATTCAAAAAGATATCTGCACCTCCATGTTCACTAAGCATTATTTACAATAGCCAAGACATGAAATAACCTAAGGGTCCATCAGTGAATGAATGAATAAAGAAAAGACATATAATAAATATATGTATGTATGCTATTCAATCATTTAAAAAGGAAATCCCGCCACTTGTAACAATGAGGATGAACCTTGAAAGCATTATGCTAAGTGAATAAGTTAAAGACAAAAATCATATATGAGCTCACTTATAAATAAAATCTAATAAAAACCACTGACCTCATACATAGAAAGAATAGACTGATCATTTCCAGAGGCAGTGGGTGGTGTATAAAATGGATAAAAGAGGTCAAAAGGTACAAACTTCCAGTTATAAAATAAGTAAGTCCTGAGGATGTAGTGTGTGGCATGGTGGCTATAGTTAATAACTCTGTATTGTAAATTTAAAGTTTCTAAGAGAGTAGATCTTAAAATTTCTCATCACAAGAAAAAAATTGTAACCATGTGTGGTGGGAAAAAAAGGAGATACAGAAATGTTCCACCAGCATATAGTAACTCCACAAGCTCTTCTTTTATAGTCATACCTTCCCACTTCTGTCCTTGTCTGCTTATCTATTCTCCACCTTAATAGTTTTGTTATTTTGAGAATTCAAAATCAGTGAAACCGTGTGCTATGTAACCTTTGAAACTGGCTTTTTTCACTAAGCATGAGGCTCTTGAGACACATCCAAGTTGCTGCGTGCATCCTCATTTCCTTCATTTTTATTGCTGGCCAGTATTCCATTGTATAGATTCCATTGGACCGATACTTGCTTAATCATTCACCTATTGAAAGGCATTTCAATTGTTTCCTCTCAAATTTATTTTTAAAGAAGTAAACATTTCAAACCTTGGATCTTTCACTTTTATAAATAATTTTAAATCTTGCCAACCCAGGGATTGAACCCAGGTCTCCTGGGCGGATTCTTTACCGTTGGATTCTTTACTGTCTGGGCCACCGGGGGAAGCCCTTAAATCTGCCTCAGGAGTGATTAATTCACTGATTGAGTGTTTCTGAACAAAAGGGATGCAGTCATCACATGGGATGTCTATTTGAATAAATATGACTTTCTGAGGGTGACTTTTAAAATTCTTTAAGCGTTAATCAGTTGATCATTCTTTAGTTGCTCACTTGTGTCCCATGTGACCCCGAGAACTGTAGGCAGCCAGGCTCCACTGTCCATGGGATTTCCCAGGCAAGAATACTGGAGTGGGTTGCCATTTCCTTCTCCAGGGAATCTTCTTGACTCCGGGATTGAACCTGCGTCTCCTGCGTTGGCAGGCAGATTCATTGCCACTGAGATACCAGGGCAGACCTAGTCAGTTGATAGCTTAATCCTAAACAGTATCAAGTCTCAGGAGACCGTAGGGGCAGGGGACCACAGATGGTCAGCATGAGGCAAAGAGGGCTGGCCCGGTTGAAATGTTACCTTGGTAAGCAGGCGGGCTGATGGAAAAAGTGTTGTGCAAAAGAGAAAGAGTGGTTTTGCAACAGGAAAGATGACAACATGGGAGTCACTTAGACTTCCCATTTCCTTCAAGTTCCAGTGGCTGATCTGTCACTGTCATTCACTACAACTCTCCTTGAGCCTCCACTAACATCTGGTAATAGCCATTTCATCATTAATTTTACAAAACCATACATGGAAACTAAACCCACCCCAAAGGCCACGATTTTTGTTACAAAAAATTCAGAAGAATATATTCTCTTTTAAATCAATTACGTGTCTGCACATTTGAAGTTAGTTTTAGCTCATTTGGGGTAATAATTTACCCTCTTCAGACTTTCTGTTTCTATACTTTCAAGGTAGAAAAATCATATCTATCTTCCTGAAGGTAATGAAAAAGTCAAAAAAAAACTCTTTGAATTTCTATTTTTACTATTTCATTAAAATAGTGCTGTGTCTATCAAAAACATTCTATCAGTTCAGTTCAGTTCAGTCGCTCAGTCGTTTCCGACTCTTTGCGACCCCATGAATCACAGCACGCCGGGCCTCCCTGTCCATCACCATCTCCCGGAGTTCACTCAGACTCACGTCCATTGAGTCAGTGATGCCATCCAGCCATCTCATCCTCTGTCATCCCCTTTTCCTCCTGCCCCCAATCCCTCCCAGCATCAGAGTCTTTTCCAATGAGTCAACTCTTCGCACAAGGTGGCCAAAGTACTGGAGTTTCAGCTTTAGCATCATTCCTTCCAAAGAACACCCAGGGCTGATCTCCTTCAGAAGGGACTGGTTGGATCTCCTTGCAGTCCAAGGGACTCTCAAGAGTCTTCTCCAACACCACAGTTCAAAAGTATCAATTCTTCGGCGCTCAGCTTTATTCACAGTCCAACTCTCGCATCCATACATGACCACTGGAAAAACCATAGCCTTGACTAGACAGACAGGAAAGAGCTTTTGTTCTTTCAAAAGGAACCAAGAGGTTCCAGGTGAACAAAATATATTTTAGATGCAATCTCTGCTCTCAATGGGCTCCCAATTTAACTCAGTGGAGAAAATAAATGTCAAAAGTATAAAGCATGGAGTTATTGTAGTAATTACAAATAAATATATCATGGCTATTCGACATTTTCTTCTTCAATGAATTTTCCCCCACTCTTTCTTAATGGTCCATTTCCATAATCATCACCCAGATAAAGTCATTATGCTGTTAAGTCAAGCATTTTGCTCTGTGACCATATCCTTCTATTCTTCCAGATTGTTTGCTTGAATAATGCCCTCCCCACTATGGGACACCCCTGGATACCCTTGGGCTCTCCAGTCCTTTAGCATCTCTGCTGTATCTCTTTTCTTTAGCTCCCTTCTGCCTTTTGTTCTCTCCTTTTCCAGAATAAATGGTCTATCACCTCAGTAATTCTCTTGCCAAAACATTAAGCTCACTTGTCCCCATTTTCATTGCCTTTTATTATGGTAAAATCCCTGGAAGCAACTAAATATTCAGTTTCTCCACATTTTCTCCACACTGACTTCATACTTAACAGATACTTTCTCTACACATGTTCCATACTCACAGGAGAGAATGTGGGACTCTTACAAATTCATGATTCCTAAATTAAAATGTGCCTTCAGTATTCCTGGGAATCCCATTGCCTTTTCTGACCAACCCTCTCCTTCCTATCCAAGAGGGCTTTTCCCCACCTTCTCTCTCCTCACACTTCTGCCCTGGACAAATTCTTCCCCTTGCTCCATGAAGACAACCTACTTCCACCTCAATAGAAAAAAATAAAGGCCAGCAGCGGTGAACTCCCACAGGTTCCTCTTATCCTACCTAGAAAATGTCCCTGAGCCTGGGTCTACTATAGCCTCCTTCACTCCTGTTTCAGCAAAATGTGCCCCATCTCCATCATTTAAGATCTAGCCTCAACCTGGGTTCCCACTCCCTTGTTAGCCCAGCGCCATCCACTGTCTGCCTTTCATCTCTTTATCTCTTCCTGTATATTAGTCCTTTCCATCATGGCATCCGGTCCCTTCACTTCATGGCAAATAGATGGGGAAACAATGGAAACAGTGATAGATTTTATTTTCTTGGGTTCCAAAATCACTGCAGAGAGTGACTGCAGCCATGAAATTAAAAGACACTTGTTCCTTGGAAGGAAAGCTTATGACAACTTAGACAGCATATTAAAAAGCAGAGACATTACTTTGCCAACAAAGGTCCATCTAGTCAAAGCCATGGTTTTTCCAGTAGTCATGTATGGATGTGAGAGTTGGACCATAAAGAAAGCTGAGCACTGAAGAATTGATGCTTTTGAACTGTGGTGTTGGAGAAGACTCTTGAGAGTTCCTTGGACAGCAAGGAGATCAAACCAGTCAATCCTAAAGGAAATCAGTCCTGGGTGTTCATTGGAAGGATTGATGCTGAAGCTGAAACTCCTGGCATGCTGCAGTCTACAGGGTCACAAAGAGTCAGACACAACTGAGCAATGAAACTGAACTGAACTGATCAGTACTTAAACATGCATATCCATCTCAAAACAAACCTCCCTTAATTTCACTTCCTCTTCCTCTTTCCCAGTTACCATCTTCCTTCCCTTCTTTCCCATGGGGCCCAGAAACTTGTTTTTTTTTGTTTTTTTACCATGATGACTATAGTTTTTTGCCTCAAAACTGTACATTCGTGCCATCCTCCCAACCCATTCCTTTTCTAGTAAAAGACCCTGCCCTCGCTACAGAAATGGGCTTATGTCCCAGACTCGACCAACTATGGTCATTATCTGTGCTCAGCAATTAGTGATTGGCCCTGAGACCTGCGTAACCAAGGGCCCAAGAAAATAAGCAGAAACCACACTGGGTACTTCAAAGAGGGAAGAATTAATCCAGGGAGCTCTTAAGTATGAAAAGGTTGGAAAAGCAAACAGGAGCTTACTAACTGCTAGATCTGCAGAAGCCAAAAAAAAGAAAAAGGATGATGGGTAGGGACATAGGAATTTATGGGAGGGGGTCTCTGAGATCTGTTGCTACAAGTTGTAGGGGGAGATTCTCCACAGCTAGGGTGTGGACTGTTGTGGAGGATATTTGTCTG
>NW_011494894.1:4284782-4293865 GCF_000754665.1 Bison bison bison
ATATTTGTCTGGGCAGATCCCCGGATGGCCCAGGAGCCAGAGCCCGGTGGGTGATGTGAAGCAGAACTGTTATCCCAACCACAAGGGGATACATCCTGATATCAAGAGTTTCTGGTTCTTCTAAGGAACACAGTGAAGGGGGTGCTGAGAGTTCAGAAAAAAGCTGGAATCTGGAGCCATCTTCCCCTGCTGCTGAAGTGACGAGATGCAAATGGCAAAACAGGGAAGAAATTCCTTTGCTTTCCTCCTCTTGTCTTCTAATTTTCTTCTCTTGCTTCTCACTGATAGGCCCTAGTGAGAAACCAGCCAGGGCTTCCCTGGTAGTCCAGTGGTTAAGACTCGATGGTGCCAATACAGGGGGTCCAGCTTCAATCCCTGGTCAGGAAACTAGATCCCCCATGCTGCAACAAAGAGCTCACATATTGCAACTACAAAAAGACCCCGCATGTTGATGAATGGCAAAACCAATACAATACTGTAAAGTAATTAGCCTCTAATTAAAATAAATAAATTTAAAATTAAAAAAAAAAAAGACCCCACTAAGGTCCAGCATGGCCAAATAAATTCTTTAAAAGAAGAGAAACCAGCTGACAAAGGAGTCCAAGAAACGCAGTCCCAGACCCAGCATCACAAAGCAGAGTATAAAAGGTTAGAGTTGGTAAAAACCTAGCATGTGACCTCAGCTAGATTTGACTTCGAAATCCAGATTAATAGTAGCCTCTTTTTCTCCTCAGCTTCTAGGGCTGTGAGTACTGATTTCAGAGTGCAGGCTGTGCTTAGGAAAGCCTGACCAAAGAATGGCAGAATAAATCAAGCAGGAATAGGTGATTTCCAGCACTCCCCAACCCAGCTTCTAAGTCCCTGAAGTTGCAAGATGTAAAAGTAAAGGAATGGATCTCCATCGATTTCCTACCACGTGTAGGAGAAGATTGCCCTGTAAGTAAATTTTGGATATTCTTTTAATAATAAATGTTATGTTTTGATCATGGCAAGAAGCGTGCTTGTTCAGTATAACAGTTACTCCAACAGCTTTGAAGAGGAGACTAGAGGAGGAAAAACCTGGGCAGAAGACAGAGAAGCTCTTGTCAGGAAGGCAAGAGAGGTCAAAATAACATCTTAGAAGTCAAAATAGGAGTTTCAAGAGCTGGACAAAAATGGCGAATGTCTAATGAATTACCAGGTGATTGATTAGGCTAACATTACTTGTAGCTATGAAAGTGAAAGTGAAATTACTTAATCGTGTCCGACTCTTTGCGACTCCATGGACTGTAGCCTACCGGGCATCTCCGTCCATGGGATTTTCCAGGCAAGAGTACCGAAATGGGTTGCCATTTCCTTCTCCAACTTGTAGCTATTGGTCTTGCTAAATTTTGCAATCAACGATTCAATGTTGAAGGGTCCCAACAACCCAAAAAAAAACCTTTTAATAAATTCGTTCTGGATTTCCAATTCAAATTGAGGGCAATATTCTTGGTTTATTTATAGTTTGCAGATTTCACTTCTCCTATATGAAAAATCAAAGAATTAAGTTAAAGACTGATGGAACGTCCCTGGTGATCCAGTGATTGAGACTCCTTGCTTCCATTGCAGGGGACATGGGTTCCATCCTTGGTTGGAGAACTGTGATTCCACATGGCATGGACAAAAAATAATAAATAAAGAGTAAGTACCTAATAGATGCTATCACCTAGACAGAGAATGCACAAAAAACAAGAACAGGGCTGCTTCTTTTCTGCAGGAATTTACAGGCCAGTCAGGGAGACCCTTATTCAAATTGAGGAGCTCTGCAACTTCAGTCAACTTCAGAGGAAAGTCACGAATTTTATTCTATAAATAAGACTTATTGGGAATTACTGTGTTATTTGTATATTTATTTGGTTGTTCCAGGTTTATTTGCAGCACATGGGATCTTTGATCTTCCATACAGCATGTGGGATCTTTAGGCATGCGAACTCTTAGTTGTGGCACATGGGATCTAGTTCCCTGACCAGGGATTAAACCTGGGCCCCCTGCATTGAGATCGTGGAGTCTTAGCCACTGGACCACCAGAAGAATCCCGGAAATCATTCTTTTAAAAGATAAAAAAACACTTGTGAGGTCATTTTAAATTTCACACCCTCTGCATTACTTTGTTAGGGTTGCCGTCACATAATACCACACACCGGGTGACTTAAACACCAAAAATGCATTTTCTCACAGTTTTGGAGGCTAGAATTCTAAAATCAAAGTGTCAGCAGGTTTGTTTCTCCTGAGGCCTCTTTCCTTGGCTTGCAGGTGGCTGCCTTCTCCCAGCATCCTCACCTGACCTTCCCTCTGTGCATCTGTGTTCTAATCTCCTCTTCTTATAAGGATATCAGGCATACTAGATTAGAGTCCACCCTAATGACCTCATTTAACCTTAGCCAGCTCCTTAAAGGCCCTAGCTCTAAATACAGTCACATTCTGAGGTACTGGGGATTACGGTTTCAACATACAAATTTATTAGGATGCAATTCAGGCCATAACACCGTGAAAACCAATTCTACATAATGCGGTGATTTGTACAGTCAGGATGATTCATGCATGCTAAGTCGCTCAGTCGTGTCCAACTCTTTGTGACCCTATGGACTGTAGCCCACCAGGCTCCTCTGTCCATGGGATTCTCCAGACAAGAATACTGGAGTGGGTTGCCATGCCCTCCTACAGGGGATCTTCCTAACCCAGGGATTGAACCTGTGTTTCTTATGTCTCCTGCACTGGCAGGTGAGTTCTTTACCACTGGCACCGCCTGGGAAGCCTAGGATGATTCATGAAAGCACTAAGTATTATTCTGCATGGATAGCTTTCTAATTCAGCAAAAAAAAATCTTATTTTTTCACATCACTTCACACCAAAGTATTAAGAAAATTGCCTAGAAGGAAATATCATCTACCTAATAAATTTGAGTGCTTCTTACGGTGTTCCTTTCCCTTTCAGTCGAGTTATCTGAATCTTCAGGTCCTGAGTTAATTCCTCTAATTTTCATGGCAACAGTTGGGTGTGATATCTGCTGTTCTCATTCCAATCCAGATCCCATAAAGAAGAGCCCCAGGAGTGTATACACTGTTTACTTTGCACAGCCTTGCTTGGCAACAGGATTTGGAGTCTCCCTCATTTTTAAAAGCTCTTTCCACACCCCTCACAAGGCCCTTTAGGAGAAAACGTTTTCCACATATTCTTCTTATGTGTCTTAGTAGCTGATTATACCTGTGTGTTTGTTTCCAAAATACTGCCCGTTACAACTTGCATAACTTGGAAGCAGGTATATTATGCAAAAGTCCACATTTATATGAAAATTTGTCTCCCTTTTCCTACAGGCAGCAAGTTGCAATGCCCTGCCCTTCGAGCCCTTCATAGTATGTGAGAGGGCAGGGCAATGGCAGAACGCATACCCATACATTATTACCATGGCAGAAGAACTGGCTGGTCTTAGGCTCCCCAAGGGAAATTATGTGTCTTCTACTAGAAGGCAGGGAGGGAACCCTACACCTCTTACTCTAAGAAATTCTTTTGGAGAACTGGATGATGCTGTAACCTGCCATGTAGGATGAGACCATGCCTAGAAACAGTGAAAGCCAAACAAACCTGTAAACAAACAATTTTTTAATGGTAAATCATGACACTAATTAACATCAAAAGTGAATGACTATGCAGATGCTAACTGCAAATCTAAGAAATCTATCCGTATGTATTCTCAACGTGATACATGTAGCATTTTAGAATTTAGACCTAGGAAGAGCATTCCCTCAACTCCCTGAGAAACTAGAGACACCGTTTTCTCCAGCAATGTGAACCACGTAACAGATTTTCCAACCATGATGTCATATCTCATGAGCATACCTGGGAGTGTTTATAGGTCTGCCCAGATATTGATCCTCTCAGCCTCACATTTGTTAGATCCCAGAGTTAATAGAGCAGGCGCCTCTGTTTTCCATCATATCCCATAAAATAATTACAATGTTCTGTTTGTACTATTATATAACAGGTAAGAAGCCCTAATGTAACTGACCACATTTTCCACTGTTTTTTCCTTGTAAGTCAGGAAGCTCTGAGACAAGTATGAAGCTTGACTACTAAATTATCATAGAGTTAGGATATTTTTGTTTTCTTTCTCCCTTTGTTCTGATTTTCTATTTTACTAATGCTATTTTGCATGTCTTTTGTGCAAATAAAATCCTTATGGGAAAAAAAACAAGATAAATCTTCTGTTAGTGACACTAGAGGAGTTGAAATACAAAATACAACTTTACAAACATTGCCCTGGCTGCTTTACAGATAAAAGTGAGGATCACCCTAAGAAGAAAAGTGATCTTTGATGAAAACCCTGCACTAGACTGCAGCTAAGCACATGTTTTTATATTTATTCTCAGCTGTTTCTTCCACATGTCACTCATTATGTTGTTTAGAAATGCATATTTAATGACTCTCAATATCCAATCGATATGTGCAGTGCATTATTGAAAAACACAGTTAACATGTGATGATATACAGCGGTAGAGAGGATGGAGTGGGTGGGAGCTTCTAAGATGGAAAAGTTAAAATCCATAACTGAAAGATTCTTCAAATAATTCCTTCAATTCTATTCTACCATATTCTACCTTCAAAGGATCTTTCTTTTTACCACAATTTATTACAGATAGCATTACTGACCAAAGTCTTGATATCAAAGAAATGATTGTTAGAAATGGTTCTACCAAGGTGTAGAGACTAAAATATTCCATGAGTCCATTTCACCTATTGTTAGTTCACAGTAACACTGCTGCTGCTACTGCTAAGTCGCTTCAGTCGTGTCCGACTCTGTGCGACCCCATAGACAGCAGCCCAGTAGGCTCCTCTGTCCCTGGGATTCTCCAGGCAAGAATACTGGAGTGGGTTGCCATTTCTCTCTCCAGCGCATGAAAGTGAAAAGTGAAAGTGAAGTCGCTCAGTCGTGCCCGACTGGGACACTATAAATTTTCCTAACTGCTATGAAGAAGAATAGAATAAATTTAAACTAGAAACATGACCAGCAGTGTAACACATTGTTTATAGCAATTAAACCTCTAATCAAGAGAGGCTCAACTACTGGTTTTGAATACATAAATGAACCCTATGTAGTTCATTTAAAAAGGAATAATTCACTAATATTTTTCAATATAAGTTAATGTGTAATTCCAAAGATCAACTCAGTAAATCTGGATGATTTAATTCAAAGAAAAAAATGTCTATAAGAGTGCACAGACTACATATTCCTAAGAAAATAGTCCAGAAATACATAGCTTTCTGCCAAATTTCTGTTAAGTCCAGAAGAGCAAAGAGCATGAGGTCTGTACTCATTAATGAATGCTTAGAGTTCAGTTATTCAATGCTGTGTATTAAAATAAAACTCATAGACGTGCTACAGGCAAAGTTAAAATTCAACAACTTTTCATTTTAATTAGGCCATAAATCTAAATAAAAGAATATTGAGTCTCCAAATAAAGGTAGGTGCCTAAGTCAATATTTTAACAAATATATCTCTTTTATAATATTTATTTTTTGAATTAATGTATTTATTTGGCTGTGCCAGGTCTCAGTTGGGAGATCAGTCTCCGTTTTGGCATGCAGGATCTTTAGTTGCAGAAAGCAAACCCTTAATTGAGGTTTGTGGGATCTATTCCCTGAGCAGGGATCAAACCTGGGCCCCCTGAATTGGGAATGCAGAGTCTTAGCCACTAGGACACCAGGGAAGTCCCAATAAATATATATCTTAACCAAAAAGATTCATAAAATTTAATTTGCACTAAGCTCCTTTTCAACATTTTTTCCTTTTCAAATTTTGCTTATACTAGTGATGAGAACATAAATCTAGAAATAAGATTTGTAGTCATCACTTTCCTTCCAAATCCCCAAATTAACATTATAACAAACACTAGTGTTGTTTTGGACTTCAGGAAAAGTATATAAGTTTTCTAGCCCTTGGTTTTCTAACATGTATAATGAAAACGATTAATAGTACCTACTTCATACACCCTCCCCTGGTGGCTCAGACTATAAAGTGTCTGCCTGCAATGCGGAGGGCCCTGAGTTTGATCCCTGGGTAGGGAAGATCTCCTGGAGAAGGAAATAGCAACCCACTCCTACTCTTGCCTGGAAAGTCCCATGGATGAAGGAACCTGGTAGGCTACAGTCCATGGGGTAGCAAAGAGTTGGACACAACTGAGAGATTTCACTTTCACCTACTTCATAGGGTTGTTTTGAAAATTTAGTAAAATTTCACATATGAGGCAATGGCCAAACGGTGTGGCACAGATTAGATGTCCAGTGTCAGCTGTTAATGTCACTATTGTGATTATTATTATGATAATGATCTTTAAAGTCATTATTCTGTCACTATCTTTTCCTGATAGCCTTACATTTAAAACCATCTCATCTTTCCATTTCTTTCAATATTTTCTTAATTTTTCCGCAATTTCAGCCATGAAAACTCTGAGTAATGTCCAAATGATAATGATAATGACAACAACAATAACCTGGATAATGAAGATAATAAAAATGAAGTCCCAAAAAGCTTGTTATGGGACTTTCCTGGTGGTAGTGGTTAAGAATCCAACTGCCAATGCAGGGAACACGGGTTCAATTCCTGGTGCGGGAAGATCCCACATGCCACAGAGCAGCTATGCCCAAGCTCTAGAGCCCACTCAACTACTAAAGTCCGCATTCCTAAAGCCCATGCTCTGCAACAAGAGAAGCCATTGCAATGATAAGTCTATGGACCGCAATGAAGACCCAATGCAGCCAAAAATAAATAAATAAATATTAAAAAAAAGTTTGTTTTGATAGATCATGAAATTTTGACGAATGTTCATATGGTATTTTTGCCAACAAACCCCAAAATTCTTCCACATAGTCTTTGCCCAGTTATTCCTTCCCACATGATTTCCGCAAAGAAGAAACATGCACAGGATCCAAGGAAAATGGCAAAAAAGCTACCATTTTATTATTAAGTGGGCCTGTACTTAAATTTCCATGCAGAGATCTCTGGTTAGCCAGATTAATAAGTGTGACCTGGTGAAAAGGATTACTGTAAGTGCCTTTCTCACCAGTTTAAGTACAAAACTGGGTCCACATCTCAGGGTCTTTCTGTCTTCAGGTTGATCACTCAGTACAGAAGACTAAAGAAATGGGAATGTTTGTAGATGCTAAGAAGGGCAAGGAAGGAGAGTAGGATGGCTAGGATTACCTTAGGAGAAGATCCTTTGAAAGTTTCTATGGCTCCTGCTTCATGGGGCAGAAGGAAGAAGAGAGATTCACAATTAGGCACAGGACCTTTCAATACACTATAACCCATCCACAGGTAGATGCGGTCCAACATCTAAGACTTGGCTCCAATCGGATTAATGTTCCCTTGGAAGGTTAGCATTTCTTCGGAAGAAAGCATAAGAGATCCTCCTCAACTCTGTTTCCCAAATAGTGGTTCAATAACACTTTGAGTCTATAACATACCAAAAACATACCAAGAAGTGATAATTATTTTAAAATGTTTGAAAAATAATAAATAAATTTTGAATTCTTGACTTTTAAGTACTCTAGAAAACTATGTTTTTAAGAACTAATGAGAAAGACCTAATGTTTCTAAAACTATGATCTTTTCCTGGACACAAAGCTCTGAATAATAGAAATGAATAAATTTTTAAAGGCCCTGTATATTGGCTTAGTTCTCAACTAATCTGTGAAATACAGTAGTTAATCATCAATTAACATTTTTATATACAAAGATGAAAGATTTTCTTGAAATTCAAAAGAAAGAATAAAAGTTGAATTTTTTGGTGAAGTCAGCATATGATACCTGACAGTAACTAGAAGACCATGAAGATATTAAACAATCAAATGGAAGACTATCTTCCAATGCACTTGGTCTCTTAAAATCTTCCAGCCAAACCACCACCTGAATAACACATAAGTGATTGTTAACCATATTTACAATTGGAAATTTTAATCTGATGTTTTTATTTTGAACATGCAATGTATTTCCAGAAGTCTGTAAGGCCTAACTGAAGATTTTCCTTATTTAATCACAGAGAATAAGAAAAGAAGGAGAGAAACCTACTGCCCATTTTTGATTGGTCCTTGTTAGGGTTGAATCACAACAGTTTGTGTTTCATAGACTTCTGGAAATACCAGTTACATTTCAATAGTTCATTTTAAACTACTTATATATCATAAAAGGGAAATCAAATTGGCTTAGACTACCTCACTCATTCACTCATTCAAGATATGACCCTCAAGAATACAATCTATGGGGCGGAGAGTTGTTATATAAGGAGGTAATTAGTACAATGTAAATGTGGAAAGAAGGCATTATGGGAGTAGAAAAGAGGGAACAACTCACTCTGCCTGGGGGAAGGAGAAGGAGGTGTGGGAGGGATTCAAGGAGAGATGGAAAGCTGTTTTTAAGTATGACTAAGACAACTAGGTGGACAAGGCAGGGTATGAGGTGTGGCAGAGGTGGAGGGAAGGCCTTTTAGGTGGAGGAAAAATCTGTATACATGCATGAAGGCATGACAAGCGATGGTGTGTAGGGGGAGTAGACAATCCTTTTTGTCTAGAAATCATTGGAGAAATGAAAAAAAATGCAAGGGAAAGAATTGTGGAAGATGAAGCTAGAAAATTAATCAGTAAACAGGTGGTGAAAATAAGCCATAGAAAGGAGTTTTCTGAAAGGGGAATTACTGGCAATTTACTTAAAGAGTATCTTCTAAAATAGAAAAAGAAGACTAATAAAAAGGCCATTACAGGGAATTTCCTGCTGGTCCGGTGGTTAGGACCCCCCTGCTTCCATTGTAGGGGGCACAGGTTTGATCCCTGGTCCCAGGTTGGGGAATTAAGATCCTGTTATAAAAAAAACAGTGTACAGCTGAAATTTGACAATGGAAACAGAGTAAAGGAAATGTTTAGGAGATAAAAGAAAAGGTTAGAAAAACAGATTAGATGTTGAGGATGGAGGAGAAGAAATCAGTATACGATGAGTTCCTCAGTTCAGTTCAGTTCAGTTCAGTTGCTCAGTCGTGTCCAACTCTTTTTGACCCCATGAATCGCAGCACGCC
>NW_011494894.1:4293965-4307235 GCF_000754665.1 Bison bison bison
ACTCATGTCCATCGAGTCGGTGATGCCATCCAGCCATCTCATCCTCTGTCATCCCCTTCTCCTCTTGCCCACAATCCCTCCCAGCATCAAAGTCTTTTCCAATGAGGCAACTCTTCGCATGAGGTGGCCAAAGTACTGGAGTTTCAGCTTTAGCATCATTCCTTCCAAAGAACACCCAGGGCTGATCTCCTTCAGAATGGACTGGTTGGATCTCCTTGCAGTCCAAGGGACTCTCAAGAGTCTTCTCCAACACCACAGTGATTTTAATTAACTAATGGTAGAGATACAGGGGATATCAAATTAGTGGAGAAATCTGTGAATTCAACTTGGTATACACTGAGTTTGAGATGCTTCTGGGACAATAAGATGAAGCTATTCCATTGTCAATGGAGTAAAGGAATCTGTGACCAAGAGAAAGGTTTTGGCAAGAGATAAAAATTTGTAAGTCATTGACATTCATTTGGCAGTCTAGGCTATGGGATTGGAAAAGACAGCCCAGAGAGAAAATGTAGACAGAAGAGAAGTGAATCACTCTTGTTACATAAAAAGTGAGTCATCAGATGGGATATCAGGTCTGTCTACTGATTATGTGTGGGCAGAACTGGACTCTCCCCCAAAGCAAGGAACGATCTCTTTCGTGTCCCTCTGGCAAGGGTGGAGAAGTTATGTTTCCAGATTTTTTTCCTTTGAATTCTTCCCATCCTTTCTATCCCTTTTAATTTCATGCTTCTTCATGGTCTACTGGTCCTGGTCCCTCTCATACCTAGTCTTTCTACATAAAGCCTCTTCTTCAATCCATCCTACATACTGTTTCCAGTCAGTCTTTATAAATAGCACTTCCAATCATCATGCTCTCCCCTCCCGTACACATACCTCTTAAAATAGGCCAGTAAATACATTTCACACATTTTGCCAAAAAAGGGCAGTGTTTCATAGTGCAAAGAGTCAAGCTTTGGAACTAGATCAATCTGAACTCAAATCTCAGTTCATTAGATAGAATCATGTAGCACCATATATAAACTTCATTTTCGTAGGTTAAAAATGGTTGAATATCAGCAGTTCCTATGGTTCAATTCAGGCTTCCCAGGTTGCACTAGCAGTAAAGAACTTGCCTGCCAATGCAGGAGACATAAGAGATGTGGGTTCTATCCCTGGGTTGGGAAGATCCCCTGGAGGAGGAAATGGCAACCCACTCCAGTATTCTTGCATGGAGAAGCCCATGGACTGAGGAGCCTGGCGGGCTACAGTCTGAAGGGTTGCAAAGAGTCAGACACGACTGAAGTGACGTAGCACGTACATACACATGTGGTTCAGTTTAATAGCTTTGTGAGCCAGCGCTCACTAGCAAGTTAGATTACTCTCTCAGAGCTTAATCCCCATTGTCTCCTATGTTAACAGAGCCAGTGATCTCCCAAAGACACATTCCTAGGTCAACTTGCTAAATTTGGGGAGCAATGAAACATGGCTTTAAACCAATCTAAGTATCAATTTCTTCTTCCTTGGGAAGAAAAATTCCTTCTTTTAGGTTGAGGCAGAAATGTTAGGAGAGGAGGAGAGAATTTAGGGCCCTCCCAAAGTAATATGATGGATCCATTTGTTAAAGTCTTCCTGTTCCATGATCTGTTACTAATCACTCTATACTTTCTTCAATCTTTTACGAGGGGCACGTTATTTCTTTGAAAACATAAATGTTACTGATTTGGCTGAGTCATAAATTATTCAGACCTGAGGACCATCCTCTTTCTTCAATACATTACAATTTTGCCTATTTCTTATATCATTTCTTAGTTTGAATTTCATAGTTGAACTCTCAGAAGTCAACTTCATTTCCAAGCTCTTGAAGATAGCTCACTATGTCCTCATGTACAATTTACATTAGTGGTTCTTAAAAATTTTTTAAAGCAGGAGTTCTGGAGAAAGAGGGTGAGAGAGTGAGGGTAAGAGAAGAGAGAGAGAGATAATATCATGTAAAAGACATACAAGGAATGAATGAGATTAGGAGACAAAGCCACCCGACCCACCTCTCTCTTTCTGTGGTTCCATAAACCATCTAGGGTTCCATAAAACACATGATCCCTGTAGAGACATCCGAAGATAGTTTGGTTTATCCTTTAGATTGAATTTCTACCAGATGTATGTATCTGTGTGTGCATGTCTGCGTGTAAATGTGTGTATGTATGTATGCATGCATACGTATATGTGTTCATGTGTGTTTTCCATAGACCCAAATCAGGAACTGGTAAACAGAATCCACTGATGAAACAATACTTCACCTAATTGCACCTAAAAAAATGTTATGATAATCTGGAGAGCTACCAATGATGAAAACGCTTAACAAATGTAAAGGTTAGAAAACCAGAGTATTATTTAATTTAGAATCTGTACATAGTTAATTCATTAAACTTTCCAAAATAGTGTTCTCTCCAACTTACATTCTGAC
Source organism: Bison bison bison (assembly GCF_000754665.1). Lineage (NCBI taxonomy): Eukaryota > Metazoa > Chordata > Mammalia > Artiodactyla > Bovidae > Bison > Bison bison. The sequence goes on from NW_011494894.1 coordinate 4,296,406, forward strand.
TACAGATACTATTTACTGATCAGTGTTAAGTTGTGATGCAAGTCTTTACTGATGAAGGAAAATAAATACAGGCTTCCATAGTGGTTCTTATTATTATGTAGGTTATGGGCTTCCTGGGGAACTAGATAAAAGCTATGAATGGTTCTCTGCACGCACACACACACACACACACACAAATTGCATGGCCAAAAATACTCAAAAAATTTTTTTATAGTTTAAGGAGATGACAAGCCCTTTGAAATCCTTTATAAGTTATTAAGAAGTCCTTTCTATAGTGAGGACAGTCCACTGATTAACTGAACAATATTTCATGGTAAAAGAGAAAGAAAACAGCTTCTAATTGCACCCTAAAGATATTGCTGCATCAAATTCTGCTTTAAAGTTTCAGCTAGTATATCAATAGGATGCTGCTAGGTCATGCTGCATTAACAAACAATCCCCAATCTCAGGGGTTGAGCACAAAAAAGTCCTATTTCTTACTCACCTGTGCAGTCTAGGTTGGTACATGTCTTTGGTAATCAGTGTCACTCAGAAACACAGAATGATGGAGCATCACTGTCTAGGCAGTGTTTTCTGATCACTGAGATAGGAAAAGCCAGTGTGATGTACCACACTCTGACTAACAGAGTTTCTATGCGGAAATGACAAGTAATCTTTCTACTCAAGTTTCATCAGCCAAAATAAGAGATACCACATGTATAGCTTTAAAAGGTAAAGAAAAGAAGAGTGAGAAATAAAGACTATTGCTATGGTCTTAGTTTCGAGAGTTGATTGTATCTGTTATTTGTTATTTCTGAACTTCTTTGAACATGATGTATTCTATTTATTTGTAATCAAAGATGCTAAGCTTTTGAAACTTGATATTATTTTTAAGGATTCTCATCAAATATTATTTATAATTATGCATGGGTTCTATTAAGTATTCTTTAAATTCTTCTTTTGGGCTATATTCCAAAATTGGAAGATTAATCTCTTAGCTTTATGGAACTGGCAACATAAAAACATGCCACCATAGTGTGGGTAGAGATGGCATGTTCACTGTCAATTTCTATGATGTAATCGAGCCGATATAAAACTTATTAATGTTGGGATGCTTTTCTATGTCTCCAATGGTGTGAAGGCACAGGTAAATATTGAACTATCATCTCTTGCTGAAGCCATTCCTGGCCCTCCAATTCTTCCCATAGGACTCTGTATGCCTTTTTGCACTTGTTTCATTGGCCCATAATTGTCTACATGCCTTTCTGCCCCATTGATTGTACGCTCACTCATTCCTTTGTTAAACAAATATTTATTTTTAATCTACTTTACATTTCTGCTCTTCACATAGGGGCTAGTACAGATGGGAGTTCACAAATTAAAACTGATATATGTGTGCTCAGTCATGTCTAACTCTTTGTGGCCCTATGGATTGTAGCCCTCCAGGCTCCTCTGTCCATGGGATTTTCCAGGCAAGAATACTAGAATGGGTTGCCATGCCCTCCTCCAGGGAATCTTCCTGGCCCAGGGATCAAACCCACATTTCTTATATCTTCTGCATTGGCAGGTGGATTCTTTACCATTAGCACTACCTGTAAAATTGAATTAATGAATAAATTGAAGAATATTGTTATTAACAGTAGTGCTATTTTTATAGTGGCAACTACTATTTATTGAAAAGAAGTCAGGATCCTGAACTAATTTATTGCATACTTTTTATACATTCTGGGTTTTGTGCTAAATGTTTTACATGTGTTATCTTGTGTGTGTGAGCATGCTCAGTCACTCAGTCATGACCCGCTCTTTGCAGCCCCAGGGACTATAGCTGGCCAGGCTCCTCTGTCCATGGGATTCTCCAGGCAAGAATACTGGAGTAGGGCTTGCCACTTCCTCCTCTGAGGAATCTTTCCAACCCAGAGACTGAGCCTACATGTCCTGTGTCTCCTGCATTGGCATGTGGTTATCTTCTTCAATCCTATAATAACTCTAAGAGATAGATATTATTATCCTTATGAGATGACTCCATTCACTGTCTCAGTCACTCTATTTTCAATTGCATCTAGTTGGTTTTCACTTCCTTCCTGAGTTTGGGAGTTTGCTATTAGTAACTTTCCATCTCTTACATCTAGGATACATTGTGGCCCTCTTCTAACCTCATAAGTTGAAGTTCTAACCCCCAGAACCTCAGAATGTGAGCTTACTTGGAAATAAGGTTTTTGCAGATGTAATTAGTTAGAACAGATAAAGTTATACCAGTGTAGGTAGGCCCCTTACCTGACAGATGCCCTTATAAAAGCAGGAAATTTGGACACAGACACACAAATTGGGGTAATGCCATGTGAAGACTGGGGAATTGGTGACAAACGAACAGATTGTGCAGAGTGAAAAATTTGGGGATAACTGTGTTTGTTGTTGTTTGGCTACACCATGCAGCTTGCAGGATCTTACTTCCCTGACCAGGGATTGAACATGGGCCAGGGAAATCCCTAGGGATACTTGTTTTATACTGAAAAGCTTTCATAGAACCATCATTTGTAACAGCTTACACACAAACTATATGCTAAAGAGTCTACAGTTCAAGTGGAAGTAATGGGAAAACTCATAGCATCAGTGTGAGTCAGCTGCTTTTTGCCTCTTGTCAAAGTTGTAAGACAGTCACGAATTCAGGCTAGCTATAAGAGGTGCTTCTGATTCTAAACAGGTAGTATATTAAAAAAAAAAAAGAAGAAGAAGAAGAAAGAAAGAAAGAAAGAAAGCTGTAGCCCAGCCTTTCTCAAGCATCTGCATTAGATAATGAAAACTTAGTCATGATGAAACTTATCACTGGCAAGAATCAGATTCTGGATGCTACCCTCCTACTCAGGGCTTCTCTTCCAGACAGCTTCAATTTGGGGATAAGTGACAGGTGTGGCTAGAGTGCCAAGGGCAGGAAATTAAAGACCACAGATTTCCATCACTGTGTGCCTAGATGATAGGCTTTGCTGTGATTACCTGGAAACACAAGAAACATATCAAGGAAACTTTACTGCTAAAAAGAACTTACAGGCTGGCTCACAAAAGCCTGTGATATTTTTTGATCTCTATAGGAACCTCTGGATTCCCAGATCTACACCAAGAGGAAGCAGGTGTAAACGATGTTTAGCCTCCTAAGGAGAGCATAATCCTACTCCCCACTTTAGATACAATCATAGGAAACAGAAATCTCCCAGAAAGCAGAATCAGGGGATAAAAGATACAGTAACCCCCTACTTTATAAACTCAAAATGAATTAAAGATATGTAAGGCTTGAAACCATAAAACTCCAAGAAAAAAACAATGGCAATACTCCCATTGACATAGATCTTAGCAATATACATATATATATATGTATATATATATACATACATCTGAATCTATTTCTCACTTCCACTGTATAATCATTAGGGATTTGATTTAGGTCATACCTGAATGGTCTTGTGTTTTTCCCTACTTTCTTCAGTTTAAGTCTGAATTTGGCAATAAAGAGTTCATGATCTAAGCCACAGTCAGCTCCTAGTCTTGTTTCTGCTGACTGTATGTATAGAGCTTCTCCACCTTTGGCTGCAAAGAATATAATCAGTCTGATTTCATTGTTGACCATCTGGTGATGTCCATGTGTAGAGTCTTCTCTTGTGTTGTTGGAAGAGGGTGTTTGCTATGACCAGTGTGTTCTCTTGGCAAAACTCTATTAGCCTTTGCCTGCCTTGCTTCATTCATCCAAGGCTAAATCTGCCTGTTATTCCAGGTGTTTCTTAACTTCCTACTTTTGCATTCCAGTCCCCTATAAAGACAAGCACATCTTTTTTGGGTGTTAAACTAAGCTTGCACACCACAACTATTGAGCCCATGCTCTAGAGCCTGGGTACCACACCTACTGAACCCACACTCCCTAGAGCCTTTGCTCCACGACCAGAGAAGTGAGTGCAATGAGAAGCCCATGCACCAAAAGAGAGAACAGCTCCTGCTTACTCCAACGTGAGAAAATCTGAAGCTGCAATGAGACCCAGCAGAGCCAAAGACAAATAAAGAACTTATTTTTTAAAGGAATAATACAATGATTAAAAAAATCTGAAGGGAGTAATGGAGATCTACTAAATTATTAAATTGCATTATGAACACATTCATATATTTCCCTTAGATTGATGAAAAAAACAATAAAACTGTTTCTCAGTTTTATTCTCAGTAGATTTCACACTGAATTTAGGCTGTTCAATCACTACATTAACATTAATGAAAACTACTTCAAAGTCTATATATTTTCTTACTGGCTTCTACAAAAAATGTCATTTAAACAGATACCCTACTTTTATAGCAGAAAGAAAAGTTTGGCTAGAAAATCATAATGAAGATAAAGAAACTGAAGTCTTTCTAGGAGAAAAAATTGAATAAATGGTTTGAAAGAAAAGTTAATATGTTCTTTAAGAGTCATATTTCATCAAAGTGAAAAATTTCTTTTTCCACAATTACAGTGAATGTATATAAAATGCAAATTGGACAGAAGTTTTTATAGCAATTTTTGGATCAACAGTTTTGATCCAAAACTGTTCAAAGTATAGAAGATGAGCCTTCATATGTTGAAATGTTTCTATTATTTTGAAAGTAAAAACTGCCATCAAGTGGATTTTCCAGATTAAGCCAGTTGATGCACTATATCAGTGTTTGCTTTGGTGTCATGTAGATAAGGAATTTCAGGAAAGGATTTAAAATCTGAAAGTCATTAGGGTCTACTCTTAAAATTCCAGGTTTGTTTGAGTGTAAATTTAGGACCAGAGCTAGAAGGGCCCTGGCATCTGCTGTGGGAACATATGAGCAGTTCTGGCTTCTGTTAATGAGGGCACAAATAGAGTATGTTGTATAAACATGCCGAGGAACGGAAAGTAGGTTGTCCTAAAATAGAAATAGCATACCAGTTTTACTGAATATCCCAAAAAGGACAGACATTAAATGTCCCTAATTAGTGAGTGCTAAAAATAGTACTACAATTAGAAAACAGTAATTTTATTTCATGGAGAAGGCAATGGCATCCCATTCCAGTACTCTTGCCTGGAAAATCCCATGGACGGAGGAGCCTGGAAGGCTGCAATCCAGAGGGTCGCTGAGGGTCGGACACGACTGAGCGACTTCACTTTCACTTTTCACTTTCATGCATTGGAGAAGGAAATGGCAACCCACTCCAATGTTCTTGCCTGGAGAATCCCAGGGACAGGGGAGCCTGGTGGGCTGCTGTCTATGGGGTCACACAGAGTCGATTTTATTTCAAGAGGTAGCACTCAAACTTCCCAGGTGGCGCTAGTGGTAAAGAACCCGCCTGCCCATGCAGGTTAGATATAAAAGACTCAGCTTCAGCCTCTGGGCTGGGACGATCCCCGGGAGGAGGGCACCACAACCCATTCCAGTATTATTGCCTGGAGAATCCCAAGGACAAAGTAGCTTAGCAGGTCTCACAGAATCAGACACGACTAAAGGGACTTAGCACACACCACTCAAACAAGGCATCTATAAAGTGATTCCAAAATGATTTTATAAACAGTGGCAGAAGGGTAGTAAAATATTGAAAGCATGCAGCCCAGACTGGGACTCGAACCCACTGTCTTTTAACTGAGATCATACCTGGTCTCAGGACTTAGCAAACCTGGGGTTCTTAATGTCTCATTATAGAAAGAATTCAGTGAGAGACAAAGTGATAGGTAAGAAGTGGATTTATTTAGAGAGAAACACTTTCCAGAGACAGAATGCAGTCCATCTCAAATGATGAGAACAGCTCTGGGAGGAAAACACTCCACAGAGTGTGGGCCATCTCAGAAGGAAAGTGGCCTTGAAATATGGCGTGGTTAGTTTTTATGGGCTAATGAGTGTGAGAGGATTACTCCAACTATTGTGGAGAGGAGGCAGACATTTCCAGGAACTGGGCCACCAGCTCAGAACAGTGATGGCATTGATGAGTGTGTCATTTAGCATGTTAATGCATTACAATGAGCATAGCAGTTCATCTTAGTTCAGTTGCTCAGTCATGTCCGACTCTTTGCAACCCCATGGACTGCGGCATGCAAGGCTTCCCTCCAACTCCTGGAGTTTACTCAAACTCATGTACATCAAGTCAGTGATGCCATCCAACTATCTCATCCTCTGTCGTCCCCTTTTCCTCCTGCCTTCAATCTTTCCCAGCATCAGGGTCTTTTCAAATTAGTCATTTTTTCGCATCAGGTGAGCAAAGTATTGGAATTTCAGCTTCAGCATCAGTCCTTTCAATGAATATTCAGGACTGATTTCCTTTAGGATGGACTGGTTGGATCTCCTTGCAGTCCAAGGGACTCTCAAGAGTCTTCCTCAGCAATTCAAAAACATCGATTCTTTGGCACTCAGCTTTCTTTATAGTCCATCTCTCACATCCATACATGACTACTGGAAAAACCATAGCCTTGACTAGACGGACATTTGTTGGCAAAGTAATATCTCTGCTTTTTAATATGTGGTCTAGGTTGGTCATAACTTTCCTTCCAAGGAGCAAGCTTCTTTTAATTTCATGGCTGCAATCACCATCTGCAGTGGTTTTGGAGCCCCCACAAATAAAGTCTCTCACTGTTTCCACTGTTTCCCCATCTATTTACCATGAAGGGATGGGACCAGATGCTATGATCTTAGTTTTCTGAATGTTGAGTTTTAAGCCAACTTTTCCACTCTGCTCTTTCACTTTCATCAGGTATTCCATCACCTCCACTAGCTTTGTTCGTAGTGATGCTTTCTAAGGCCCACTTGACTTCGCATTCCAAGATGTCTGGTCTAGATCACACCATTGTGGTTATCTGGATCATTAAGACCTTTTTCGTATAGTTCTTCTGTGTATTCTTGCCATCTCTTTTTATGCTTCTGTCAGGTCCATACCGTTTCTGCCTTTTATTACACAATGAGTGTATAATGAGGGTCAAGATCTACTGGAAGTTGAATCTTCTGCTATCCTGGTTGGTTCTAACTAGTTTTTGTTGTCCTCAATGGCTATGTCATTATTTTAGAGGTTGTGCCCTGCCCATTTTCCTCCTGTTTCAATGAGTTCACAATCAGAAGAATTATTGAAAATAACTGCAGCCAAGTTCAGAGACCTGGGATCACAGCTCTGGGATGCAGTAGGTACGACTATTGTTCACTGATCTAGACTATGTCTAGAGTTTGCACTTCAATTTTAATATCTGTGTTGCTACGAAACAGAGAAACTAAGGAACAAAGCTTTGCTGAACCATAAAAACAAGCTGGGCAAGCAGATAAGAGAATTGTAGAAGCTTGGTTGAGAAAAAGACACTGACTGAAAAGAAGTTTGCTTAGAGTTTTATCCTTGGAATGACAACAGAGGAAAGGAAGGAAAGAAGGCAGGGGTTTTGATGGAACAGGCTTTGAGAGACTGGGGCTTCAGGCTCTTCCAAGCAAGAGTGGTAACTAAAGACCTTTCTAAATCTGTGACTCTTAAATGTTGTGATACTGAAAAAAAAAAATAATAATAGAATTCTCTTGGACTATTCCTTGAACTTTGTTGCTCAAAATTTTGTAAGCGGATAGGGTAGAGGGAGCCCCAGAGACAAAGAACCAGAGATAGCTATCGTAACATGAGAAGCCATTTTTGGCCTAAGCCATTTTGTGATCTCAGCCTGACCACAATGCTTGCCCATGAACCAGGTCTCAGTAATTAATGATCTTAATTAAGGGAACAAAAGAATGCAGGAACAAAGGACCATTATTGGGCAAGAGAATAAACCACTTGTAAAAGACTCCTAGTTCTGTCTCAAGAGCAAAGATTAGCCTGAAGCACTTTCTTGAGCTGTTTTGCAGAATTTAAGCCCCTGGATCCAGGGAAAGTTGGGGGAGTTGCAGGCCCGGCCACTGGTTTACACAAATTGGGTCAGTCCGCAGACAAATGACAAAACGTGTGCGCTACGAAGTAAGTGCTGTCTCACTTCTGCCCTCAAAATCTTGCACAAGAATATCTCTTGTGACTTACCCTAACCAGAAACATACAAGAAAATTCACTCTGAGAAACAGATTTCAGGCTAGCCAACTCGACACAATACAAGGTCTATGCAAATTATGTGTGCAAATAGCCTATGCAAATTATGTGTGTATGCCAAATGACATCACAGCCTGGTGTATAAATAATAATACAACTTTTTAAATATTTTCTGTGTTCTATTTTTTGGGCATTGAGGCATTGAATGATCATAACTCAACGCTGAAGGGACTATTTTTGTTCCCATTTTCCAGAAGTGGAAACTGAATTAAAAATAATCAAGTAAAAAAAAAAGTTAAGTAACTTGTGTAAACACACAACGTAATCTCAGCCTGACAAGTGCAAAGGGACCCGAGCCACAGAGTCAGCAGGGATTTCCCATTGTGAGCAGCATAACACTGTTCACCTGATTAAATGAATGATTTAAATTTTGCATGACTCTGCTTTATAGATTTCTCTTTTCATGTACAGTTTTTTGGCTGAAAATAATTAATAGCAGTATAGCTCTGAAATAGTGAACAGCTTAACTTATATGGGGACCAGCTGAACTATTTATTATAGAGAAAGAGGATGTAGCAGGAGCCAACACTTCTGAACACATCATTAAACAGTGAACACGTGGGACTTCCTAGGTGGTCCGATGGCTAAGACTCCCTCCTCCCAATGCAAAGAGCCTGTGTTTGATGCCTGGTCAGGGAACTAGATCCCACATGCCATAACTAAGACCCAGCAGAGCTACATGCATGCATATATATATATATATACACACACATATTTTAAAAAAGAATGAACAAGTACATTAAGTATAAAAGAATGAAGCATTAGTTAAGGCCATGGAGAAATTTTTGTTTTACTTGTCAATCCCTACTAAATGAGAGATGCTTTTGCCAGATTTTATTAAGTGCTTGAACTAAATGTGCAGGCAGTTTTCCTCGTCCACAAAATGCCAGCATTTCACAGCAAAATGCTTCCTCTTTGTCCCTGGGGGCAGATTTTTTTTAAATGTCCCCCGTATGTTCTGGAGGGAAAGGCAGTGGGAATCAAGGTACGTCAGTATGATTATGGCCGTCTGGCTGGAAGCTTTGCACAACCCTGTGTGTCATTCAGCATTTGAAGGTTAGAACGCATTTGGAGTTTTCTGTGACAATGGCTTTGTATTACACAAGTCCCGAACTGCTTTCAATCACTCAACCACTTCCGCCTTGCATGGATGGCGAGCATTTCCTTCAGGGCACTTGATGCCCTGGAGAGGCACTTTGGCTATAATGTGTCTTACCTGCCAAACGCTGTAGAACCACACGTGGCACCGACCTAGCCCACTCCTCACAGATGTTCAGCGGCTCTATCCTGAAAAGTTAATTTGTGGGAAATCCTGAAACTACAGGTCTCTACAAATACTCCACATAAAGTGCATTTCCCCCAGAATGATTCATTAAAAGCCTTGCCTGCCAATCATCTGCTGGCCCTGGCCCCAAACTGTCTCCCGGTCGGCAGGGGATTCCTCTGGCCATGGATGCCAAGTCCAGGAATCTCCTCTCCTCCTCTCCTGAGTCTTTTGAGTCCCTGCTGATTCCCCACAAAACTCTCCCACACATTTTAAATTCCCCTAAATCGAATCAACTGCCTCTCCTTCTAACAGACTCATCTGACAAATCCCGACCACTGTCCTCTATCCGGTTTCAAACATTTGGGATGTACCTGTGCTTTTTCAGCCTTTATTTTAGTTTCAAGGTACTAGTGAACAGCTCAAATGCAATCCTTTCCTGATGCCACCAGGCAGTTAATTATTTTTCCCTTAGTACTTCCACAAAATGGTTTGGACTTCACTTTCTTTCATGTTCTTCTTTTATTTCTTATTTTTAATTGACACAAAGTACTACTATGGCCTCTTGTAAAAGATCAAAGCCCTAGATTCCAATTCTGCCTCCTTCACTAACCATGTGACGTTGTTCAAGTCACCTGATCTTTCTGGTACTCAGTTTTCTCATCTGCAATGTGTTAGTAATAATCATGATAAAATATAACAATAGTTTTAATAAGATCCAGCATATACAGTGCTTTCTATGTGTCAGAAACTCTAAGAGTGAACATACATTAATTTTTTAATAATGCAGAAGCATGATTAAATAATTTTTTAGCAAATCCATACCATAGAGTATTATGTAGCCATTAAAAATAATGAGGTATAATAACATTAAGCTATGTCACTGATAGAATATTAAGTATGTCTCTGACTCTTTAAAAATATATTCACTGAGACATGCATATATGGTTTGAATTTTTACAAAGCATATGTTTATACATCTATATAGTTTAAATTTTTCAATGAACATTTTAAAAACAAAATAAATAGATAAATTGACTAAAAATAAATTATAATTTTATAAACATACCAGAACTGGCAGCTTGAGTAAATTGTTACCACTCATGAAAGTAGAAACTGCTGTGGACTATCCCTATTCCAATCACAATTTAAAAAATATTTTGACATATACCTTTAAGAACTGCGAACTAAACCCGGCTTGCATTTTTCTGATTATCCTCAGTGAGATAGACTTCTACTTTGGGAACGACTGATATTTTTTAACAGAAACGATTATTTGTCATCATGATTGAAATTGTTTATCAGGTGGGTAATGCTGATTCTAATTAAAACTATCACAGACTTCTCACAGAAGGCCTTCATTCAAGGCCCTTTAAATTTTAATTTTTAAAAGATTGTTTTAAATTAAGACATGTACATTTTTTTTTAATTATGTATTTATGTGGCACCAAGCAGGATCTCTGGTGTGTCATACAGCTCTTCCATTGTGGCTCCTGGGCTCTCCGGTTTTGGAACT
>NW_011494894.1:4307335-4310939 GCF_000754665.1 Bison bison bison
TTAGTAGTTGCCTCCCATGGGCTTAGCTGCCTGTGGGATCTTAGTTCCCCAACCAAGGATCGTACCCACATCCTCTGCATTGGGAGGCAAGTTCTTAACCACAGGACCTCCAGGGAAGTCCCCAAAGCCCTGCAATTTTTAAAAAATGTTGTAGGGGCAACAGCTCAGTCCTTTCACAGGATATAGAGCTTCCAAAATATTTCCAATGTCTATTTCAAAATAATAAGCTTAATTATGCTTTGCAGGAGGAAATCTGCACACTTATTGAAATTGTGCTGCTTAGATTCCATTCTTCTAGTTAGCTGCCAATTGGAACCAATCTCTAAAACTTTTCAATAATTTTATCAGGCCTAGATAAATGCCTTATTTATCATGTTTTGCTGTTCAGTCACTAAGTTGTGTCTGACTCTTTGTGACCCTATGGACTGCCACACACCAGGTTCCGTGTCCTTCACCATCTCCCCAGTTCTCTCAAATTCATGTTCATTGAGTCAATGATGCTATCCGACCATTTCATTCTCTGCCACTCCCTTCTCCTCCTGCCCTCAATCTTTACCAGCATCAGAGTCTTTTCCGATGAATCAGCTCTTCTCATCAGGTGACCATCAGGTGTACTCCATGGATCACAGCCTTGTGGTGGTGAAGGGGCTTCATATTTATCAGTTTGAATATTTTTAATCTTCTTTTTATAAAACACTCTCACCATTACTTTATAGGTAACTTTTATATATAACACATTTCACGTAATACTATATAACTTATTCTTGCTTTTAAAGGAAAAAAAAATTTTATTTTAGTTTTACCTGTAACTACTACCATCACAAGTAGCCTATCTTAAAATGCTGTTCCTTCAAGCTGAAATTCAATACAGCGACTTCCTCTCCCAGCTCCAACAAGTATCTAGCTCTGTACTGTGGCTTGTCTATATATCTTTTATTCAGTAAAAGAGGAGAACTTCTGTCTGAGATTAATCTCTTAGCCCACTCTCAGAGACTTGCTCCACCATATAGATCAATTCATCTTTATCATCAGCGCCTCTTTTGACTCAGCTTTTGCTCTTTGGTATTTAAACAAGTCAGGTCTCTCCCACAGAGACCTGAGAGAGAGGGGCAGAAAGAGAAAGAGACAATCATGGAGAGAGAGAGAACCTTGAGCCTAGGTCTCCTTCTGGTTTCTGAACCATCCCTGGACTCCTTCTTTAAAACAAGTCAGTGCTCCCTTAGATTACTCTCACATTCTTCTAAAGCCATAGCAGTTAGTGTTATGCCTCAGTCACTCCAATAAAAGCATCAGAGGTGGGCACTAATGGCCATCCATTGTCTAAACCCAAGGGATAACTTTCAGGCATCTTACTTGAATTCCTTGGCATTGCACGTTTCGCACTCTTCACCACTTCTTCCTTGAAACGTTTAGTTTGGCTTCTGTGAAATCACACTCTTTCTGTTCTTCTACTGCCTGTTCCCTTTTTTGTTAATTTTGCAGATTCATCATCTAAAACTTGATGCCCCCCAGAATTCCATCATGGGCCCCTCTCTCTTCTCCACCTATACACTTAGCCTTATCTCTTCTTTGTTCAAGGCCTCAAACACTACTTCTTCCTGCTGGCATCCTAACCTTCAAGTCTAAGCTGACCTTTGTCCCCTGAGGGCCATTTGGAACTCATCATGTGGCCCCACAAACTCTCTTATCCTTCCTGCTCCCTTTTTGGCAAATGGCACCACCCAGTTTCACAAAATTACATGGAGTCCTCGTAGGATTTGTCTCTCTTCCTCATTTCCCATATCCATTGATCTTCAAGCCTTGCCCATTCTATGTATTAAATGCATCTTCAAGTATTTATTTAGGGCTTTTCCATTTCTTATGTATATTCCTGTCATTGCCTCACTACACCTCTGATTTTGGTTTTATCTCTTCCGATATACCTTCCCCAACATCAACGCAAGAAATGTTCTAATACACAGATCAGTAACTCCTCATCAATTTCCAGTGAAAACCTAAACCTGAGACTTTACATAATCTGGCCCTGCCTGCCTTCCCAGTTTTATCTTCTCTGAACTCCACAGGCATCCTGAGATCTGGCCACATGCAACAACTGGAATTTTATAAACAGGTCACACTCTCTCTTCCCACACCATCCTACTGTTTTCCCTCTTCCTCTTTTCTTCTCAGCATTGCTAATTATTACTTCTTGGGAAATTTAGTTTCACTTCTATCAAGATTTATCGAGGCTTCCCTGGCAATCCAGTGGTTAAGACTCTGCTCTTCCACAGCAGGGGCATAAGTTGGATGCCTGCTTGGGGAACTGAGATGGCACATGCCGTAGAGCAGAGTCAAAAAAATATATATATATATCTTATCTGAACTTTTAATGAAATTGCTTAGAATTGAAATAAGTGACCTTCCTTTGGGAATCCTTAGATTTCTGTCTCTCTTATTTTTCTCCATCTTTATCTTTGTTTTTCTCTACGTTGGCCTTATTTTCAAACAAGCTGTCATTACTTGATGGCAAAGAACATTGTCAGCTGCTTTCTTGAAACTCCCATCAAAAATTCTAGGATGAATAGAAAAAAAAAAGAAAAAATCCTAGGATGGTTTCTCATGGACCTAGCTGTGGCCACACATCTGTTTTACTGAATAATCACTTCGGTTAGGACAAAGAGATATCTTGCCTGGCCAGGTCCAGGCCACAGGCCCAGCGTAGGTGTTGGGGTGGTGGGTAGGGTCCTAAATTGAGAATGGGAGAAATGATTCCATCCAAAGCACAGTGGACATAGAAGGGCACATATGTCTGCTGCAGCCAGTCTCACTGGTTTTAAACAGTGTGTTTGTCCGCCTACTCACTGGCTTGTGAGTTCTTTCAGGGGAGGTACAGATTATATTTTCACATATGTAACCCAAGAACAAAGTATACCACATGTTTGTGTTCTTGTGAGAACTTCATCAAATAATATATTTAAACTGTTTCAAGCATTTAGCCACACACACACACAAAAAAGAGAAATCTTGCCATTTGCAACAACATGGATGGACGTTTAGGGCATTATGCTGAGTGAAACAGGAAAGATAAATACCACAGATCTCCCTTATGTGTAGAATCTATAAAATAAAACAAAATAAACAACAAAAAATAATAAAACTAAACAAAAGACAAGCTCAAAGACACATACAGAGAACAAACTGGTAGATGCCAGAGGTGGGGGTGCAAAAACATGGGTGAAAGGGTCAAAAGGTCAAAACTTCCAGCTGTAAAATAAGTCACAGGGATGTACTGTACAGCACAGTGAATAAAGTCAACAATACTATATTTTATGTGTTTGAAAGTTGCTAAAGTGTTTCCATTACGTATGGATGTGAGAGTTGGACTGTGAAGAAAGCTGAGCGCCGAAGAATTGATGCTTTTGAACTGTGGTGTTGGAGAAGACTCTTGCGAGTCCCTTGGACTGCAAGGAGATGCAACCAGTCCATTCTGAAGGAGATCAGCCCTGGGATTTCTTTGGAAGGAATGATGCTAAAGCTGAAACTCCAGTACTTTGGCCACCTCATGTGAAGAGTAGACTCATTGGAAAAGACTCTGATGCTGGGAGGGATTGGGGGCAGGAGGAGA
>NW_011494894.1:4311039-4315848 GCF_000754665.1 Bison bison bison
ATCACTGACTCGATGGACGTGAGTCTGGGTGAACTCCGGGTGTTGGTGATGGACAGGGAGGCCTGGCATGCTGCAATTCATGGGGTCGCAAAGAGTCGGACACGACTGAGCGACTGAACTGAACTGAACTGAAGAGAATAAATATTCAGACCTCATCACAAGAAAAAGAATTGTTTGTAACTATGTATGATGGCAAATGCTGACCAGACTTACCATGGTGGTCATTTTGCAGTATATATACATATCTAATCATCATTCCATATGCTTGAATCATATACATTGTTGAATGTCAATTATACCTCAAAAAATAAAGCATTGATCACAAAGTCAGATATATGATGATAAATATTAACTATACTATTGGTATAATGTTTCATATATAGAGTGAAAAAGGTAGTATGAAATAAGCTTCATTTGTACAGCCAAAGTACTGAAAAAACTCATATGCACAATTGTTTTTCTTTCCTTTTTGGCTGTGCTTAGTTCCCCAACCAGGGATTGAACCTGAGCCCGTGGCAGTGACGTGTGGAGTCCACTGAACTGTCAGGGAATTCCTATCATGTACCTGATTTGTTGTTGTTTAGTTGGTAAATTGTGTCCAACTCCTTGGAACCCCGTGGACTGTAGCCCACCATGCTCCTCTGACCATGGGATTTCCCAGGCAAGACTACTGGAGAGGGTTGCCATTTCCTTCTCCTGGGGATCTTCCTAACCCAGAGATGGAATCCAGGTCTCCGGGTTGGCAGGCAGATTCTTTACCACTGAGCCAATGCATTACTATCATTAGAGAAAACAGTTTCACCTTCAAGTGACGGAAGAACCATCTACAAGTGAATTAAACTTAAGAGATGTATCATCTCACATAGCAAGGAGTCTAGAAGCCACATGGCGATAAAGAGATAGTTATATCAGTGGTTAAAAGAAATAATCGAAGATCCAGAGTGCTTACATCTTTCAGTTTTGCCATGCTCAGAGGGTCAGTCAGTTCCCTTCGTGGTCACAAGAGACTGTTGAAGCTCCTAGCAGTATGTTCTCACATACCATATGGCCTAAAGGCAGAAAAAAGGGATACCTTTTTCCATGGTTCTCTTTAAGAACAAAGAGTTTTCTCAGAATTGTCTCTATCCCCAGCCAATTACTACTACATATCTTTGGTCAGAATGGGGCCAGAGTGAGATCAAAAAGTGATCTCATAGATCAAGCAAGGCATTTTCAAAAGGACCACGTGCTTTCTAACATTGTTGACCCTGCCAATATGGAGAAGCTTGGGATATACTTACAGTGTTAGCAAAAACTGAAGTCAGCCACATTTTGTAGGCATTTCCAAATATGCATTCAATACATCCATAGTGTCTATGGTAAAATTACTATTTTCCCCTACTGTCCCCTGATTTTATCCCTTGGTATACACACAGTTAACTGCTGGGGGAACTGGGTATGCTTCTTCTTTTCATTTGCTCCTACAAAAATGAAAGCATATTGGTGAGTTGGCTCCCCCAAATGGAAGCATGCTATATATGTTCTACATTTTCAAACTGATGCACATTATTTGCATGGTAGAATGTGTCAGCTATCAATTTATTGCCTTTTGTTTCCAAACTTCTTTTATTTCCACCCTTCTTTGCCCTGTTTTGTGATTCTGGAGCTGCCTTTTTAAACACTTCTCCTTTGATTTCTCCTGGATCAGTTTTAGACTTTGTCAGCACCAGGTCCTAGAGGGGCACCATGAGGCCAGAGCAGGAGGAAAGGTCTTCCCTTCCTGCTTCCAGAGGGATGTTTTTGGCATGAGAGCCAGTTGATGGGCTCACATTATCGTCTCTGCTCATGGGCACTCTGATAAGTGTTTCTGGCCCACCCTGCAGGTCGATCCCATGGTTCGCCTGTGGCTACACCCTCAGCAGGTTTCTTTCCACTAGCAGACCGCATGTTCCTATGGCAGCCACACCCTCTCCAGAGGTCTGACTCTGTCTTGGGCAAAGGGAGGAGAGCTCTTCTAGATTCTTCCTTCCTTCCTTCTTCAAGTTCTTCAGCCCAAGGATTAGTAAATTCTTTCTGTATTTACTACCTCTGTACTTCTTAAACCTTTATTTGCCCCTTTCACTAGTTAACCACCTTTTACAGGTTGACAATTTTTCATATCAAATTGTCTCTGTTTACATTACCTTTGTGTTTTCTTTTGACTGGATTCCATCCCAATTCCTTCAAAATTTATGGTTTTGAGTGTCAGGTTATTTTATTTATTTATTTTTTAATTTTCTTGGCTGCTCCACGCAACATGTGGGATCTTAGTTCCCCAAGAGGGGATTGAACTCACACCCCTTACACTGGAAGTGTGGAGTCTTACCACTGAACCACCAGGGAAGGCCCTTGAGTGTCTGAGTTTAAAATTCAATTTAAATAAATATTTATTGAGAAACTATTGTACTATGTGCATATTAGTTTATTATTAAACATATTAGTTTAAATATTAGGAATAATGTACAAAGTCCTTAATTCATGGAGTTTACAGTCTCGTAGAGATTCAGCAGAGATTCTAGGAGCAATTCTAGCAGAGATTCAGGTGATAAAATTAAATAAATGTAAAACTCAAGATAACCTTCAGTGCTATAAAGAAAATATGAATGTTTAAGAGACTGCTAAGTTGCTTCAGTCGTGTCCGACTCTGTTCGAGCCCATAGATGGCAGCCCACCAGGCTCCATCCCTGGGATTCTCCAGGCAAGAACACAGGAGTGGGTTGCCATTTCTTTCTCCAATGCATGAAAGTGAAAAGGGAAACTGAAGTTGTTCAGTCATGCCCGAATCCTAGTGACCCCATGGACTGCAGCCTACCAGGCTCCTCCATCCATGGGATTTTCCAGACAAGAGTACTAGACGGTAAAAATAAATCAGAGGATAGGAGACCGTGTGCTGTGTCCTGTGCTTAGTAACTCAGTCATGTCCGACTCTTTGTGACCCCATGGACCAGGTTCCTCTATCCATGGGGATTCTCCAGGCAAGAATACTGGAGTGAGTTGCCATGCCCTCCTCCAGGAGATCTTCCCAACCCAGTGATCGAACCCAGGTCTCCCACATTGCAGGCAAACCGGGGTAGCATAATCAAGAAGGAATTCTCTGAGGAGGTGACATATGAGCAGAGACCTGAATCATGGGAAGGAGTTGACAGTTTGCAGAACGGCAAACATCTATTGTGGCTGGAGCAGGGTCTAAAAAGAACAGACTGGTAGAAAGTGGGGCCAGAAGTCAGCAGATAATGCAAAACTAAGTAGGCAATGAAAAGTTTAGATGTTATTCTAAAGATGATGGGAGGCCATTGGAATGTTTTAAACAGGAATAAAACAATCTACTTTATGTTTTAAAAGACCTCTTTGACTGTTATATAAAGCATAAATTCTGTGGAGTCAAGAATAGAAATAGGTATACAACAGAAGAACTATACAAAACAGATCTTCATGACCCAGATAACCACGATGGTGTGATCACTCACCTAGAGCCAGACATCCTGGAATTCAGAATCAAGTGGCCTTTAGGAACCATCACTAGGAACAAAGCTAGTGGAGGTGACGGAATTCCAACTGAGCTATTGCAAATCCTAAAAGACGATGCTGTGAAAATGCTGCACTCAATATGTCAGCAAATTTGGAAAACTCAGCAGTGGCCACAGGACTGGAAAAGTTCAGTTTTCATTCCAATTCCAAAGAGAGGCAATGCCAAAGAATGCTCAAACTACCGCACAACTGCACTCATCTCACATGCTAGCAAAGTAATTCTCAAGATTCTCCAAGCCAGGCTTCAACAGTACATGAAGCATGAACTTACAGATGTTCAAGCTCAATTTAGAAAAGGCAGAAGAACCAGAGATCAAATTGCCAACATCGGTTGGATTATCGAAAAAGCACGAGAGTTCCAGCAAAAATCTACTTCTGTTTTATTGACTACACCAAAGCCTTTGACTATGTGGATCACAACAAACTGTGGAAAATTCTTCAAGATATGGGAATACTAGACCACCTGATCTGCCTCCTGAGAAATCTGTACGCAGGCCAGAAGCAACAGTTAGAACTGGACATGGAACAACAGACTAGTTCCAAATCGGGAAAGGAGTACATCAAGGCTATATATTGTCACCCTGCTTATTTAAATTATATGCAGAGTATATCATGAGAAATGCTGGGCTGGATGAAGAACAAGCTGGAATCAAAATTGCTGAGAGAAATATTAATAACCTCAGATATGCAGGTGACACCACCCTTATGGCAGAAAGTGAAGAAGATCTAAAGAGCCTCTTGATGAAAATGAAAGAGGAGAGTGAAAAAGTTAATGTAAAACTCAATATTCAGAAAACTAAGATCATGGCGTCTGGTCCCATCACTTCATGGGAAATAGATGGGGAAACAATGGAAACAGTGAGAGACTTAATTTGTGGGGGCTCCAAAATCACTGCAGATGGTGACTGCAGCCATGAAATTAAAAGACACTTGCTCCTTGGAAGAAAAGCTATGACCAACCTAGACAACATATTCAAAAGCAGAGACATTACTTTTCTGACAAAGGTGCATCAAGTCAAAGCTATGATTTTTCCAGTAGTCATGTATGGATGTGAGAGTTGGACTATAAAGAAACCTGAGTGCCAAAGAACTGATGCTTATGAACTCTGGTGTTGGAGAAGACTCTTGCGAGTCCCTTGGACTGCAAGGAGATCCAACCAGTCCATCCTAAAGGAGATCAATCCTGGGTGTTCATTGGAAGGACTGATGCTGAAGCTGAAACTCCAGTACTTAGGCCACCTGATGCAAAGAACTGACTCATTG
>NW_011494894.1:4315948-4316603 GCF_000754665.1 Bison bison bison
TTTAGAATGGACTGCAAGGAGATCCAACCAGTCCATCCTAAAGGAGATCAATCCTGGGTGTTCATTGGAAGGACTGATGCTGAAGCTGAAACTCCAGTACTTAGGCCACCTGATGCAAAGAACTGACTCATTGGAAAAGACCCTGATGCTGGGAAAGATTGAAGGCAGGAGGAGAAGGGGATGACAGAGGATGAGATGGTTGGATGGCATCACATGGATGATTCGATGGACATGAGTTTGAGTAATCTCTGGGAGTTGTCGATGGACAGAGAAGCCTGGCATGCTGCAGTCCATGGGGTCTCAAAGAGTCAGACACCACTGAGCAACTGAACTGAACTGATACAAGTTAGGAAGCAACAACTAATCTCAAAAATATACAAGCAACTCCTACAGCTCAACTCCAGAAAAATAAATGACCCAATCAAAAAATGGGCCAAAGAACTAAATAGACATTTCTCCAAAGAAGACATACAGATGGCTAACAAACACATGAAAAGATGCTCAACATCACTCATTATCAGAGAAATGCAAATCAAAACCACTATGAGGTACCATTTCACACCAGTCAGAATGGCTGCGATCCAAAAGTCTACAAATAATAAATGCTAGAGAGGGTGTGGAGAAAAGGGAACCCTCTTACACTGTTGGTGGCAAT
>NW_011494894.1:4316703-4316843 GCF_000754665.1 Bison bison bison
CTGTTGGTGGCAATGCAAACTAGTACAGCCACTATGGAGAACAGTGTGGAGATTCCTTAAAAAACTGGAAATAGAACTGCCTTATGATTCAGCAATCCCACTGCTGGGCATACACACTGAGGAAACCAGAAGGGAAAGAG
>NW_011494894.1:4316943-4348214 GCF_000754665.1 Bison bison bison
AGAAGGGAAAGAGACACGTGTACCCCAATGTTCATCGCAGCACTGTTTATAATAGCCAGGACATGGAAGCAACCTAGATGTCCATCAGCAGATGAATGGATAAGAAAGCTATGGTACATATACACAATGGAGTATTACTCAGCCATTAAAAAGAATACATTTGAATCAGTTCTAATGAGGTGGATGAAACTGGAGCCTATTATACAGAGTGAAGTAAGCCAGAAGGAAAAACACCAATACAGTATACTAACGCATATATATGGAATTTAGAAAGATGGTAACAATAACCCTGTGTACGAGACAGCTAAAGAGACACTGATGTATAGAACAGTCTTATGGACTCTGTGGGAGAGGGAGATGGTGGGAAGATTTGGGAGAATGGCATTTAAACATGTAAAATATCATGTATGAAACGAGATGCCAGTCCAGGTTCAATGCATGATACTGGATGCTTGGGGCTAGTGCACTGGGACGGCCCAGAGGGATGGTATGGGGAGGGAGGAAGGAGGAGGGTTCAGTATGGGGAACACATGTATACCTGTGGCAGATTCATTTTGATATTTGGCAAAACTAATACAATTATGTAAAGTTTAAAAATAAAATAAAATTTTTAAAAAATACAAAAAAAAAAAAGTCATCACAGAGATATTGTTGACATGGACTGAAATGGTAGCAATGGTAGCAGTAAACAATGGAGGGGAATAAATGTAACATGCAGTCCACAGATGTTACTGATTGATTATTAGTGGAGAATGAGAAGAAGTGAGGAATCAGAGATAACTCCCACATTGGGGCCTGAGTAAATGGTTAACATATGTGAAAGTTAGTGGGCTTTACATCAGCAGTTCTCAAACATCTTGATCTCAGGATCCTTTTATTAAAAAAAAAAAAAATTACTTATTTATTCGGCTGCGTTGGGTCTTAGTTGCAGCATGTGGGATCTTTGTTGCTCCATGTGGGATCTCCCATTGCGGTGCATGGACTCTCCAGTTGTGATGTGTGGACACCAGATAGTGCAGTTTTCAGTAGCTGCAGCATGCAGGCTCTCTAGTTGGAAGGCAGATTCTTAATCACTGGACCATCAGGGAAGTCCAAGGATCCTTTTTTTACTTTTAAAAATTGAGTAATTTTAAAAATGGGGCTTCCCAGGTAGCTCAATGGTAAAGAATCTGCCTGCCAATGCAGTAGATGTAGGAGACAGGGGTTCGATCCCGGGTCAGAAAGATTCCCTGGAGGAAGAAATGCCAACCCACTCCAGTATTCTTGCCTAGAAAATTCTATGGACAGAGGAGCCTGTCAGGCTACAGTCCATAGGGTCACAAAGAGTCAGACAAACTGAACAACTGAGCATACAGAATTTTTAAAATGCTTTCATTTATATGGAATACATATATATTTATCATATTAAAAGTAAAACAGAAAATACTTAAACATGTATTTATTAATTCATTTAAAATAAAAATAATAAACCCATGGCATGTGGACATAAATGACATTCTTTATGAAAAATACCATATTCTATGAAAATTATTCTATGGAACAAAAACTGTTTCTTGAGAAGAGAGGCATAGCTTTATATTTTTCAAATCTCATTAATGTCTGGCTTAATAAAAGACAGTTGTACAGTATTCTTAAATCTGCTTCCTTACTCCAGTATTCTTGCCTGGAAAATTCCAAGGACGGAGGAGCCTCACAGGCACACAGTCATGAGGTTGCAAAGAGTTAGACATGACTGAGAGCACGCACACACATCCAGTCTGTTGTGATACATTGTTTTAGTTACACCACATGAAAAAAACCTCACCTCACATAATTATGTAGTTAGAAACGGAAGGGTTGTCTTAATAGCCTTTTCAGATAACTGCATATATTCTTTGACATTACACTAAAACTTCAGAAATATTCTTAAAGATATCTGCAATGAGGACTCTGAAACCATCTCAATGAACTTCTCGTACTGTTTTATTAAAATCTGTTGGTCTATTTGTACTTTGAATCAGTCTTTTATCCACAAATGAGTTTGACTGCATGAATGCCCAAAGATCTCCAGAACACATTTTGAGAATAACTGAGTCACATAACATTATTCACTAATTTAAAAAATACATATTGAGTTGTTACCATAGGTCGCTCCTTGTTCTGTGAGCCAGCAATACAAAGAAATGATTTAACATGACCCTTTCTTTGTTACATAATTCTGAGCACACAACCTTTGAGGGCTCTATGACAGTACCACTTGGGGGACAATTTCTTTCCCAAACAGTATTTTGTAAGCCAAAAAGTTTCAACTCCAAACCATTTAGGGAGTACTTACTCGATAAAAAAAAATTAAAAACAAAACACCCCAACCAAAACCCTGGCACTTTCTCAGGTATGCAGGTAAATGTAAGGCAGTTAAACGTGTTTATACACATACTTCCTGTATTGCTTTATCACTTCCACCATCGTGATAAACCACCCGTATAGATTACTAACTCTAATCTCTTCACACGTTAAAGTCAGATGTTAACATTTTGTTTTCAAAAAATTACAGAATGTGCTATATCACCTTGAACGTTCTTCATTCTTCCAGAATCATATTCACAAAAAATTATGACTTCATAAAGTGAGTTCACACACCAACTCCTTGAACTCTGTTTACAGTAATGAAGCCAGATGACGTGAGACTGGGGGAAATCCCATATCCTTTCTGTGGCTGATGACTTCTTTAATAGTGCCATTTTTTTTTTTCTTACCTTAGTCAATGTATGATATAATGCTCAACTATAGTACACCTTCCTAATCTGGCTATGAAGATGGGTAGCTTACTCAGAAAAATGGAAAAGTTGTTTTCAGTCTATAATTCTTAAAATTTAGTCACAAAAACATGGATCAAATATTACTATTCAGAAGAGAAATTGCCTGATACTGGAGAGCAAGGATTATCTTTGTGTTCGTGCTTGCAACTACTACCTTTTCTACTTTAATTAAAGTGGATGCTACAGGAACATTTGTCAAGTTGAAGATGAGAGGAATCCAAATATAAGGAAACAGTTTCAGAGCTTTAACTGAAAAGTTGAGATAAAATTGAGATAAAAATTAATCTGGCAAGAAACTATGCTAAATACAGAAATGACATGATACTGCTAGTCTCCTTAAAGGAAAATGTTTAATAAACCTTTGAAAAATAATT
This sequence comes from Bison bison bison, assembly GCF_000754665.1. NCBI lineage: Eukaryota > Metazoa > Chordata > Mammalia > Artiodactyla > Bovidae > Bison > Bison bison. The sequence goes on from NW_011494894.1 coordinate 4,320,116, forward strand.
TCAGTTCCTCTCTTTAAAATGAGAGAAGCAATACCTTCCAGCTCTAGCTGTTAAAGGACTAAATGAGGTAGTGGATATAAAGCACCCAGTGCCGTTCTGGCACCTCTGAGGACTTGACTCATGTTAATTCCTTTCTTTCCCTTCTTTGTGAACCTCCTCCACAAGGATTTTGGAGTACCCTTTTTTTTTTTCCTATGTCACGTGGCATGCAGGATTGAAACTGTGCCCTCTGCAGTGGAAACAGAGAGTTTTAACCACTGGATTCCCAGGGAAGTCCAAAATACACTCTTCTTGATTGACTAGGACAAAATACTAAGCATAATCATGTTATTAATGAATCTAACCATTTTCAATTTTTTTTTCTCTATGTTTTTAAAAGCAGGAGTTTTGTAGCAGCATCTCTTTGTCCAGTTTGTATTTATTGGGCACCTACTACATGCCAGGTCCTACCAGATCCTGGAGAGATGGCTCTGAACATGTCCACAAAACCTCTGAACCTCACAGGGAAGACAAAAATCCATCAAATAATTATGCAAATAATTAATTACAATTATCCCTATTTCTCGGAGAAGGCAATGGCACCCCACTCCAGTACTCTCGCTTGGAAAATCCCATGGATGGAGGAGCCTGGTGGGCTGCAGTCCATGGGATCGCGAAGAGTCGGACACGACTGAGCGACTTCATTTTCACTTTTCACTCTCATGCATTGGAGAAGGAAACGGCAACCCACTCCAGTGTTCTTGCCTGGAGAATCCCCGGGTTGGCGGAGCCTGGCGGGCTGCGGTCTATGGGGTCGCACAGAGCCGAACACGACTGAAGCGACTTAGCAGCAGCATCCCTATTTCTTATATTTTCTCTTTACTTCTTCTCACTGGGTAACATATATTCAGTTCAGTTCAGTCACTCAGTCGTATCTGACTCTTTGCGACCCCAGGAATTGCAGCACGTCAGGCCTCCCTGTCCATCACTAACTCCCAGAGTTCACACAAACTCACGTCCATCGAGTCAGTGATGCCATCCAGCCATCTCATCCTCTGTCATCCCCTTCTCCTCCTGCCCCCAAGCCCTCCCAGCATCAGACTCTTTTCCAATGAGTCAACTCTTCACATGAGGTGGCCAAAATATTGGAGTTTCAACTTCAGCATCAGTCCTTCAATGAACACCCAGGACTGTTCTCCTTTAGAATGGACTGGTTGGATCTCCTTGCAGTCCAAGGGACTTGCAAGAGTCTTCTCCAACACCACAGTTCAAATGCATCAATTCTTCGGCGCTCAGCTTTCTTCACAGTTCAACTCTCACATCCATACATGACCACTGGAAAAACAATAGCCTTGACTAGACGGACCTTTGTTGGCAAAGTAATGTCTCTGCTTTTGAATATGCTAAGTTGGTCATAACTTTCCTTCCAAGGAGTAAGCGTCTTTTAATTTCATGGCTGCAGTCACCATCTGCAGTGATTTTGGAGCCCAGAAAAATAAAGTCTGACACTGTTTCCACTGTTTCCCCATCTATTTCCCATGAAGTGATGGAACCAGATGCCATGGTCTTACTTTTCTGAATGTTGAACTTTAAGCCAACTTTTTCACTCTCCTTTTTCACTTTCATCAAGAGGCTTTTTAGTTCCTCTTCACTTTCTGCCATAAGGGTGGTGTCATCTGCATATCTGAGGTTATTGATATTTCTCTTGGCAATCCTGATTCCAGCTTGTGCTTCTTCCAGCCCAGCGTTTCTCATGATGTACTCTGCATATAAGTTAAATAAGCAGGGTGACAATATACAGCCTTGACGTACTCCTTTTCCTATTTGGAACCAGTCTGTTGTTTCATGTCCAGTTCTAACTGTTGCATCCTGACCTGCATACAGGTTTGTCAAGAGGCAGGTCAGGTGGTCTGGTATTCCCATCTCTTTCAGAATTTTCCACAGTTGATTGCGATCCACACAGTCAAAGGCTTTGGCATAGTCAATAAAGCAGAAATATATGTTTTTTCTGGAACTCTCTCTCTTTTGATGATTCAGCGGATGTTGGCAATTTGATCTCTGGTTCCTCTGCCTTTTCTAAATCCAGCTTGAACATCTGGAAGTTCACGGTTCACATACTGCTGAAGCCTGGCTTGGAATTCTGAGCATTACTTTACTAGCGTGTGAGATGAGTGCAACTGTGTGGTAGTTTGAGCATTCTTTGGCATTCATTGCCTTTCTTTGGGATTGGAATGAAACTGACCTTTTCCAGTCCTGTGGCCACTGTGGAGTTTTCCAAATTTGCTGGCATATTGATTATACTTGGCCTATTTATCTAGTTTGTTGTCTGCCTTCATCACTAGAAGATCTGTTTTATTTCCTGTTTAGTACATCAAGATTAGTACTTGACACGCAATGGACATTCAGTGAATATTTGTTGAAAGAAGTGTATGAATTACAATTTTAATAATCACTTTGAAAAAGTTAAGGATGCTATGTGAGTTTATAATACAGAGGTTAACCTCATGTTTCATACCAATGACAAAAGAAAGAAGTTTCTCTGTATATGAAAGAGGAGGAAAAGGACGATTATATAGAAATATAAGAAGGTAATGGATGTCTTCAATTTGAGAAGCCCTAAGAAACTTGCTTTGGAGAAGGCAATGGCACCCCACTCCAGTACTCTTACCTGGAAAATCCCATGGACTAAGGAGCCTGGTGGGCTGCAGTCCATGGGGACGAGAAGAGTCGGACATGACTGAGCAACTTCACTTTCACTTTTCCCTTTCATGCATTGGAGAAGGAAATGGCAGCCCTCTCCAGTGTTCTTGCCTGGAGAATCCCAGGGACGGGGGAGCCTGGTGAGCTGCCATCTCTGGGGTCGCACAGAGTCGGATACGACTGAAGCAACTTAGCAGCAGCAGCAGCAGCAAGAAATTTCCTTAAGTGCTGATGTTGAGGATAGAACATAGAGATTCAGAATGACTGAAAAGTTTGTAACTTAGCACTGGTATGAAAAACTGAGATTAATGTAAGGAAAGGTATAAGTAACTCATTAACATTCAGAGGAAGATATAAATCCTTTATGTTACTTTGAAAGAATCATACCCTCTAATGAAGGGAGTAGTAAAAGAAGACACAGCCATTTGACCACTAATTAAAAACTTCTTTTTAAAAGGCTAAACACATAGTTGACGCAATTTCCTAAATATCTATCTTGGGAAAAAGATGAGCTCTTTGGCCCAAGATAGTCAAGAGTAAGCTGATATCTCCCTAAGCTGTTTGTGTAGCACCTGACAGGCAACAGTCAACTTTTATAGGGCTGCTCTTAAAACAAAAGTGGATGCTAAACACACACATGACTATACCCAGTCTATGTGAATCTCAATAATTAAGTACACAAAGGAGACTCCGGGCAAACAGGAATGTGTTCCTTTCTCTAAAAGTTCCGAGGAAGTGATGTTCAAAAACACATCTGCTTCTTGATGTCCCCAAAGGGAGATTTTCACATATAACAGTCCACCTTGTTACTGAAAATTTTATTCAATTCTGATATGAATCTGTGTATATATAGTTAATCAAAACCAATATAAATTTTTGAAATGTGAGAAAGGCTCCGTTTTAACACATGCGTTTAGCTAAGAGCATTATTTGTTGTATAACACATCAAGGCTGATTCATCATTTAAGCCCTATGGCAAATATGAAGGACAGAGTTCTATAACTTCATCATGAACACAGAATACTTTTTGTGTTGCCAAACTTGTCAAAGATAAGGAAAGACTAGTAGTTCTTGTATTTGGTTGCTTCTTTAAATCAGCCTTTGGATCACATCAGCAGGTTGGAAATTAAGACATGTGTCTGACACCATGGGGGGATGGGACAAACAGAAAACTAGCCAATACCAAGGCTTATTCTTAGTGCAAATGAGCACACAAAGTTAAAAGCTCTGCATCCAAAATTATGTCTATTTATTGTGAATGTAACATTTCCCTTCTCTTTTAGTCTAAACCAGAAGCATACTTACAGGGGAGGAGAAACCATTTAATTAATACCAAGGCCATCCTCTGCTAAGTTAAGAAAATAAGAATAATTAAAATAATATTAACTAACATTTATTAAACATGTATCACGAATCAGCATTTGTGCCAAGCCTCATACTATGATTATTGACTTCTCACAGAAATTCTTTAAAATGGGAAGAATTATGATAAGTCCACAGTTTTTTATTTGGTCTAAACAAAAGAGAGAACACAAATTTTAATAATATGAATTTTGTCAGATGGAGAAACTGGACTATGAAACTTAAAAGTAAAATTTATAATGCACTGAACTAACTGTGATTATCTTCTGTATTGCTGCTGTTACTGGTTAGTCAGTAAGTCATCTCTGACTCTTTGCAACCGCATGGAGTGGAGCCCTCCAGGCTCCTCTGTCCATGAGATTTTCCAGGCAAGAACACTGGACTGGGTTGCCATTTCCTCCAGTTTTCTGTATAAATAGGAGTAAAAGCTAGAGGATATTTATGTTATTGATATTTTGGAAATCTAAGAATATAAACATTTTAGTTAGTATAGCAAAGTCCTTTCTTGCAAGATTAAATTTATCTTTATTATTCATAAAAATGAGTAGTTCATTCATATGAAATTTTTTGATGGTATTAGTTGCTCATACTGAGACTATAAATACTTGTTTAATTTCTTAAAGAAAATTATATTTACTCATGGTATTAAGCTTTCTAATATTTACCCTCCCAACTATGATTTCTCTGATTTTATGATAATTATTATTATATAATTAACTTGAAAAGCATAAAATCTGTCAATGTTCTTTGGAGTTTAGAAAAATTATGTTTTTCTTTTTATCTCAATTAAGGTATAAGTAAAAATACATAGTGCTTCTGACAGAAATACCCTCAAAACACAATAAAGAATCTTGGTTTTCTTTCCAACATAACATTTAGCATTTATTAAATTCTGAATTTATAAATATTAAATCACTCAATTTGTTAGAAAAGGCTAAGAAAAGGAAAGCTGGGACATATCCCAGGGCTACTTTTCTCCCAAGACCTGACTGCTACTACAGAGCTAGTGAAAGCCACAGTTCAGACAGAGACCACTCAGCAGAACAAGATAACTGCGACCTTTTAAAATGGACCTATTGAGGAATTCCCTGGTGGTCCAGTGGTTAGGACGCCATGCTGTCACTGGTTAGGACGCCATGCTGTCACTGCTGAGGGTCTGGGTTTGATCTCTGGTCAGGGAATTAAAATCTCACAAGCCCATTAGAATGGTCAAAAAAAAAAAAAAAAAGAATAAGTAAATAAAATGGAAATACTGTAAGAAAAAGAAATGCAGTTTGGAACATTTCTGATTTATATTCTCAGCTAGATTAAACAAAATAATTTGTTTAATGCAGTCAAGTTGGAAATGATCTGAAAATGAGAAAGATTACAATGTTTTTTTAAAAATGTGTCATTTAAGATGATTTCCCTTTCAGTCATATCATTTGTAAATATTTTTTCCCATTCTATAGGTTGTTTTTTTTTTCCCCTTTACTATTCAAAAGCAGAGACATTACTTTGCCAACAAAGGTCCGTCTAGTCAAGGTTATGGTTTTTCCAGTGATCATGTATGGATGTGAAAGTTGGACTGTGAAGAAAGCTGAGTGCTGAAGAATTGATGTTTTTGAACTGTGGTGTTTGAGAAGACTCTTGAGAGTCCCTTGGACTGCAAGGAGATCCAACCAGTCCATCCTAAAGGAGATCAGTCCTGGGTGTTCTTTGGAAGGACTGATGCTGAAGCTGAAACTCCAATACTTTGGCCACCTTATGCAAGGAGTTGATCAGTGGAAAAGAGTCTGATGCTGGGAGGGATTGGGGGCAGGAGGAGAAAGGGAGGACAGAGGATGAGATGGCTGGATGGCATCACCAACTCGATGCACATGAGTTTGGGTGAACTCCGGGAGTTGGTGATGGACAGGGAGGCCTGGCATGCTGCAATTCATGGGGTTGCAGAGAGTTGGACACGACTGAGCGACTGGACTGAACTGAACTGTGCAAAAGCTTTTAAATTTAATTAGGTTCTCTTTGTTTCTTTTTACTTGTACTTCTTTTGCCTTAAGAAACTTACCCAAGAATACGTTGCTAAGAGTTATGTCAAAGAGCGTTCCACTTACATTCTCTTCTTTTTTTTATGATTTCAGGTCTTACTTTTAATTCTTTAAGCCATTTTGAGTTTATTTGTGTATATCGTGTGAGAGAATGTTCTAATGCTGCTGTTTTTCATGTGGTGGCCCAGTTTTTCCCAATATTACTTGTTGAAGAGACTATCTTTTCTCCACTGAGTATTCTTGCCTCTTTTGTTGTAGATTAATTGACCATAGGCGCATGGGTTTATTTCTGGGTTCTCTATTCTGTTCCATTGATCTATGTATCTATTTTGTGCCAATTCCATATTGTTTGGACTCCTGTAGTTTTGCAGTATAGTCAAGTCAGGGAGGGTGATACTTCCAGCTTTATTCTTTTTTCACAAGATTGCTCTGCTAACTCAAGGTCTTTTGTGATTCAATATAAATTTTATGATTTTTTTTCTAGTTCTCTGAAAAATGTCATGGGTATTTTGATCATGATTGCACTGAATCTGTACATTGCTTTGGGTTGTATGGCCATTTTATTAATATTAATTCTTCTAATAGCATCAGATATTTTTCCATTTCTTGAATCATCTTAAATTTCTTCCATCAATGTTTTGTAGGTTTCAGAATGTAAGTCTTCCAAGTCTTCCAAAATATACAAACAGGTCATACAACTCAATATCAAAAAATGGTCAGAACATGAATAGACATTTTCCAAAGGAAGACACAGATGACCAACAGGCACATGCAAAGTTTCGCAACATCACAGATTATTAGAGAAGTGCAAATCAAAGCCACAATGAGATATCATTTCACACATGTCAGAATGGCTATCATAAAGTCTACAAATAACGAATGTTGGAGAGGATGTGGAAAAGAGGGAACACTTGTACAGTATTAGTGAGAATGTAAACTGGTGCAGCCACTAAGGATAAAAACAGGGAAAAAAGGAAAACAACATTAATTTGAAAAGATACAAGCAACCCAATGTTCATGACAGCACTATTACAATAGCCAAGGCATGGAAGTAACCCAAATGCCCATAAACAGCTGAATTAAGATACAAGCTTATCTCTAAACAGGCCCCTTGTATGGCCCAGGTGAGCTCATAGATATGCTACAAAATAGCCACAGAGACTTTCCCAACTCTGGTGCCTGCATCCTAGGAGCACAGTGGATACAAACTAACCACAGGGAGGCTCCAATTCAGGCACAGGTGCCCTTGATGCACAGTGGTATCTTCAAGTGACCTTAGGCAGCCAGGAGTCCACTGAGGGTTCTTAAATATTCTATACATGTATACATCTGATTATAACAGACAGAATTATAGGAAAGACATGCACAATAGAGCCTGTTATGTAGCTTGCAATTGTCAATCAAAGCTGTCAGTCCTCAGCTGTCTAAATAAATATGTAAAAGCCCTGTCTTGAAAAAATCCCATACCTTATCATTCTGGCTCCAGTGCCCTTCTTGGCTTGGCCCATCTCTCCCTTGAGGTGTTCTTTCTGTTCCTCCCTTAATAAACCTGTTTTTGCCACTGGTAAATCCTGATTCTTCTCTGCGTTCTTGCCAAGAACTGAGGCCCACAAGGAGGGGTCCTCTTTGCCCCTCTCCTACCTAATAACATAACCCCATGTAATAAATATAACAATGGTTGATTTTAGAATTGAATGTTGAATATAGATTAAGGGAAAAATCAATGTCTACATACATTGTTTTGGAGTGCTATCTCTTGAATGTAATGGAATCTATATCCTTAAGAAAAAAATGCAGGAACTTCTCTGGTGGTCCAGTGGCTAAGACTTTGCAATCCTAATGCAGGGGGCACAGGTTCGTTTCCTGGTCAGGGAACTAATATCCCATAAACCAGATGGTGTGGCTATATATATATATATATACACATATATATACACACACACAGTTAGCCTATAATTTGGTTGCTAAATATAGTAAAACAAGATTAACTGAATCTCACTTTCAACCTATAGATTGAAAGTTAAGAGGGGCAAGGAGGGTACTAAAAGCAAGATTAAATTAAGTGACTTCAGTTAATTTCTAAGGGATAAAATGCCAGTGTGTTGGGGAAAGTGTCAAAGTATGAAATTGAAATAAGTAGATGGATGTCATATTATTCAAGTTCTTTGCATGCCAGATATATATTAGAAAAGCAATGAAGAATTACTGAAAAATCTTGAGCAGGGGACTGACAATAATTTCCAAAGTAGAAAAAGTAGACAATGCTGAAAGCAGAGTGGTGTGAAAGTTGAGTAGTAGTAGTGGTGATAGCCATCTAGTCAAGGCTACGGTTTTTCCAGTGGTCATGTATGGATGTGAGAGTTGGACTGTGAAGAAGGCTGAGCGCCGAAGAATTGATGCTTTTGAACTGTGGTGTTGGAGAAGACTCTTGAGAGTCCCTTGGACTACAAGGAGATACAACCAGTCCATTCTGAAGGAGATCAGCCCTGGGTGTTCTTTGAAAGGAATGATGCTAAAGCTGAAACTCCAGTACTTTGGCCACCTCATGGGAAGAATTGACTCATTGGAAAGACTCTGATGCTGGGAGGGATTGGGGGCAGGAGGAGAAGGGGACGACAGAGGATGAGATGTCTGGATGGCATCACTGACTCTATGGACGTGAGTATGAGTGAACTCTGGGAGCTGGTGATGGACAGGGAAGCCTGGCGTGCTGCGATTCATGGGGTCGCAAAGAATTGGACACGACTGAGTGACTGAACTGAACTGAACTGAACTGAGTGGTGATAAGGGTGGTTCTAGATTAATGATATCATTGGACTAGAGGAAGCTAATATATAACGCATTTAGCAATGAAAAGGGCTTCCCTGGTGGCTCAGATGGTAGAGAGTCCCCTGCCAATGTGGAGACTTGGGTTTGATCCCTGGGTTGGGAAGATCCTCTGGAGAAGGGAATGGCATCCCACTCCAGTATTCTTGCCTGAACAATCTCATGGACAGAGAATCCTGGCAGGCTACAGTACACAGGGTCGTATAGAGTCGGACATGACTGAGCGACTAACACTTTAGCAATGAAAACTTGAATTAAGGAACTGATATCAGAAACAATGTTGCAACATATCTGGGAAACATTTCGATATATAAATACATGATTATTTTTATTAGAATCTACATACATAGTTCCTTCTACTTAAAAAAACAAAAACAAAAAACCCCTGCTAATTCGCCATACAACCTTTATCCTCTTTTCTTATTTTATCCCCAGAGGCTTGATCCCTCTGTGCCAATCCCCAACCACTCTTTTTTTGACACTCCTGGTTTCTAATTCTTCCCAGAATGTTAACACATTGTTTAGCTACCATGATATAGGAAGAAAGCTCTTTGAGGAAAAGACCCAGGTTTTGCTTGTTTTACCATCCAAATGTCTAATAGTCTGTAGTACATAGAAAGTACTCATTTCATTTTTGTTGAACAAATAAATAGATGGCTTCCCTTTGATCACATTTGGAAAATGTACTGTATGTATCAGCTGAAGGTCTTCATTGCTAAGTACAGAAGCCGTATCTGAAGGGACAGTGAGGAAGCAAGGGTGTGGGGTAATTATAAGGAAGAAGGCAAAATCTCTTGCTTGATTAGCAGGTCTTTAAGCAACAGGAAAATACTGGAAGGCCAGGGAGAGATAACAAAACCTTAAAAAGCCTAAGGAAAACTCAGGAACCTAAGCAAATCTTTGAGGGTTAAAATGTAGGAAATCCACAAACTTCCTGGGTTAGAACATTAAAGCATCACTAATGGAATAATCAAAGTTCAAATCAACTCTTGTCACCTTGTTCAAATCAAATTACAACATAATAGCATCTAAATGGCACAATTTGTGTGAAACTCTTAACCATAATTAAGCTAAAAATCTAAGCACCTAGAACACAGCCCAGACAGAGTGAAGTCTCGACAAGCAGCTGTTCAATGTTTAAAAAGTGCTAAACTTTTGGTTAGGGAGGGCAAAGCTGATTACTGTCCAGTCAGCTTACATCCAAGGGTGAAAAGGTTAACTCCCTAAAAGTACATCTCTTGTTAGAAGTAGAACAAGATATTTGCCATATCTAAAAAAAAATGCTAAGAATACATAGTTTTCATTATATTCAGAGTAGTCAGGAAATCCCGTAACTAATGATAGGAAATCCAGTAGCATTAAAAAAAAAAAAAAGAAATTGGTGAGATTAATTAACTTTTTTTTTTTAAATTAACTTTATCAATAAAGTAGAGATATAAAAACATGATCCCCCCAGATTTCTCTATTTCCTTATTTCTTGATTTCCTTTTCTATTTGGTACAAAATTGAGGCAGCATGGCTTCTGAGATACTACCTACATACATGCCTAACTTTGTCACTGCCAGTTGAAGCTGTTCATACACTCTTTTGATTCCCTATTCATCTCCATCCTCCTTGGAAAGCAAGGAAAGAGATTATTTTGTAACCTGATGATAATATTTGTCATGTCATTTTCTTTCTCTATTTCCTTGCTTCACTCTGGAATTTATCTCCTCCCCAGCCTCAGTTTATTAACCTTCACGGTATGGTGTAATACTAAACATTTCCTTAATTGAGTCATGTAAAGAAGAGTGAGTTTTACTATCAAGTTTAACAATTTGCTATTTTGAAACTCTTGCTAGACCCACATTAAATGGGATGTTAGAGAATATTATGAAGAGTAAATTTCTCTTTTTACAGAAATAAAAATGTATTATTTTAATGTATCATTTGTGTGGTGTTGGTATGATAGCCATGAGATTTATCCAAAACCCTGCAGTTACTGATTAGTATAACGTCATCTCTAACTTGCTGCAAAGCAACATGAGAGGAAATGAGAAAACTCATATGATATTCATACTGCAGTACTTTTTCAGAAAAATCTCCCAATTATTAGTGAATAATTCTTAGAAGCAGATATTACACGTTGACTTTCAGGAGATAAAGTGACAGGGCTAAGTGAAAGAGACACACAGTTTAATGGTGGAAGTGCCTTCCAAGTTGTGCCCGTGAACAATGTGGAGAATTTGATACTTTGAATGAATTAAAATGATCAAGTATCTTATCTCAGACAGTGGAAAAGAAAAATGTAGCAATATTGACATTCTGATATACCTGATAAATTATTAATGACTTGTCTGACTATCAGTTCAGTTCAGTTCAGTTGCTTAGTTGTGTCTGACTCTGCGACCCCATGGACTGCAGCACCAACTCCCGGAGTTCACCCAAACTCATGTCCATTGGGTCGGTGATGCCATCCAACTATCTCATCCTCTGTCGTCCCCTTCTCCTCCTGCCCTCAATCTTTCCCAGCATCAGGGTCTTTTCAAATGAGTCAGCTCTTCACATCAAGTGGCCAAAGTATTGGAGTTTCAGCTTCAACATCAGTCCTTCCAATGAACACGCAGGAGTAATCTCCTTTTTGTCTGACTATATAGCAATGGTTATACAAATTTGGACAGAAGAACCTGGTGGGCTACAATCCATGGGGTTGTGAAAGAGTTGGACACAACTTAGTGACCAAACAACAATACAAACTTGGGTTAAATTCTTTCTCTACTATTTATTAACTGCATGGCTTGGGTAAGGTTTCACTTTTTAATCCTCAATGTCTAACATGGAGATAAAAATGCTCTCTTTTCAGAGTTGTTGAAGGAATTAGTAAGACAGTACATGTTACTGACACATAAGCACTTTGTAATAACATGAACTGAATGGTTGTTTTCAAATCCACTATCCACGATCCACATTATCCACAGAGATGCCCAATAGACAACATGATTTAATACTAAAAACTGAAGAACTTCCTAAATGAGAAGATAAAATATCCAGCCATGAAACACACTGAAATAAAGTACATCAATGAGAAAGTAATTTTTTTTTTAAACTGGAATGTAATTTCTTTAGAACTTCTAGAGAATACATCAACTATTACGAGTCTTGATTTGGATGAAGGGGAAGTGGCATGGTTCTATTTTTTTATTTAACTCGATTCTATGAAGATAATTATATATCTAGATTTTTAAAACAGAGCTAAGGGAACATTTCTCCAGATTAAAGGAAAATTGTGTGTGTGTGTGAGTCACTCAGTCATGTCTGACTCTGTGACCCCATGGACTATAGCCTGCCAGGCTCCTCTGTCCATGGAATTCTACAGACAAGAGTACTGTAATGGGTTGCCAATTCCTTCTCCAGGGGATCTTCCTCACGAAAGAATTGAACCAGGGTCTCCTGCATTGCAGGGAGATTCTTTACCATCTGAGCCACCAGAGAAGATAAAAGGCCATAAAAATAGTAATGAAATAGCACTTCTCTGCCTCTGTCTCTCAGACACAAGTGGAGGGTGTGAACCTCTATTTTCTGCCAATTTGTGCTTGGAAGCATCCGAGTTCATCATATTTGCACATCACAAATAGCACACACACGAAACAAGACTTTAGTCTAGTCCTTGGTTTCTGCAGTGTCGTCTCAGAGTACGACATGCTTTCCTGCTTCTTTTTAAGGTATTGTTCCTAGTCCATAGCTCAATGAGCATCAAAAGCAACCACAAGTTGAGAAGTGTCCTTTATTCAACAGCTTTGCTACATTCTGTTGCAGAGGATACAAGTAATGTGCTTCTTTGTCCCCTCAAGTTATTGGATACACCTCTTTTCATCATCCCCTCTCGTGGGGCTCTGGAACAAGCGTCTGGGGACAAGAGTAAAATAAAGGGACAAGCTCAGCAGCACATCTCCAGCTGTACTCAGAATTACTCTTGCATTATGATACTGCTCCTTTGCCTTGGGACTGACTCAAGACAGAAAGTGCGTTAGTTACTCAGTCATGTCCGACTCTTTGTTACCTCATGGACAGTAGCCCACCAGGCTCCTCTGTCCATGGAATTATCCAGGCAAGAATACTGGAGTGGGTTGCCATGCCCTTCTCCAGGGGATCTTCCTGATGCAGGGATTGAACCGGGGTCTCCTGCACTGTAGGCAGATTCTTTAGCATCTGAGTCACCAGGGACTGACTCAACTTCTCTTTAAATGAGTTCTGTTCCTGGTGGTCCTTTGGTCTCTTAAGCAAATAGACCCTTGCAAGTTTTTCCAACCCAATCTTAGAGACAATCCAAATATATCTGAAACCTCTGGGGAACCCAGAAGAAATGTTCCACAAACAAAGATATTTTTTGCTTCACAGAAAAGGGAAAACTCTCCACAGGATGCCCAAATGCTAGTGTATGATGTCTAGCTTCTGATTACACTCTTGCAGACCATACTGAAGAGCTCTTCTTGCCCAATTCACTTTGGTTATAATAACTGAAACTGACTCTGACTTTTTTAGGCAACAGGGGGATTTTATTATAAAGAATCAGTTTTCTGACTGAACATAGAGACAGGCTACCTGTCCTTGCTGCCTCAAGCAAAGCTGAAGTGGGAATTTAACTCAGTCAGGGTCTCTCTCAACTTTCATCTTCGCCTTTGTCTGTGAAACTGGTCTCCTCTTCTCTCCTCCTCGCCCCGCTGTGCCCCTTCCCTCTTCTCCCCGACTTCGGCCTTGCTTTCTCTCTCACACACCTTTCCTCCCTGTTTTCCCCCTACTTTTCTTGTTTCCAAGCCCATGTGACAGAAAACCAAACTTCCAATGAAGCCTAAGGTTGAAGTTTAGTCATTCAGTGAGAAATTGTTTTCTCTTTGCCTGACAGTGTAATACCACATTCTTTTTTGATCCAACTTGGGTCAGGTGACTACCTAAAATTTAACAACCAGGCAAAAACTGAAAGAAAATCAAACAAATCAAAAGCTAGAACTACAAATAATTAGCTTTAGATTTTATTTCTTTACCTATGATTTAGTTGAAATGACCTGTTGTCATAATTATAAAATAGATGATGATTAAAGAGATAGGATATCTTAAAAGTTGGTCAGTCAATATCTGAAGAAGTAACAACTGACAGTAGAAGTAAACATTTACTAAAGGTATTCTTTGAGACGGGCTTCCCAGGTGGCACTAGTGGTAAAAACCCTGCTTGCCAATGCAAGAGACACGGGTTTGATCACTGGGCCGGGGAGATCCCCTGCAGGAGGGCACAAAAATCCACTCCAGTATTTTTGCCTGAAGAATCCCATGGACAGAGGGGCTACAGTCCATAGGGTTGTAAATAGCTGGACACGACTGAAGTGACTCAGGACATCCTTTGAGACACTAATTCAATCAAATGTCCAGGATGAAACTGTTCCATCATCAATTACACTTTGAAAAGTCAGAGTACTACAGCCCTCTCCTGGACAGTCACAAAGCATATTTATGTTCCAAGATTTAAATAATTCTCTATAAATACAAGGAAATTGTTCACATTCTAAACTTATTCCTTTTTAATGATTTTTGAAATTACTGTTTTTCTAGCTACCATTTTATGCTATTATTATGAATGCTTCAGTTGAGCCACAAGTCCTTTTATGCTCTTAAATCCCTGAATATTACCCAACTTTAGGATGGGTAAGGGCTTGGTTTCCTTAGACAATTTCCAAGAGTCTAGAGCAAGCTGGGGAAGCTAAGAGAAGTTGAGTACGGGACAAGGTCACTGTCATCACTTTTAATCAACTGTTTGTCAAACTCTTTAACAAATTCTGCCTAACTTAAAGTTCTGAATACTTTATCATCCTTGTTTTATTTATGAAGCAACTAGGATTTTGGAGAAATTTCAGGCTTAAGGGTTAAACCTCTATCTAGGTAGATTTGTTTGTAAGACTGTTAAGTTTACTTTTGTTTTGGGAAGGCTTTATTATCCAAAGATTAAAAGTTCATTAAATCATCGTTATGTGTATTTCTTCTAAGATATAGAAAAAAACAAGGCACACATTATTTTTATAGGTCAAGTTAGAGGCAACAGAATCATTCCCTAAGTTTTGAATTTCTCATTAAACTCCTTATTTTGATTGGAATTTCTAACTTTTCACCCTCTCGATATACCTTTATTTAAAAAAAAAAACAACTTTTTTTTTTAATTAGTTACCCCAGAAGGTGACATCTTTAAAGAGTCAGAGATACATTATATTTCAACATATATTAAGTCATCATATTATAAAGCATGTTGACACAAAACCTGTGGTGTCATAGGAAACTAAGAATTAATGTATTTTTGTATAAAAAGGAAGATGGAACTTGGCCAAGGCAGCTACAGCTGCAAGACAATTTCATAGTTAGGTTGAGCAGTTTTTCCTTTATTGGTGTTTGGGTCTAAATGTTACTTGTGAGTCACCATGCACAGAGGAGGATCTTAGTGACCCTGAAAACACTCCCTGCCAGGTGTTTTCTAATGTGTCATTTAAAAAAAGGTCACGGGGCCACCCCACAATGTAATTATGCAATTATGAGAAATTTTAAAGGAAATATTTGAAGATTAAAAATCGGAAAATCCCAAAAGCTTCCATGGTGATGGAAAAATCCCATGAACAAATAAATGAAGGATATATCCAAACAGAAATCACAAGTAAATCATCACCATAGGTGTACATCTTGGCCATGTAAACATTGTAAGACAGAGAAATCCAAGGGTAGGAGGCAGGTAAGTCTTTCCAAATACTAATGTATTTGCAATCAATAAAGAAAACAGGCATTTTTCTTTTGCTGCAATCTATACATGTGACTCTAGAATACAAAAGCATAGAATTGACTGCGAAAAGTATTTCAGAATAAGTTATTAGGGTTCCCATGGAATCCTACGACTTTCTTCTTAATGCATTTGGAAATACATTGAAATGGTTAGGCATCATCTGTATTTATAAGAACTTTAACCCAGCTGCATTCTTTTTGAAAGTAAAAATGTGGCTAAACTTAAGAAATTATTTAAACTTCATCTGCATCTGAATCTAGCAACTTTTGTATTCAGTCTTTAAAATCCGGGTGTTGCAGGGTAGGAAAATGGATGGGGAAGCAATTTCTGTTTATTTTTACATTCAAATAAACCAATACTTGTTGGGTCTCTACCAGTCAATCACTCTCTATCAGCCAGTATTCTTGGCACTGTGGAAATGGAAGTGAACAGTCGGGACAAGTACCTTTTTCTCATAGATCCCCCTTTCCATTAGGGAGACCAAGCAGTTAGACAAATAAACAAGCAACAAATGTGGACAAGTTAACTAAACCATGGTAAGACCTAAAAAAGAGACAAGTAGGATAATTTAATAGTATATAATGCCTCTGAGAGGTGATGTGTGAATTGAAATACAATTTCAGCCACTTGAAAGTCTCGGTCAAAGGGTTCCATTTACAGAAAACAACAAATGCTAAGACCTCAAGAAGCAAGAGTTTAAGTTTATTCGCAGAAAAGAAGAGAGTTCAGGGTAACTTCAGCATCAGGGGTATGGAGACCAGTGTGAAATGAGCCTGATGAGGAAAGAAGATCACAGGTTATTGTATGTTTGTATTGTACTGTAAATGCAATGGTAAACCACTGAGCTTCTTGGCTAGGCTCAGTGGTTAACATCATAAAACAAAATCATAAGTATTAATACTTCAAGACATAAATTTACACTTAAATTATGATAGTGAATTACTCTGTGAAAGATTTATTCTCAGCATGAAACGTAACCCTTGTCTTCTATACTTTACCTCATTGATGAACGTATGAGTAGACCTTAGTCATGAAGTATAGCAATTATTTTAAAAGATATCATTTGGAAAATTAAGGGTTTACATTTTGAAATGATTAATATTATAGATCATGAGTAAAGAACAGTCTATCTGAAGGAAGTGGTCATGGTCATGGAGTAAGGAGGTAAAAACGTTTAAGAAGTTAACTCATTTCTATTGTTTTGAGATGAACTAAGGAAGGCTTTCTGAAATAGAAGGTAATAATATTTACTATTTTATATATGATTAAAAATGTAGCAGTTGCTATTTTCAGTGAATTTGGCTATTACATAAAAGTATAAAGAAGAAAATAATAATCACCCATAATAGAATTACTTTCTAGTTTTTCTTAAGCATTGTGACATATATTTGACAAAACTGAAATTTTATAGGATATGAAGTTTTTCAACCCAATTACTTTCACCTAATATAAATGCTGGGCTGGAAGAAGCACAAGCTGGAATCAAGATTGCCAAGAGAAATATCAATAACCTCAGATATGCAGATGACACCACCCTTATGGCAGAAAGCAAAGAAGAACTAAAGAGCCTCTTGATGAAAGTCAAAGAGGAGAGTGAAAAAGTTGGCTTAAAGCTCAACATTCAGAAAACTAAGATCATGGCATCTGGTCCCATCACTTCATCGGAAATAGATGGGGAAACAGCGGAAACAGTGGCAGACTTTTATTTTGGGGGGGCTCCAAAATCATTGCAGATGGTGACTGCAGCCATGAAATTAAAAGACGCTTACTCCTTGGAAGGAAAGTTATGACCAACCTAGATAGCATATTAAAAAGGAGAGACATTATTTTGTCAACAAAGGTCCGTCTAGTTAAGGCTATGGTTTTTCCAGTGGTCATGTATGGATGTTAGAGTTAGACTGTGAAGAAAGCTGAGTGCCGAAGAATTGATGCTTTTGAACTGTGGTATTGGAGAAGACTCTTGAGGTTCCCTTGGACTGCAAGGAGATCCAACCAGTCCATCCTAAAGGAGACCAGTCCTGAGTGTCCATTGGAAGGACTGATGCTGAGGCTGAAACTCCAATACTTTGGCCACCTCATGTGAAGAGTTGACTCATTGGAAAAGACCCTGACCCTGGGAGGGATTGGGGGAAGGAGGAGAAGGAGACGACAGAGGATGAGAATGCTGGATGGCATCACCACCGACTCAATGCACGTGAGTTTGGGTGAACTCCGAGAGCTGGTGATGGACAGGGAGGCCTGGCGTGCTGCGATTCATGGGGTCGCAAAGAGTCGGACATGCGTGAGTGACTGAACTGAACTGCTGCTGCTGCTGCTAAGTCACTGCAGTCGTGTCCGACTCTGTGCGACCCCATAGACTGCAGCCCACCAGGCTCCCCATCCCTGGGATTCTCCAGGGAAGAACACTGGAGTGGGTTGCCATTTCCTTCTCCAATGCATGAAAGTGAAAAGTGAAAGTGAAGTCACTCAGTCGTATCCGACTCTTGGCAACCCCATGGACTGCAGCCTACCATCCATAGTATTTTCCAGGCAAGAGTACTGGAGTGGGGTGCCATTGCCTTTTCCGGAACTGAACTGAACTGAATATTATGTTTTTGGTAACTCTCATGTCAATGTATATTCTTTGACAATGCCATCTTAATATTTACATAACAATTCTTCTTGTGGCTATAAAATGATTAATTTACTTATCTATCTGTTTTGGTTTCTTATATTCTCTTAGCAAGAGTTTCTGAGAAACTATTACCCATGGCACTTTTTTATTCTAAGCCTTGTCTCCTACATTAGCAGACACAGGACCAAGTCCTTGGCAAGCAGAAATATAGGAATTTTTGGTGGTGGAATACATTTCTTTTAGTTAATGTTACTAAGCATCTCATGGGCTTCCTTGGTGGCTCATTAGTAAAGGAATTTGCCTTGAATGCAGGAGCCCCAGGTTCAATTCCTGGGTCAGGAGATTCCCTGGAGAAGGAAATGGCAACCCACTCCAGTATTCTTGCCTGGAAAATTCCATGAACAGTGGAGCCTGGTGAGCTACAGTCCATGGGGTCGCAAGAGTTGGACACGACTGAGCGACCCACCACCACTGTGCTTCACAGTGACAGCCTAATTTCACAGTGAAACAAAAAGATACTAATGGCTCAAATGCTGGAATGCATTTCATTTGTTTATAGCAGAAGACTATTTTTCTGGGGGTGTTCTCTCACCTTATTTCATCCCTAGAGTGGCTTTAGAAATTTCGTGTGGAATGAAGTAGGCTTTATATATTCACTGACTGAATTCAAAGTGTAATTCCCAGCCACCAGAGAAGTTCTATATTGCTGGGGAAGTCCCATGTACCCTAATGTAATGGGACACATTTTGAAAATAAATAACTACCATGAGTAAAAAGATATTTCCGGAGGGAAAAAATAATGCTGGAGTTTTTATCAGTTGTCTGGCTTTAGTCTAAAGGTCAAATGCCATTTATATATTTAATAAATATTATTCATTATCCACTATTTGCAAAGAAAAGTAATCTCTGCTCTGATGGAGACTTCATTCTAGTGGTGAGGCAGGTATCAATCAAGCAATCATACAAATAAACAGTTACAGAGAGTCTTAGCAAAGACACTCAGCACTAGCAGTTGTATGAAAAGCCTAACAAGGGAACTGTCCTAGCCTAGGGAGGATCAGGAAAGATTTCCCCAAAGAAGTGATATCTGAGCTGACATCTGAAAGAGAAATAGAGGCTACCCAGGTACAGAGGAAAAACCTTCCAGATAGGAAAGACAATAAATGAATACTCATTATTATTACAAAGCTTGGGAAGGGAAAATTTTTTAACTAGTTAAAGTACTACTTAAGATTTCACTAGAGCCTAGTCAGTTTATTAGACATGTTTTGTGTATATACAATAAAGGGCGATGTCGTTTACTAGGCAACCAGTACTGACTCCAAACAGTGACATATAAATACTGAAAGAAAATAAGAAATAGCACTGGTTTTTCAGTGGTCTCTTACTTTAAGTATTTGAACCAGAGCCTCACTTAAAAGAATAAAGATCCATGCTTCCTACTGTATTACATGTCATTAAGGGTATAAGGCAACAATTGCGGGGAATGAGGATGTACAAATACAATTTACCTACTGCTTTTAAAATGGTTTTAGCTGCAAAAATAGGTTATTTTAGCTTTTTTCCAACAGCTTATCAACTAGAAAAAAAAGCCAATTATTTAAAGACTTAAATATTAAGACAGGAAACCATAAAACTTCTTGAAGAGAATATAGGCAAACATTCTCTGATATAAATCATAGCAATGATTTCTTTGATCAGTCTCCCAAGGCAATAAAAGAGATACAAACAAAAATAAACAAATGAAACCTATCAAACTTATAAGCTTTTACACAGCAAAGGAAACCAAAAACAAAACAAAAAGGCAATCTACAGACTGGGAGAAAATGTTTGCAAATGATGTGACCTACAAGGGGTTTAATTTCCAAAATATATAAACAGTTCACACAACTCAACAGCCAAAAACCAAACAACCCAATCAAAAAGTGAGGAGAGGACCTAAATAGACATTTCTCCAAAGAAGATAGACAAATGGCCAATAGGTATATGAAAATATACTCGACATTGCTAATTATCAGAGAAAGAAATATCAAAATTACAATAAGGTAACATTTCACAGTGGTCAGAATGGCCAACATTAAAGCCTACAAAGAATGAATGCAAAAGAGGGTGAGGAGAAAAGGAAACTCTCCTCCATTGTTGATGGGAATGTAAACTGGCACAGCCACTATGGAAAACAGTATGGAGGTTCCTTAAAAAAATAAAAATAGAGTTACCATATGATTCAACAAGCCCACTCCTAGACACATATCTGGAGAGAACTCTACTTTGAAAAGATACATGCACCCCAAAGTTCATGGCAGATATATTTACAATAGCCAAGACACAGAAGCAACCTAAATGTTCATTGACAGATGAATAGGTAGAGAAGATGTGTAATGCATGCTCAGTTATATCTGACTCTTTGCGACCCTGTGGACTGTATTGTGCTAGGCTCTTCTATCCATGGGATTTTCCAGGCAAGAATACTGGAGTGGGCTGCCACTTCCTTCTCCAGGGGATCTTCCTCATCCAGGGATGGTGCCCACATGTCCTACATTGTAGGTGAATTCTTAACCACTTGAGCCATGAGGGAAGCCCAAAGAAGATGTTGTCATTGTCCAGTCACTCAGTCGTGTCCAACTCTTTGCAACCCCACAGCTTCCCTGTCCTTCACCATCTCCCAGAACTTGCTCAAAATCATGTCCATTGCGTCAGTGATGCCATCCAACCATCTCATTCTTTGTCATCCCCTTCTCCTCCTGTCTTCAATCTTTCCCAGCATCAGGGCCTTTTCTAATGAGTCAGCTCTTCGCTTCAGGTGGCCAAACTATTGGAGCTTCAGCTTCAACATTAGTCCTTCCAATAAATATTCAAGATTGACTTCCTTTAGGACTTACTAGTTTGTTCTCCTTGCAGTCCAAGAGACTCTCAGGATTCTTCTCCAACACCACAGTTCAAAAGCATCAATTCTTTGGCGCTCAGCCTACTTTATGGTCCAACTCTCACATCCATATATAACTACTGGAAAAACCATATCTTTGACTATAGTTGAAAGAAGTATATATATATATGTGTGTGTGTGTGTAAAATGGAAGCACTGATGTACACTGAAAACTAACACATCATTATAAATCAACTGTACTTCAATAGAAAGAGAGAAGCCAAATTACAACTCTTTGTTATGGATAAATGCATCCAGAAATATGCTTACAATCATCACAAACATTAAAAGTGCTTTGGTATACATTTTAATCAAAATATGCAAAATTGTCAATAAATAGAAGCAGTATTAGGACTAGTAGTAGTCATAGTAACAGTAGTTGTTAGTAGTATCAGTAGCAGTAGTAGCTGCAGTAGTGTGGTAGTAATAACAGTGGTGGTGGTGGCGGCAGTAGTTATAGTAGTAGTAATATTAGTAATAATTACTATAATGCTGTTGTAATAGTTACTATAGTATTTATTGTAGTAGTTACTATAATATTTGTTATAGTAGTAGTTACTTTTAATATTTATTATAGTAATTACTATAATATTTATTCTGAGTTTATCATGAATTTACCAGTTACCAATTTATTGCAAATACTTAAAATTACTGTCCAAGACATGTGTTATGATTTTTGCTTTATAGACAATATAGTTTAGGTTCATAGAGGTTAAATGAACTATGCAAGATCATACAGTGAGCAATGGAGGGAGGACTCAGCCCTGGTCTCTCTGGCTCTCTGTTCCAGATGAATATTGCTTACATTTGGAGGACTTATCTGATTCTGTTTTAATAATGTCATTTTCTTTCAGGGTAACTGTGTTTTCATAGCTGTAAAACAGTTGATTTCCATTTACATTCCATATATTTCAGGTTAGAGTAAAGCAGAAAATTCACTTAAAAATTATAGAAAATTTCTTCCAAGGGGATAGACTGATGCTCAAGAACATGTTTATTAATTAATAGAATTCTTAGTAAAGATATATAGATGTTTCTGGGAAGACAAAATGTTCTACAAAAGGTGTTCTTGTATAAAATATAACTAACAATATTTGCAAGAAGTACCTGCACAGTAATTCTTTTGATGATCATTTTCTTAAGTTTTGAAATCTTACCTAGTTTCAATAAACCCCAGATAAAGAGGAACATTTTCTAAGCAGAAACAACATGTAAAAGAGATTTTAGTTCTTATTGTCAATGAGATAAGTCATTCAGTCAGAAAAGAGAGAATTAGAAGTGGAAGGCAGCACAAACTTAAAATGTAAAACAAGATTTATTAGCAATAAAGGTCATATTCAATTCAAAACAAAAGACATTTTCTATAAAAAAGTACAATGTTATATCCTTTCAGCTGGGTAGTGGCACAATCAATAATTAAACCCACGTATCTAATCTGGGTTTGCTGTTCTCATCCAATCCTGAGGGAAATTCAATCCTAAAAGAAATCAGTCCTAAATAGTCATTGGAAGGACTGTTGCTGAAGCTGAAGCTCCAAAACTTTGGCCACCTGATGTGAAGAACTGATTCATTGGAAAAGACCCTGATGCTGGGAAAGATTGTAGACAGGAGGAGAAGAGGATGACAGAGGATGAGATGGTTGGATGACATCACCGACTTGATGGACACGAGTCTGAGCAAGCTCCAGGAGTTGGTGATGGACAGGGAAGCCTGGCATGCTGCAGTCCATGGGGTTGCAAAGAGTCAGACACGACTGAGCGACTGAACTGAACTGAACTGATCCATGCCTGTAGTAGATTTTAGATTAAATGAAGTGTAGATTTTATTGGAAATAGATGAACCAAATCCCTCACACATATACAAACTTAAAAATGTCTGCTGGTTTAGTCTGGGTAAGGGCAATAGGTGAAAATATAGTTATATTTAAGGAAAGATGAAAAAACAAGCATTAACAAAATTCTATTCTCCTCTAGGTAAAATGGAATATAAACAAAAAAAGGTTATAAGGAGATACAATTATAATCATAATGGCAATATTAAGAAGTATTACCA
Source organism: Bison bison bison (assembly GCF_000754665.1). Classification (NCBI taxonomy): domain Eukaryota; kingdom Metazoa; phylum Chordata; class Mammalia; order Artiodactyla; family Bovidae; genus Bison; species Bison bison. The sequence continues at coordinate 4,343,392 of NW_011494894.1, forward strand.
TCATTTCTTGAAAATCAGTGAAGGAAGAAGCTGGTCTCACTTTCATACTTTTGTTGAGTAAATGAGACCATTGCTCATGCCAGAATCTGAATTTGCTCTGGGAATTCCCTCTCCTTCATATTATGCAACAGTTCTGCCTGTAATAATGAGATTGAGAGACAGGGAGAGAGAGTCTTCATGGATCAAAGCCCTAAAGAGCAGCACTTAAATTTTTTTAAAAAAAGAAACAGAATGATTGGTCATCCCAGGAGATTTAAATCTAGTTTGATAGGGTTAGTGTGTGGGGAGAAGGCTGAAAAATCTGAACGGCTCATGTGGCAGGATAGGAATAAATAAAGAAAACTCCAAAGGGTGCACAAAAGCAGGGGATGAGATATGCATGCTCAAGCTTTAGGAATTAAAGGCTGCCCCTCCCCTGGAAGCACATTTGGATCAAGATGAACAGAACAGAGGAGACACTTGCAGTTTCCCATACAAGGTGTACCACATAGAGATTTAAATCAGCAAAATAAGTTTGAAGTAAAGACCTGCACATTCTTCTGAATTCCTGCGCACGTGTGTGTGTGTGTGTGTGTGTGTGTGTCTATGTGAGACAGAGAGAGAGAAAGAGCAAACTAGACTGAGTATATCCTAGGAAGAACTTGTCAGGATTAGGCTGTTAAGATAGTTACACTCCATAAGGAGAAACCGTCCTGTCTATAGGATCTGACTACTTACCAGATTCACAGTCTGACTTATGTTTGAAAAGAGATTTTTAAAATCCTAGCAGTGCTACACAACTGCAAAAGAAACTTAGCCAAGCCAGTTACTTGTATCAATCAATATAGACCTTTTTAAAAATTGAAATGACTTACTTCTTGATTTAATTTTTGTTGTTGCACTAGGTCTTCACTGCTGCGTATGTGGGCTTTCTCTCGTTGTGGCAAGTGGGGGCTATCTCTTGTTGCAGAGTATAGGCTCTAGGGTGTGGGTTCAGTAGTTGTGGTGCCTGGGCCTAGTTGTTTCAAGGCGTGTGGAATCGTCTTGGACCAGGGATTGAACCCACTGGCATTTAACTGCATTGACCTACACTGAATGCACTGGCATTGGCATCGAACTGCATTGGCAAGTGGATTCTTAACCACCAAAACACCAAGGAAGTCTTGAAGTATAGTTGACTTATAACATTGTATTATTTTCAGGTACAGTATAGTAATTTGATATCTTTATAGCTCATACTCTGTACAAATTTATTAGAGATTATTGCCTATATCCCCTCATAACTTATTTATTATGCACTACATCTTCACAAGTTATTTTATACCTAGTAGTTTGTAACTCTTAATCCCCTTCATCTATTTTGCCCCTCTCCCGTCTCCCTCTCCTCTGGTAGCCATTAATTTGATCTCTGTATCTCTGAGTCTGTTTCTGATTTATTTGTTCATTTACTTTATTTTTCAGATCCCACATATAAGTGGAGGAGTTAAGAATACACAGTGGGGAGAAGACAGTCTCTTCAATAAGTGGTTTTGGCAAAACCAGAAATACACATGAAAAGAATAAAACTAGAACATTCCCTCATATCACATACAAAAATAAATTCAAAATAGTTTAAAGATGTAAATATAAGACCTGAACTACAAAACTCCTAGAGGAAAACATAAGCAGTATGCTCTTGGACATTGATCTTAGCAATATTTTTTTGTATCTGTCTCCTCAGGCAAGGAAAACAAAGCCAAAAATAAATAACCGGGGCCTCAGTTCAGTCACTCAGTCGTGTCTGACTCTGCAAGCCCATGGACTACAGCACACCATGATACCCTGTCCATCACCAATTCCCAGAGCTTGCTCATGTTCCCCAACTCATGTTCATCGAGTTGGTGATGCCATCCAATGATCTCATCCTCTGTTGTTCCCTTCTCCTGCCTTCTCAGAATCAAGGGCTTTTCTAATGAGTCAGTTAGACTTCACACTTCCAGCCGAAGTACTGGAACTTCAGCTGCAGCATCAGTCCTTCCAATGAATATTCAGGACTGATTTCCTTTAGAATGGACTGGTTGGATCTCTTTGCAGTCCAAGGGACTCTCAAGAGTCTTCTCCAACATCACAGTTCAAAAGCATCAATTCTTCAGTGCCCAGCTTTGTTTATGGTCTAACTCTCACATCCATATATGACCACTGGAAAAACCATAATTTTGACTAGACAGATCTTTGTCTGCAAAATAATGTCACTGCTTTTTAATATGGTGTCTAGGTTGGTCATAGCTTTTCTTCAAAGGAGCAACCGTCTTTTAATTTCATGGCTGCAGTCATCATATACAGTGATTTGGGAGCCCAAGAAAATAAAGTCTCTCACTGTTTCCCCATCTATTTGTCATGAAGTGATGGGACTGGATACCATGATCTTAGTTTTCTGAATATTGTTTTAAGCCAACCTTTTCACTCTCCTCTTTCACTTTCATCAAGAGGCTCTTTAGTTCTTCTTTGCTTTCTGCCATAAGGGTGGTGTCATCTGCATATCTGAGGTTATTGATATTTCTCCCAGCAATCTTGATTCCAGCTTGTGCTTCATCCAGCCCAGCATTTCACATGATGTACTTTGCATATAAGTTAAGTAATCACAGTGACAACATACAGCCTTGACATACTCTTTTCCCAGTTTGGAACCAGTCTGTTGTTTCATGTCCAGTGGAATCTAATCAAACTTAAAACTAATTAAACTTAATCAAGCCCTAAGTGGGATCTAATCAAACTTACAAGCTTCTCCAGAGCAAAGGAAACCATCAATGTAATGAAAAGGCAATCTACTGTATGGGAGAAAATATTTGCAAATGACATGCCCAACAAGGGGTTTAATATGCAAAATATATAAAGAACTCATACGACTCAATATGAAAAAAGCAAACGACCCAGTTACAAAATGGGTAGAGTACCTGAATAGACGTTTTTCCAAAGAACACATAGAGTTGACCAATAGGCACATGAAAAGATGCTCAACATATTAATCATCAAGGAAATGCAAATCAAAACCACAATGAGATATCACCTCACATAGTCAGAATGGTTACTGTCGAAAAGATAAGAAATAACAAGTGTTGGCAAGGATGTGAAGAGAAGGAAATTCTTGCTGTTTGTTTGTTCCTTTGCACTGGGTCTTCATTCCTGTGCTCATGCTTTCTCTAGTTGACTGTGGAAGCTACTCTTTGTTGCAGAGCGTGGACTTCTCTTTGCGGTGGCTTTTCTTGTTGTGGAGTACAGGCTCTAGGTGCTTGAGGTCAGCAGTTATGGCACATGGGCTTAGTTGCTCCAAGGCATGTGGGATCTTCCTGGACCAGGGATCAAATCCCTGCAATGAACAGTGGATTCTTAACCACTGGACTACCAGGGAAGTCCAGAGAAAAGGGAACTCTTGTACACTGTTGTTGGAAATGTAAATTGGCACAGACACTATGGAAAATATATTAGTATGCATGTTCCTCAAAAAAGTAAAACTAGAATGTGATCACTATCATGTGATCCAGCAATTCTACTCAACATAGACTTTTATTCATGAATTTGATCATCAGACATTTGAAGAAAACAAAGTGAAGAGAAAGATCACTATAAACTAATAGTGGATCAAAACGAAGAAGATCATGCAAGAAATAGAAGGAAGCTGTTGAATGTTTATTGTAATCAGAGAAATTAGAGAATATTGCATTCATGAAACAAAAGTAATATTATAGTAAAGGAGCAATTAGAGAATTGGAATGTCCAAAATCTAGAAGACTGACAATACCCAGTGCTGGTGAGGATATGAGCCAACAGGAACTCATTCATTGCTGCTGGGAATGCAAAATGGTAGAGTCAGTTTCAAAGACAGTTCAGCAGATTCTTTGAAAACGAAATCTTACTTTTACCACATGATTTAGCAATCATATTCCTTGGTATTTACCCAAAGGAGCTGAGAACTTAGGTCTACAAAAATACTACACAGGGATGTTTATAGAAGCTTTATTTATAACTGCCAAAACTTGCCAGAAAGCAGTATGTCCTTTCCGTAGGTGAATGGATAAATAAACTGTGATACATCCAGACAATGGAAATTTATTCAGTTCTGAAAAGAAACGATCTATCAAGACATGAAAGGACATGGAGAAACCTTAAATCATATTATTAAGTGAAAGAAGCCAATCTGAAAAGACTGCATACTGCCTGATTCCCACTATATGATATCGTGGGGAAGGCAAATCTGTGGACACAACAAAAATATCAGTGGTTGCTAGGGGTAGCAGTAGGGGAGTCAGTCAGGGGAGAGATGAACAGGCAGAGAACAGAGGATTTTTAGAGTAGTGGGAATATTCTACATATATTCAATGATGGATATATGGATAGATACACATTTGTCCAAACCCATAGAATATACAGCACCAATAGGGAATCCTGAGGGAAACTGTAGACATTGGGTGATTATGATGCATCAATGTAGATCATTCTTGGTAAAAACATATGCTATTCTGGTGAATGGTATTGATAATGGAGGAGGCTATAAAGCTCAACATTCAGAAAACGAAGATCATGGCATCCGGTCCCACTACTTCATGGGAAATAGATGGGGAAACAGTGGAAACAGTGTCAAACTTTATTTTTCTGGGCTCCAAAATCACTACAGATGGTGACTGCAACCATGAAATTAAAAGACGCTTACTCCTTGGAAGGAAAGTTATGACCAACCTAGATAGCATATTCAAAAGCAGAGACATTACTTTGCCAACAAAGATTCGTCTAGTCAAGGCTATGGTTTTTCCAGTGGTCATGTATGGATGCGAGAGTTGGACTGTGAAGAAGGCTGAGCGCCAAAGAAT